>NC_073236.2:11563750-11879375 GCF_029281585.2 Gorilla gorilla gorilla | reverse complement strand
ATTCCATTCCGTTCTACTCGGGTAGATTCCATTCCATTCCATTCCATTCCTTTCCATTCCATTGCATTCCATTGCATTGCATTGCACTCAATTCCATTCCATTCCATTCCATTCCATTCCATAGAATTCCGTTCCATTCCATTCCATTCCAATCCACTCCATTCCATTCCATTCCATTCCATTCCATTCCATTCCATTCCATTCAATTCTACTCGGGTTGATTGCATTCTATTCCATTCCATTCCATTCGATTCCATTCGATTCCATTCGATTCCATTCGATTCCATTCCATTCCATTCCATTCCATTCCATTCCATTGAATTCCATTCCATTCCATTCCATTCCATTCCATTCCATTGAATTCCATTCCATTCCATTCCATTCCATTCCATTCCATTGAATTCCATTCCATTCCATTCCATTCCATTCCATTCCATTCCATTCCATTCCATTGAATTCCATTCCGTTCCATTCCATTCCATTGAATTCCGTTCCATTCCACTCCATTCCATTCCGTTCCGTTCCGTTCCGTTCCGTTCCCTTCCGTTGCGTTCCGCTCCGTTCTACTCGGGTTGATTCCATTCTATTCCATTCCAGTCCATTCGATCCCATTCGATTCCATTCGATTCCATTCGATTCCATTTGATTCCACTCCATTCCATTCCATAGAATTCCATTCCATTCCATTCCATTCCATTCCATTCCATTCCATTCCATTGAATTCCATTCCATTCCATTCCATTCCATGGAATTCCATTCCATTCCATTCCATTCCATGGAATTCCATTCCATTCCATTCCATTCCATTCCATAGAATTCCATTCCATTCCATTCCATTCCATTGAATTCCGTTCCATTCCATTCCATTCCGTTCCGTTCCATTCCGTTCCGTTCCGTTGCGTTCCGTTCCGTTCCGTTGTGTTCCGTTCCGTTCTACTCGGGTTGATTCCATTCTATTCCATTCCATTCCAATCAATTCCATTCCATTCCATTGAATTCCATTCCATTCCATTCCATTCCATTCCATTCCGTTCCATTCCATTCCATTCCATTGAATTCCATTCCATTCCATTCCATTCCATTCCATTCCATTCCATTGAATTCCATTCCATTCCATTCCATTCCATGGAATTCCGTTCCATTCCATTCCATTCCGTTCCGTTCCGTCCCGTTCCGTTCCGTTCCGTTCCGTTGCGTTCCATTCCGTTCTACTCGGGTTGATTCCATTCTATTCCATTCCATTCCATTCCATTCCATTCCATTGAATTCCATTCCATTCCATTCCATTCCATTGAATTCCATTCCATTCCATTCCATTCCATTCCATTCCATTCCATTCTACTGGTGTCCATTCCATTCCATTCCATTCCATTCCATTCCATTCCATTCCTTTCCATTCCATTGCATTGCATTGCATTCCATTCCATTCCATTCCATTCCATTCCATTCCATTCCATTCCACTCCACTCCACTCCACTCCACTCCATTCCACTCCACTCCACTCCGGTACATTCCATTCCATTCCATTCCATTCCATTCCATTCCATTCCGTGCTTCTCGGGTACATTCCGTTCCGTTCCATTCCATTCCATTCCATTCCATTCCATTCCGTTCCAGTGCACTCTACTCCACTCCACTCCACTCCACTCCACTCCGGTACATTCCATTCCATTCCATTCCATTCCATTCCATTCCATTCCATTTCCATTCCCATTCCATTTCCATTCCCGTTCCATTTCCATTCCCGTTTCTTTTCCATTACCGTTCCATTTCCATTCCAGTTCCATTACCATTCCCGTTCCATTTCCATTCCCGATCCATTTCCATTCCCGTTCCATTTCCATTCCCGTTCCATTTCCATTCCCGTTCCGTTACCATTCCCGTTCCATTTCCGTTCCCGTTCCGTTTCCGTTCCCGTTCCATTTCCGTTCTCGTTCCGTTTCCGTTCCCGTTCCATTTCCATTCCCGTTCCATTTCCATTCCCTTTCCATTTCCATTTCATTCCATTCCATTCTGCTCGGGTACATTCCATTCCATTCCATTGCATTCCATTCCGTTCTGCTCCTGTCCATTCCATTCCATTCCATTCCGTTCCATTCCGTTCTACTCGGGTAGATTCCATTCCATTCCATTCCATTCCATTCCATTCCATTCCATTCCATTCCATTCCATTCCATTCCATTCCATTCTACTGTTGTCCATTCCATTCCATTCCATTCCATTCCATTCCATTGCATTCCATTCCATTCCATTCCATTCCGTTCCGTTCTACTCGGTTACATTCCATTCAATTCCATTCCATTCCGTTCTACTCGGGTAGATTCCATTCCATTCCATTCCATTCCTTTCCATTCCATTGCATTCCATTGCATTGCATTGCACTCAATTCCATTCCATTCCATTCCATTCCATTCCATTCCATTCCATTCCGTTCCGTTCAACTCGGTTACATTCCATTCAATTACATTCCATTCCGTTCTACTCGGTTACATTCCATTCCATTCCATTCCATTCCATTCCAATCCATTCCATTCCATTCCATTCCGTTCTACTCGTGTACATTCCATTCCATTCCATTCCATTCCATTCCATTCCATTCCATTCCATTCCGTTCTACTTTGGTACATTCCATTCCATTCCATTCCATTCCATTCCATTCCATTCCATTCCATTCCATTCCATTCCGTTCTACTCAGGTTGATTCCATTCTATTCCATTCCATTCCATTCCATTCCATTCCATTCCATTCCATTCCATTCCATTCCATTGAATTCCATTCCATTCCATGGAATTCCATTCCATTCCATTCCATTCCATTCCATTCCATTCCATTCCATTGAATTCCATTCCGTTCCATTCCATTCCATGGAATTCCATTCCATTCCATTCCATTCCATTCCATTCCATTCCATTCCATTCCATTCCATTGAATTCCATTCCATTCCATTCCATTCCATTCCATTCCATTCCATCCCATTCCATTCCATTCCATTCCATTCCGTTCTACTCGGGTTGATTCCATTCTATTCCATTCCATTCCATTCGATCCCATTTGATTCCATTCGATTCCATTCAATTCCATTCGATTCCATTCCATTCCACTCCGTTCCATTCCATTGAATTCCATTCCATTCCATTCCATTCCATTCCATTCCATGGAATTCCATTCCATTCCATTCCATTCCATTCCATAGAATTCCATTCCATTCCATTCCATTCCATTGAATTCCGTTCCATTCCATTCCATTCCATTCCATTCCGTTCCGTTCCGTTCCGTTCCGTTCCGTTGCGTTCCGTTCCGTTCCGTTGTGTTCCGTTCCGTTCTACTCGGGTTGATTCCATTCTATTCCATTCCATTCCAATCCATTCCATTCCATTCCATAGAATTCCATTCCATTCCATTCCATTCCATTCCATTCCATTCCATTCCAATGAATTCCATTCCATTCCATTCCATTCCATTCCATTCCATTCCATTCCATTGAATTCCATTCCATTCCATTCCATTCCATTCCATTCCATTGAATTCCATTCCATTCCATTCCATTCCATGGAATTCCGTTCCATTCCATTCCATTCCGTTCCGTTCCGTCCCGTTCCGTTCCGTTCCGTTCCGTTGCGTTCCGTTCCGTTCTACTCGGGTTGATTCCATTCTATTCCATTCCATTCCATTCGATTCCATTCGATTCCATTCGATTCCACTCCATTCCATTCCATAGAATTCCATTCCATTCCATTGAATTCCATTCCATTCCATTCCATTCCATTGAATTCCATTCCATTCCATTCCATTCCATTGAATTCCATTCCATTCCATTCCATTCCATTCCATTCCATTCCATTCCATTCCATTCCATTCCATTCCATTCCATTCTACTGTTGTCCGTTCCATTCCATTCCATTCCATTCCATTCCATTCCATTCCATTCCATTCCATTCCTTTCCATTCCATTGCATTCCATTGCATTCCATTCCATTCCATTCCATTCCATTCCATTCCATTCCACTCCATACCACTCCACTCCACTCCATTCCACTCCACTCCACTCCGGTACATTCCATTCCATTCCATTCCATTCCATTCCATTCCATTCCATTCCGTGCTTCTCGGGTACATTCCGTTCCGTTCCATTCCATTCCATTCCATTCCATTCCGTTGCACTGCACTCTACTCCACTCCACTCCACTCCACTCCGGTACATTCCATTCCATTCCATTCCATTCCATTCCATTCCATTTCCATTCCCATTCCATTTCCATTCCCGTTCCATTTCCATTCCCGTTTCTTTTCCATTCCCGTTCCATTTCCATTCCCGTTCCATTACCATTCCCGTTCCATTTCCATTCCCGATCCATTTCCATTCCCGTTCCTTTTGCATTCCCGTTCCATTTCCATTCCTGTTCCGTTACCATTCCCGTTCCATTTCCGTTCCCGTTCCGTTTCCGTTCCCGTTCCATTTCCCTTCTCGTTCCGTTTCCGTTCCCGTTCCATTTCCATTCCCGTTCTATTTCCGTTCCCGTTCCATTTCCATTCCCGTTCCATTTCCATTCCCTTTCCATTTCCATTTCATTCCATTCCGTTCTGCTCGGGTACATTCCATTCCATTCCATTGCATTCCATTCCGTTCTGCTCCTGTCCATTCCATTCCATTCCATTCCGTTCCATTCCGTTCTACTCGGGTAGATTCCATTCCATTCCATTCCATTCCATTCCATTCCATTCCATTCCATTCCATTCTACTGGTGTCCATTCCATTCCATTCCATTCCATTCCATTCCATTCCATTCCATTGCATTCCATTCCATTCCATTCCATTCCATTCCATTCCGTTCCGTTCTACTCGGTTACATTCCATTCAATTCCATTCCATTCCGTTCTACTCGGGTAGATTCCATTCCATTCCATTCCATTCCTTTCCATTCCATTGCATTCCATTGCATTGCATTGCACTCAATTCCTTTCCATTCCATTCCATTCCATTCCATTCCATTCCATTCCATTCCGTTCCGTTCAACCCGGTTACATTCCATTGAATTACATTCCATTCCGTTCTACTCGGTTACATTCCATTCCATTCCATTCCATTCCATTCCAATCCATTCCATTCCATTCCATTCCGTTCTACTCGGGTACATTCCATTCCATTCCATTCCATTCCATTCCATTCCATTCCATTCCGTTCTACTTTGGTACATTCCATTCCATTCCATTCCATTCCATTCCATTCCATTCCATTACATTCCATTCCATTCGATTCCATTCCATTCCATTCCACTCCATTCCATGGAATTCCATTCCATTCCATTCCATTCCATTCCATTCCATTCCATTGAATTCCATTCCATTCCATTCCATTGAATTCCATTCCGTTCCATTCCATTCCTTAGAATTCCATTCCATTCCATTCCATTCCATTCCATTCCATTCCATTCCATTCCATTGAATTCCATTCCATTCCATTCCATTCCATTCCATCCCATTCCATTCCATTCCATTCCATTCCGTTCTACTCGGGTTGATTCCATTCTATTCCATTCCATTCCATTCGATCCCATTTGATTCCATTCGATTCCATTCAATTCCATTCGATTCCATTCCATTCCACTCCATTCCATTCCATTGAATTCCATTCCATTCCATTCCATTCCATTCCATTCCATTGAATTCCATTCCATTCCATTCCATTGAATTCCATTCCGTTCCATTCCATTCCATTGAATTCCATTCCATTCCATTCCATTCCATTGAATTCCATTCCATTGAATTCCGTTCCATTCCATTCCATTCCGTTCCGTTCCGTTCCGTTCCGTTCCGTTGCGTTCCGTTCCGTTCCGTTGTGTTCCGTTCCGTTCTACTCGGGATGATTCCATTCTATTCCATTCCATTCCAATCCATTCCATTCCATTCCATTGAATTCCATTCCATTCCATTCCATTCCATTCCATTCCATTCCATTCCATTGAATTCCATTCCATTCCATTCCATTCCATTCCATTCCATTCCATTCCATTCCATTGAATTCCATTCCATTCCAATCCATTCCATGGAATTCCGTTCCATTCCATTCCATTCCGTTCCGTTCCGTCCCGTTCCGTTCCGTTCCGTTCCGTTGCGTTCCGTTCCGTTCTACTCGGGTTGATTCCATTCTATTCCATTCCATTCCATTCCATTCCATTCGATTCCATTCGATTCCACTCCATTCCATTACATAGAATTCCATTCCATTCCATTCCATTCCATTGAATTCCATTCCATTCCATTCCATTCCATTGAATTCCATTCCATTCCATTCCATTCCATTGAATTCCATTCCATTCCATTCCATTCCATTCCATTCCATTCCATTCTACTGTTGTCCATTCCATTCCATTCCATTCCATTCCATTCCATTCCATTCCATTCCATTCCATTCCATTCCATTCCTTTCCATTCCATTGCATTCCATTGCATTCCATTCCATTCCATTCCATTCCATTCCACTCCACACCACTCCACTCCACTCCATTCCACTCCACTCCACTCCGGTACATTCCATTCCATTCCATTCCATTCCATTCCATTCCATTCCATTCCATTCCATTCCGTGCTTCTCGGGTACATTCCGTTCCGTTCCATTCCATTCCATTCCATTCCATTCCATTCCGTTCCAGTGCACTCTACTCCACTCCACTCCACTCCACTCCGGTACATTCCATTCCATTCCATTCCATTCCATTCCATTCCATTTCCATTCCCATTCCATTTCCATTCCCGTTCCATTTCCATTCCCGTTTCTTTTCCATTCCCGTTCCATTTCCATTCCCTTTCCATAACCATTCCCGTTCCATTTCCATTCCCGATCCATTTCCATTCCCGTTCCTTTTCCATTCCCGTTCCATTTCCATTCCTGTTCCGTTACCATTCCCGTTCCATTTCCGTTCCCGTTCCGTTTCCGTTCCCGTTCCATTTCCGTTCTCGTTCCGTTTCCGTTCCCGTTCCATTTCCATTCCCGTTCCATTTCCGTTCCCGTTCCATTTCCATTCCCGTTCCATTTCCATTCCCTTTCCATTTCCATTTCATTCCATTCCGTTCTGCTCGGGTACATTCCATTCCATTCCATTGCATTCCATTCCGTTCTGCTCCTGTCCATTCCATTCCATTCCATTCCGTTCCATTCCGTTCTACTCGGGTAGATTCCATTCCATTCCATTCCATTCCATTCCATTCCATTCCATTCCATTCTACTGGTGTCCATTCCATTCCATTCCATTCCATTCCATTCCATTCCATTCCATTCCATTGCATTCCATTCCATTCCATTCCATTCCATTCCATTCCGTTCCGTTCTACTCGGTTACATTCCATTCCATTCCATTCCATTCCGTTCTACTCGGGTAGATTCCATTCCATTCCATTCCATTCCTTTCCATTCCATTGCATTCCATTGCATTGCATTGCACTCAATTCCATTCCATTCCATTCCATTCCATTCCATAGAATTCCGTTCCATTCCATTCCATTCCATTCCATTCCATTCCATTCCACTCCATTCCATTCCATTCCATTCCATTGAATTCCATTCCGTTCCATTCCATTCCATTGAATTCCGTTCCATTCCACTCCATTCCATTTCGTTCCGTTCCGTTCCGTTCCGTTCCCTTCCGTTGCGTTCCGCTCCGTTCTACTCGGGTTGATTCCATTCTATTCCATTCCAGTCCATTCGATCCCATTCGATTCCATTCGATTCCATTCGATTCCATTCGATTCCACTCCATTCCATTCCATAGAATTCCATTCCATTCCATTCCATTCCATTGAATTCCGTTCCATTCCATTCCATTCCGTTCCGTTCCGTCCCGTTCCATTCCATTCCGTTCCGTTGCGTGCCGTTCTGTTCTACTCGGGATGATTCCATTCTATTCCATTCCATTCCATTCCATTCCATTCGATACCAATTGATTCCATTCGATTCCATTCGATTCCATTCCATTCCATTCCATTCCATAGAATTCCATTCCATTCCATTCCATTCCATTCCATTGAATTCCATTCCATTCCATTCCATAGAATTCCGTTCCATTCCATTCCGTTCCATTCCATTCCATTCCATTCCATTCCATTCCATTTGAATTCCATTCCATTCCATTCCATTCCATTCTATTCCATTCCATTCCATTCCATTCCATTCCATTCCATTCCATTCCATTCTACTCGGGTTGATTGCATTCTATTCCATTCCATTCCATTCGATTCCATTCGATTCCATTCGATTCCATTCCATTCCATTCCATTGAATTCCATTCCATTCCATTCCATTCCATTCCATTGCATTCCATTCCATTCCATTCCATTCCATTCCATTCCATTTGAATTCCATTCCATTCCATTCCATTCCATTCCATTCCATTCCATTTGAATTCCATTCCATTCCAATCCATTCCATTCCATTCCATTCCATTCCATTCCATTCCATTCCATTCCATTGAATTCCATTCCATTCCATTCCATTCCATTCCATTGAATTCCATTCCATTCCATTCCATTCCATTCCATTCCATTCCATTCCATTCCATTCCATTGAATTCCATTCCGTTCCATTCCATTCCATTGAATTCCGTTCCATTCCACTCCATTCCATTCCGTTCCGTTCCGTTCCGTTCCGTTCCCTTCCGTTGCGTTCCGCTCCGTTCTACTCGGGTTGATTCCATTCTATTCCATTCCAGTCCATTCGATCCCATTCGATTGCATTCGATTCCATTCGATTCCATTCGATTCCACTCCATTCCATTCCATAGAATTCCATTCCATTCCATTCCATTCCATTCCATTCCATTCCATTCCATTCCATTCCATTGAATTCCATTCCATTCCATTCCATTCCATGGAATTCCATTCCATTCCATTCCATTCCAATCCATAGAATTCCATTCTATTCCATTCCATTCCATTGAATTCCGTTCCATTCCATTCCATTCCGTTCCGTTCCGTTCCGTTCCGTTCCGTTGCGTTCCGTTCCGTTCCGTTGTGTTCCGTTCCGTTCTACTCGGGTTGATTCCATTCTATTCCATTCCATTCCATTCCATTCCATTCCATTCCATTGAATTCCATTCCATTCCATTCCATTCCATTCCATTCCATTCCATTCCATTCCATTCCATTCCATTCCATGGAATTCCGTTCCATTCCATTCCATTCCGTTCCGTTCCATCCCGTTCCGTTCCGTTCCGTTCCGTTGCGTTCCGTTCCGTTCTACTCGGGTTGATTCCATTCTATTCCATTCCATTCCATTCGATTCCATTCGATTCCATTCGATTCCACTCCATTCCATTCCATTCCATTCCATTCCATTCCATTCCATTCCATTGAATTCCATTCCATTCCATTCCATTCCATTGAATTCCATTCCATTCCATTCCATTCCATTGAATTCCATTCCATTCCATTCCATTCCATTCCATTCCATTCCATTCCATTCTACTGGTGTCCATTCCATTCCATTCCATTCCATTCCATTCCATTCCATTCCTTTCCTTTCCATTCCATTGCATTCCATTGCATTCCATTCCATTCCATTCCATTCCATTCCATTCCATTCCACTCCACTCCACTCCACTCCACTCCATTCCACTCCACTCCACTCCGGTACATTCCATTCCATTCCATTCCATTCCATTCCATTCCATTCCGTGCTTCTCGGGTACATTCCGTTCCGTTCCATTCCATTCCATTCCATTCCATTCAATTCCGTTTCAGTGCACTCTACTCCACTCCACTCCACTCCACTCCACTCCGGTACATTCCATTCCATTCCATTCCATTCCATTCCATTCCATTTCCATTCCCATTCCATTTCCATTCCCGTTCCATTTCCATTCCCGTTTCTTTTCCATTCCCGTTCCATTTCCATTCCAGTTCCATTACCTTTCCCGTTCCATTTCCATTCCCGATCCATTTCCATTCCCGTTCCATTTCCATTCCCGTTCCATTTCCATTCCCGTTCCGTTACCATTCCCGTTCCATTTCCGTTCCCGTTCCGTTTCCGTTCCCGTTCCATTTCCGTTCTCGCTCCGTTTCCGTTCCCGTTCCATTTCCATTCCCGTTCCATTTCCGTTCCCTTTCCATTTCCATTCCCGTTCCATTTCCATTCCCTTTCCATTTCCATTTCATTCCATTCCATTCTGCTCGGGTACATTCCATTCCATTCCATTGCATTCCATTCCGTTCTGCTCCTGTCCATTCCATTCCATTCCATTCCGTTCCATTCAGTTCTACTCGGGTAGATTCCATTCCATTCCATTCCATTCCATTCCATTCCATTCCATTCCATTCCATTCTACTGGTGTCTATTCCATTCCATTCCATTCCATTCCATTGCATTCCATTGCATTGCATTGCACTCAATTCCATTCCATTCCATTCCATTCCATTCCATTCCATTGCATTCCGTTCCGTTCAACTCGGTTACATTCCATTCAATTACATTCCATTGCGTTCTACTCGGTTACATTCCATTCCATTCCATTCCATTCCAATCCATTCCATTCCATTCCATTCCGTTCTACTCGTGTACATTCCATTCCATTCCATTCCATTCCATTCCATTCCATTCCATTCCATTCCATTCCTTTCTACTTTGGTACATTCCATTCCATTCCATCCCATTCCATTCCATTCCATTCCATTCCATTCCATTCTACTCAGGTTGATTCCATTCTATTCCATTCCATTCCATTCGATTCCATTCCATTCCATTCCATTCCATTCGATTCCATTCCATTCCATTCCATAGAATTCCATTCCATTCCATTCCATTCCATGGAATTCCATTCCATTCCATTCCATGGAATTCCATTCCATTCCATTCCATGGAATTCCATTCCATTCCATTCCATTCCATGGAATTCCATTCCATTCCATTCCATTCCATGGAATTCCATTCCATTCCATTGAATTCCATTCCATTCCATTCCATTCCATTGAATTCCATTCCGTTCCATTCCATTCCATTGAATTCCATTCCATTCCATTCCATTCCATTCCATTCCATTCCATTCCATTCCATTGAATTCCATTCCATTCCATTCCATTCCATTCCATTCCATTCCATTCCATCCCATTCCATTCCATTCCATTCCATTCCGTTCTACTCGGGTTGATTCCATTCTATTCCATTGCATTCCATTCGATCCCATTTGATTCCATTCGATTCCATTCAATTCCATTCGATTCCATTCCATTCCACTCCATTCCATTCCATTGAATTCCATTCCATTCCATTCCATTCCATTCCATTCCATTCCATGGAATTCCATTCCATTCCATTCCATTCCATTCCATAGAATTCCATTCCATTCCATTCCATTCCATTGAATTCCGTTCCATTCCATTCCGTTCCGTTCCGTTCCGTTCCGTTCCGTTGCGTTCCGTTCCGTTCCGTTGTGTTCCGTTCCGTTCTACTCGGGTTGATTCCATTCTATTCCATTCCATTCCAATCCATTCCATTCCATTCCATTGAATTCCATTCCATTCCATTCCATTCCATTCCATTCCATTCCATTCCATTGAATTCCATTGAATTCCATTCCATTCCATTCCATTCCATGGAATTCCGTTCCATTCCATTCCATTCCGTTCCGTTCCGTCCCGTTCCGTTCCGTTCCGTTCCGTTGCGTTCCGTTCCGTTCTACTCGGGTTGATTCCATTCTATTCCATTCCATTCCATTCGATTCCATTCGATTCCATTCGATTCCACTCCATTCCATGCCATAGAATTCCATTCCATTCCATTCCATTCCATTGAATTCCATTCCATTCCATTCCATTCCATTGAATTCCATTCCATTCCATTCCATTCCATTGAATTCCATTCCATTCCATTCCATTCCATTCCATTCCATTCCATTCCATTCTACTGTTGTCCATTCCATTCCATTCCATTCCATTCCATTCCATTCCATTCCATTCCATTCCATTCCATTCCATTCCATTCCTTTCCATTCCATTGCATTCCATTGCATTCCATTCCATTCCATTCCATTCCATTCCACTCCACACCACTCCACTCCACTCCATTCCACTCCACTCCACTCCGGTACATTCCATTCCATTCCATTCCATTCCATTCCATTCCATTCCATTCCATTCCGTGCTTCTCGGGTACATTCCGTTCCGTTCCATTCCATTCCATTCCATTCCATTCCATTCCGTTCCAGTGCACTCTACTCCACTCCACTCCACTCCACTCCGGTACATTCCATTCCATTCCATTCCATTCCATTCCATTCCATTTCCATTCCCATTCCATTTCCATTCCCGTTCCATTTCCATTCCCGTTTCTTTTCCATTCCCGTTCCATTTCCATTCCCTTTCCATAACCATTCCCGTTCCATTTCCATTCCCGATCCATTTCCATTCCCGTTCCTTTTCCATTCCCGTTCCATTTCCATTCCTGTTCCGTTACCATTCCCGTTCCATTTCCGTTCCCGTTCCGTTTCCGTTCCCGTTCCATTTCCGTTCTCGTTCCGTTTCCGTTCCCGTTCCATTTCCATTCCCGTTCCATTTCCGTTCCCGTTCCATTTCCATTCCCGTTCCATTTCCATTCCCTTTCCATTTCCATTTCATTCCATTCCGTTCTGCTCGGGTACATTCCATTCCATTCCATTGCATTCCATTCCGTTCTGCTCCTGTCCATTCCATTCCATTCCATTCCGTTCCATTCCGTTCTACTCGGGTAGATTCCATTCCATTCCATTCCATTCCATTCCATTCCATTCCATTCCATTCTACTGGTGTCCATTCCATTCCATTCCATTCCATTCCATTCCATTCCATTCCATTCCATTGCATTCCATTCCATTCCATTCCATTCCATTCCATTCCGTTCCGTTCTACTCGGTTACATTCCATTCCATTCCATTCCATTCCGTTCTACTCGGGTAGATTCCATTCCATTCCATTCCATTCCTTTCCATTCCATTGCATTCCATTGCATTGCATTGCACTCAATTCCATTCCATTCCATTCCATTCCATTCCATAGAATTCCGTTCCATTCCATTCCATTCCATTCCATTCCATTCCATTCCATTCCATTCCATTCCATTCCATTCCATTGAATTCCATTCCGTTCCATTCCATTCCATTGAATTCCGTTCCATTCCACTCCATTCCATTCCGTTCCGTTCCGTTCCGTTCCGTTCCCTTCCGTTGCGTTCCGCTCCGTTCTACTCGGGTTGATTCCATTCTATTCCATTCCAGTCCATTCGATCCCATTCGATTCCATTCGATTCCATTCGATTCCATTCGATTCCACTCCATTCCATTCCATAGAATTCCATTCCATTCCATTCCATTCCATTGAATTCCGTTCCATTCCATTCCATTCCGTTCCGTTCCGTCCCGTTCCATTCCATTCCGTTCCGTTGCGTGCCGTTCTGTTCTACTCGGGATGATTCCATTCTATTCCATTCCATTCCATTCCATTCCATTCGATACCAATTGATTCCATTCGATTCCATTCGATTCCATTCCATTCCATTCCATTGAATTCCATTCCGTTCCACTCCATTCCATTCCATTCCATTGAATTCCATTCCAATCCATTCCATTCCATTCCATTCCATTGAATTCCATTCCATTCCATTCCATTCCATTCCATAGAATTCCATTCCATTCCATTCCATTCCATTCCATTGAATTCCATTCCATTCCATTCCATAGAATTCCGTTCCATTCCATTCCGTTCCATTCCATTCCATTCCATTCCATTCCATTCCATTTGAATTCCATTCCATTCCATTCCATTCCATTCTATTCCATTCCATTCCATTCCATTCCATTCCATTCCATTCCATTCCATTCTACTCGGGTTGATTGCATTCTATTCCATTCCATTCCATTCGATTCCATTCGATTCCATTCGATTCCATTCCATTCCATTCCATTGAATTCCATTCCATTCCATTCCATTCCATTCCATTGCATTCCATTCCATTCCATTCCATTCCATTCCATTCCATTTGAATTCCATTCCATTCCATTCCATTCCATTCCATTCCATTCCATTCCATTTGAATTCCATTCCATTCCAATCCATTCCATTCCATTCCATTCCATTCCATTCCATTCCATTCCATTCCATTCCATTGAATTCCATTCCATTCCATTCCATTCCATTCCATTGAATTCCATTCCATTCCATTCCATTCCATTCCATTCCATTCCATTCCATTCCATTCCATTCCATTGAATTCCATTCCGTTCCATTCCATTCCATTGAATTCCGTTCCATTCCACTCCATTCCATTCCGTTCCGTTCCGTTCCGTTCCGTTCCCTTCCGTTGCGTTCCGCTCCGTTCTACTCGGGTTGATTCCATTCTATTCCATTCCAGTCCATTCGATCCCATTCGATTGCATTCGATTCCATTCGATTCCATTCGATTCCACTCCATTCCATTCCATAGAATTCCATTCCATTCCATTCCATTCCATTCCATTCCATTCCATTCCATTCCATTGAATTCCATTCCATTCCATTCCATTCCATGGAATTCCATTCCATTCCATTCCATTCCAATCCATAGAATTCCATTCTATTCCATTCCATTCCATTGAATTCCGTTCCATTCCATTCCATTCCGTTCCGTTCCGTTCCGTTCCGTTCCGTTGCGTTCCGTTCCGTTCCGTTGTGTTCCGTTCCGTTCTACTCGGGTTGATTCCATTCTATTCCATTCCATTCCATTCCATTCCATTCCATTCCATTGAATTCCATTCCATTCCATTCCATTCCATTCCATTCCATTCCATTGAATTCCATTCCATTCCATTCCATTCCATGGAATTCCGTTCCATTCCATTCCATTCCGTTCCGTTCCATCCCGTTCCTTTCCGTTCCGTTCCGTTGCGTTCCGTTCCGTTCTACTCGGGTTGATTCCATTCTATTCCATTCCATTCCATTCGATTCCATTCGATTCCATTCGATTCCACTCCATTCCATTCCATTCCATTCCATTCCATTCCATTCCATTCCATTGAATTCCATTCCATTCCATTCCATTCCATTGAATTCCATTCCATTCCATTCCATTCCATTGAATTCCATTCCATTCCATTCCATTCCATTCCATTCCATTCCATTCCATTCTACTGGTGTCCATTCCATTCCATTCCATTCCATTCCATTCCATTCCATTCCTTTCCTTTCCATTCCATTGCATTCCATTGCATTCCATTCCATTCCATTCCATTCCATTCCATTCCATTCCACTCCACTCCACTCCACTCCACTCCATTCCACTCCACTCCACTCCGGTACATTCCATTCCATTCCATTCCATTCCATTCCATTCCATTCCGTGCTTCTCGGGTACATTCCGTTCCGTTCCATTCCATTCCATTCCATTCCATTCAATTCCGTTTCAGTGCACTCTACTCCACTCCACTCCACTCCACTCCACTCCGGTACATTCCATTCCATTCCATTCCATTCCATTCCATTCCATTTCCATTCCCATTCCATTTCCATTCCCGTTCCATTTCCATTCCCGTTTCTTTTCCATTCCCGTTCCATTTCCATTCCAGTTCCATTACCTTTCCCGTTCCATTTCCATTCCCGATCCATTTCCATTCCCGTTCCATTTCCATTCCCGTTCCATTTCCATTCCCGTTCCGTTACCATTCCCGTTCCATTTCCGTTCCCGTTCCGTTTCCGTTCCCGTTCCATTTCCGTTCTCGTTCCGTTTCCGTTCCCGTTCCATTTCCATTCCCGTTCCATTTCCGTTCCCTTTCCATTTCCATTCCCGTTCCATTTCCATTCCCTTTCCATTTCCATTTCATTCCATTCCATTCTGCTCGGGTACATTCCATTCCATTCCATTGCATTCCATTCCGTTCTGCTCCTGTCCATTCCATTCCATTCCATTCAGTTCCATTCAGTTCTACTCGGGTAGATTCCATTCCATTCCATTCCATTCCATTCCATTCCATTCCATTCCATTCCATTCTACTGGTGTCTATTCCATTCCATTCCATTCCATTCCATTGCATTCCATTGCATTGCATTGCACTCAATTCCATTCCATTCCATTCCATTCCATTCCATTCCATTGCATTCCGTTCCGTTCAACTCGGTTACATTCCATTCAATTACATTCCATTGCGTTCTACTCGGTTACATTCCATTCCATTCCATTCCATTCCAATCCATTCCATTCCATTCCATTCCGTTCTACTCGTGTACATTCCATTCCATTCCATTCCATTCCATTCCATTCCATTCCATTCCATTCCGTTCTACTTTGGTACATTCCATTCCATTCCATCCCATTCCATTCCATTCCATTCCATTCCATTCCATTCTACTCAGGTTGATTCCATTCTATTCCATTCCATTCCATTCCATTCCATTCCATTCCATTCCATTCGATTCCATTCCATTCCATTCCATAGAATTCCATTCCATTCCATTCCATTCCATGGAATTCCATTCCATTCCATTCCATGGAATTCCATTCCATTCCATTCCATGGAATTCCATTCCATTCCATTCCATTCCATGGAATTCCATTCCATTCCATTCCATTCCATGGAATTCCATTCCATTCCATTGAATTCCATTCCATTCCATTCCATTCCATTGAATTCCATTCCGTTCCATTCCATTCCATTGAATTCCATTCCATTCCATTCCATTCCATTCCATTCCATTCCATTCCATTGAATTCCATTCCATTCCATTCCATTCCATTCCATTCCATTCCATTCCATCCCATTCCATTCCATTCCATTCCATTCCGTTCTACTCGGGTTGATTCCATTCTATTCCATTGCATTCCATTCGATCCCATTTGATTCCATTCGATTCCATTCAATTCCATTCGATTCCATTCCATTCCACTCCATTCCATTCCATTGAATTCCATTCCATTCCATTCCATTCCATTCCATTCCATTCCATGGAATTCCATTCCATTCCATTCCATTCCATTCCATAGAATTCCATTCCATTCCATTCCATTCCATTGAATTCCGTTCCATTCCATTCCGTTCCGTTCCGTTCCGTTCCGTTCCGTTGCGTTCCGTTCCGTTCCGTTGTGTTCCGTTCCGTTCTACTCGGGTTGATTCCATTCTATTCCATTCCATTCCAATCCATTCCATTCCATTCCATTGAATTCCATTCCATTCCATTCCATTCCATTCCATTCCATTCCATTCCATTGAATTCCATTGAATTCCATTCCATTCCATTCCATTCCATGGAATTCCGTTCCATTCCATTCCATTCCGTTCCGTTCCGTCCCGTTCCGTTCCGTTCCGTTCCGTTGCGTTCCGTTCCGTTCTACTCGGGTTGATTCCATTCTATTCCATTCCATTCCATTCGATTCCATTCGATTCCATTCGATTCCACTCCATTCCATTCCATAGAATTCCATTCCATTCCATTCCATTCCATTGAATTCCATTCCATTCCATTCCATTCCATTGAATTCCATTCCATTCCATTCCATTCCATTGAATTCCATTCCATTCCATTCCATTCCATTCCATTCCATTCCATTCCATTCTACTGTTGTCCATTCCATTCCATTCCATTCCATTCCATTCCATTCCATTCCATTCCATTCCATTCCATTCCTTTCCATTCCATTGCATTCCATTGCATTCCATTCCATTCCATTCCATTCCATTCCACTCCACACCACTCCACTCCACTCCATTCCACTCCACTCCACTCCGGTACATTCCATTCCATTCCATTCCATTCCATTCCATTCCATTCCATTCCATTCCGTGCTTCTCGGGTACATTCCGTTCCGTTCCATTCCATTCCATTCCATTCCATTCCATTCCGTTCCAGTGCACTCTACTCCACTCCACTCCACTCCACTCCGGTACATTCCATTCCATTCCATTCCATTCCATTCCATTCCATTTCCATTCCCATTCCATTTCCATTCCCGTTCCATTTCCATTCCCGTTTCTTTTCCATTCCCGTTCCATTTCCATTCCCTTTCCATAACCATTCCCGTTCCATTTCCATTCCCGATCCATTTCCATTCCCGTTCCTTTTCCATTCCCGTTCCATTTCCATTCCTGTTCCGTTACCATTCCCGTTCCATTTCCGTTCCCGTTCCGTTTCCGTTCCCGTTCCATTTCCGTTCTCGTTCCGTTTCCGTTCCCGTTCCATTTCCATTCCCGTTCCATTTCCGTTCCCGTTCCATTTCCATTCCCGTTCCATTTCCATTCCCTTTCCATTTCCATTTCATTCCATTCCGTTCTGCTCGGGTACATTCCATTCCATTCCATTGCATTCCATTCCGTTCTGCTCCTGTCCATTCCATTCCATTCCATTCCGTTCCATTCCGTTCTACTCGGGTAGATTCCATTCCATTCCATTCCATTCCATTCCATTCCATTCCATTCCATTCTACTGGTGTCCATTCCATTCCATTCCATTCCATTCCATTCCATTCCATTCCATTCCATTGCATTCCATTCCATTCCATTCCATTCCATTCCATTCCATTCCGTTCCGTTCTACTCGGTTACATTCCATTCCATTCCATTCCATTCCGTTCTACTCGGGTAGATTCCATTCCATTCCATTCCATTCCTTTCCATTCCATTGCATTCCATTGCATTGCATTGCACTCAATTCCATTCCATTCCATTCCATTCCATTCCATAGAATTCCGTTCCATTCCATTCCATTCCATTCCATTCCATTCCATTCCATTCCATTCCATTCCATTCCATTGAATTCCATTCCGTTCCATTCCATTCCATTGAATTCCGTTCCATTCCACTCCATTCCATTCCGTTCCGTTCCGTTCCGTTCCGTTCCCTTCCGTTGCGTTCCGCTCCGTTCTACTCGGGTTGATTCCATTCTATTCCATTCCAGTCCATTCGATCCCATTCGATTCCATTCGATTCCATTCGATTCCATTCGATTCCACTCCATTCCATTCCATAGAATTCCATTCCATTCCATTCCATTCCATTGAATTCCGTTCCATTCCATTCCATTCCGTTCCGTTCCGTCCCGTTCCATTCCATTCCGTTCCGTTGCGTGCCGTTCTGTTCTACTCGGGATGATTCCATTCTATTCCATTCCATTCCATTCCATTCCATTCGATACCAATTGATTCCATTCGATTCCATTCGATTCCATTCCATTCCATTCCATTGAATTCCATTCCGTTCCACTCCATTCCATTCCATTCCATTGAATTCCATTCCAATCCATTCCATTCCATTCCATTCCATTGAATTCCATTCCATTCCATTCCATTCCATTCCATAGAATTCCATTCCATTCCATTCCATTCCATTCCATTGAATTCCATTCCATTCCATTCCATAGAATTCCGTTCCATTCCATTCCGTTCCATTCCATTCCATTCCATTCCATTCCATTCCATTTGAATTCCATTCCATTCCATTCCATTCCATTCTATTCCATTCCATTCCATTCCATTCCATTCCATTCCATTCCATTCTACTCGGGTTGATTGCATTCTATTCCATTCCATTCCATTCGATTCCATTCGATTCCATTCGATTCCATTCCATTCCATTCCATTGAATTCCATTCCATTCCATTCCATTCCATTCCATTGCATTCCATTCCATTCCATTCCATTCCATTCCATTCCATTTGAATTCCATTCCATTCCATTCCATTCCATTCCATTCCATTCCATTTGAATTCCATTCCATTCCAATCCATTCCATTCCATTCCATTCCATTCCATTCCATTCCATTCCATTCCATTCCATTGAATTCCATTCCATTCCATTCCATTCCATTCCATTGAATTCCATTCCATTCCATTCCATTCCATTCCATTCCATTCCATTCCATTCCATTCCATTGAATTCCATTCCGTTCCATTCCATTCCATTGAATTCCGTTCCATTCCACTCCATTCCATTCCGTTCCGTTCCGTTCCGTTCCGTTCCCTTCCGTTGCGTTCCGCTCCGTTCTACTCGGGTTGATTCCATTCTATTCCATTCCAGTCCATTCGATCCCATTCGATTGCATTCGATTCCATTCGATTCCACTCCATTCCATTCCATAGAATTCCATTCCATTCCATTCCATTCCATTCCATTCCATTCCATTGAATTCCATTCCATTCCATTCCATTCCATGGAATTCCGTTCCATTCCATTCCATTCCGTTCCGTTCCATCCCGTTCCTTTCCGTTCCGTTCCGTTGCGTTCCGTTCCGTTCTACTCGGGTTGATTCCATTCTATTCCATTCCATTCCATTCGATTCCATTCGATTCCATTCGATTCCACTCCATTCCATTCCATTCCATTCCATTCCATTCCATTCCATTCCATTGAATTCCATTCCATTCCATTCCATTCCATTGAATTCCATTCCATTCCATTCCATTCCATTGAATTCCATTCCATTCCATTCCATTCCATTCCATTCCATTCCATTCCATTCTACTGGTGTCCATTCCATTCCATTCCATTCCATTCCATTCCATTCCATTCCATTCCTTTCCTTTCCATTCCATTGCATTCCATTGCATTCCATTCCATTCCATTCCATTCCATTCCATTCCACTCCACTCCACTCCACTCCACTCCATTCCACTCCACTCCACTCCGGTACATTCCATTCCATTCCATTCCATTCCATTCCATTCCATTCCGTGCTTCTCGGGTACATTCCGTTCCGTTCCATTCCATTCCATTCCATTCCATTCCATTCCGTTTCAGTGCACTCTACTCCACTCCACTCCACTCCACTCCACTCCGGTACATTCCATTCCATTCCATTCCATTCCATTCCATTCCATTTCCATTCCCATTCCATTTCCATTCCCGTTCCATTTCCATTCCCGTTTCTTTTCCATTCCCGTTCCATTTCCATTCCAGTTCCATTACCTTTCCCGTTCCATTTCCATTCCCGATCCATTTCCATTCCCGTTCCATTTCCATTCCCGTTCCATTTCCATTCCCGTTCCGTTACCATTCCCGTTCCATTTCCGTTCCCGTTCCGTTTCCGTTCCCGTTCCATTTCCGTTCTCGCTCCGTTTCCGTTCCCGTTCCATTTCCATTCCCGTTCCATTTCCGTTCCCTTTCCATTTCCATTCCCGTTCCATTTCCATTCCCTTTCCATTTCCATTTCATTCCATTCCATTCTGCTCGGGTACATTCCATTCCATTCCATTGCATTCCATTCCGTTCTGCTCCTGTCCATTCCATTCCATTCCATTCCGTTCCATTCAGTTCTACTCGGGTAGATTCCATTCCATTCCATTCCATTCCATTCCATTCCATTCCATTCCATTCCATTCCATTCTACTGGTGTCTATTCCATTCCATTCCATTCCATTCCATTGCATTCCATTGCATTGCATTGCACTCAATTCCATTCCATTCCATTCCATTCCATTGCATTCCGTTCCGTTCAACTCGGTTACATTCCATTCAATTACATTCCATTGCGTTCTACTCGGTTACATTCCATTCCATTCCATTCCATTCCAATCCATTCCATTCCATTCCATTCCGTTCTACTCGTGTACATTCCATTCCATTCCATTCCATTCCATTCCATTCCATTCCATTCCATTCCGTTCTACTTTGGTACATTCCATTCCATTCCATCCCATTCCATTCCATTCCATTCCATTCCATTCCATTCCATTCTACTCAGGTTGATTCCATTCTATTCCATTCCATTCCATTCCATTCCATTCCATTCCATTCCATTCCATTCGATTCCATTCCATTCCATTCCATAGAATTCCATTCCATTCCATTCCATTCCATGGAATTCCATTCCATTCCATTCCATGGAATTCCATTCCATTCCATTCCATGGAATTCCATTCCGTTCCATTCCATTCCATTGAATTCCATTCCATTCCATTCCATTCCATTCCATTCCATTCCATTCCATTCCATTCCATTCCATTGAATTCCATTCCATTCCATTCCATTCCATTCCATTCCATCCCATTCCATTCCATTCCATTCCATTCCGTTCTACTCGGGTTGATTCCATTCTATTCCATTGCATTCCATTCGATCCCATTTGATTCCATTCGATTCCATTCAATTCCATTCGATTCCATTCCATTCCACTCCATTCCATTCCATTGAATTCCATTCCATTCCATTCCATTCCATTCCATTCCATTCCATTCCATGGAATTCCATTCCATTCCATTCCATTCCATTCCATAGAATTCCATTCCATTCCATTCCATTCCATTGAATTCCGTTCCATTCCATTCCGTTCCGTTCCGTTCCGTTCCGTTCCGTTGCGTTCCGTTCCGTTCCGTTGTGTTCCGTTCCATTCTACTCGGGTTGATTCCATTCTATTCCATTCGATTCCACTCCATTCCATTCCATAGAATTCCATTCCATTCCATTCCATTCCATTGAATTCCATTCCATTCCATTCCATTCCATTCCATTCCATTCCATTGAATTCCATTCCATTCCATTCCATTCCATTCCATTCCATTCCATTCCATTCTACTGGTGTCCATTCCATTCCATTCCATTCCATTCCATTCCATTCCATTCCATTCCTTTCCATTCCATTGCATTCCATTGCATTCCATTCCATTCCATTCCATTCCATTCCATTCCATTCCATTCCACTCCACTCCACTCCACTCCACTCCATTCCACTCCACTCCACTCCGGTACATTCCATTCCATTCCATTCCATTCCATTCCATTCCATTCCGTGCTTCTCGGGTACATTCCGTTCCGTTCCATTCCATTCCATTCCATTCCATTCCATTCCATTCCGTTCCAGTGCACTCTACTCCACTCCACTCCACTCCACTCCGGTACATTCCATTCCATTCCATTCCATTCCATTCCATTCCATTTCCATTCCCATTCCATTTCCATTCCCGTTCCATTTCCATTCCCGTTTCTTTTCCATTCCCGTTCCATTTCCATTCCAGTTCCATTACCATTCCCGTTCCATTTCCATTCCCGATCCATTTCCATTCCCGTTCCATTTCCATTCCCGTTCCATTTCCATTCCCGTTCCGTTACCATTCCCGTTCCATTTCCGTTCCCGTTCCGTTTCCGTTCCCGTTCCATTTCCGTTCTCGTTCCGTTTCCGTTCCCGTTCCATTTCCATTCCCGTTCCATTTCCGTTCCCTTTCCATTTCCATTCCCGTTCCATTTCCATTCCCTTTCCATTTCCATTTCATTCCATTCCATTCTGCTCGGGTACATTCCATTCCATTCCATTGCATTCCATTCCGTTCTGCTCCTGTCCATTCCATTCCATTCCATTCCGTTCCATTCCGTTCTACTCGGGTAGATTCCATTCCATTCCATTCCATTCCATTCCATTCCATTCCATTCCATTCCATTCCATTCTACTGGTGTCTATTCCATTCCATTCCATTCCATTCCATTCCATTCCATTCCATTGCATTCCATTCCATTCCATTCCATTCCGTTCCGTTCTACTCGGTTACATTCCATTCAATTCCATTCCATTCCGTTCTACTCGGGTAGATTCCATTCCATTCCATTCCATTCCTTTCCATTCCATTGCATTCCATTGCATTGCATTGCACTCAATTCCATTCCATTCCATTCCATTCCATTCCATTCCATTCCATTCCATTCCGTTCCGTTCAACTCGGTTACATTCCATTCAATTACATTCCATTCCGTTCTACTCGGTTACATACCATTCCATTCCATTCCATTCCATTCCAATCCATTCCATTCCATTCCATTCCGTTCTACTCGTGTACATTCCATTCCATTCCATTCCATTCCATTCCATTCCATTCCATTCCATTCCATTCCGTTCTACTTTGGTACATTCCATTCCATTCCATTCCATTCCATTCCATTCCATTCCATTCCATTCCATTCCATTCTACTCAGGTTGATTCCATTCTATTCCATTCCATTCCATTCCATTCCATTCCATTCCATTCCATTCCATTCGATTCCATTCCATTCCATTCCATAGAATTCCATTCCATTCCATTCCATTCCATGGAATTCCATTCCATTCCATTCCATTCCATTGAATTCCATTCCATTCCATTCCATTGAATTCCATTCCGTTCCATTCCATTCCATTGAATTCCATTCCATTCCATTCCATTCCATTCCATTCCATTCCATTGAATTCCATTCCATTGAATTCCATTCCATTCCATTCCATTCCATTCCATTCCATTCCATCCCATTCCATTCCATTCCATTCCATTCCGTTCTACTCGGGTTGATTCCATTCTATTCCATTCCATTCCATTCGATCCCATTTGATTCCATTCGATTCCATTCAATTCCATTCGATTCCATTCCATTCCACTCCATTCCATTCCATTGAATTCCATTCCATTCCATTCCATTCCATTCCATTCCATGGAATTCCATTCCATTCCATTCCATTCCATTCCATAGAATTCCATTCCATTCCATTCCATTCCATTGAATTCCGTTCCATTCCATTCCATTCCGTTCCGTTCCGTTCCGTTCCGTTCCGTTGCGTTCCGTTCCGTTCCGTTGTGTTCCGTTCCGTTCTACTCGGGATGATTCCATTCTATTCCATTCCATTCCAATCCATTCCATTCCATTCCATTGAATTCCATTCCATTCCATTCCATTCCATTCCATTCCATTCCATTCCATTCCATTGAATTCCATTCCATTCCATTCCATTCCATTCCATTCCATTCCATTCCATTCCATTGAATTCCATTCCATTCCAATCCATTCCATGGAATTCCGTTCCATTCCATTCCATTCCGTTCCGTTCCGTCCCGTTCCGTTCCGTTCCGTTCCGTTGCGTTCCGTTCCGTTCTACTCGGGTTGATTCCATTCTATTCCATTCCATTCCATTCGATTCCATTCGATTCCATTCGATTCCACTCCATTCCATTCCATAGAATTCCATTCCATTCCATTCCATTCCATTGAATTCCATTCCATTCCATTCCATTCCATTCTATTCCATTCCATTCCAATCCATTCCATTCCATTCCATTGAATTCCATTCCATTCCATTCCATTGAATTCCATTCCATTCCATTCCATTCCATTCCATTCCATTCCATTCCATTCCATTCCATTCCATTGAATTCCATTCCGTTCCATTCCATTCCATTCCATTACATTCCATTCCATTCCATTCCATTTGAATTCCATTCCATTCCATTCCATTCCATTCCATTCCATTTGAATTCCATTCCATTCCAATCCATTCCATTCCATTCCATTCCATTCCATTCCATTCCATTCCATTCCATGGAATTCCATTCCATTCCATTCCATTCCATTCCATTCCATTGAATTCCATTCCATTCCATTCAATTCCATTCCATTCCATTCCATTCCATTCCATTCCATTGAATTCCATTCCGTTCCATTCCATTCCATTGAATTCCGTTCCATTCCACTCCATTCCATTCCGTTCCGTTCCGTTCCGTTCCGTTCCCTTCCGTTGCGTTCCGCTCCGTTCTACTCGGGTTGATTCCATTCTATTCCATTCCAGTCCATTCGATCCCATTCGATTGCATTCGATTCCATTCGATTCCATTCGATTCCACTCCATTCCATTCCATAGAATTCCATTCCATTCCATTCCATTCCATTCCATTCCATTCCATTCCATTCCATTGAATTCCATTCCATTCCATTCCATTCCATGGAATTCCGTTCCATTCCATTCCATTCCAATCCATAGAATTCCATTCCATTCCATTCCATTCCATTGAATTCCGTTCCATTCCATTCCATTCCGTTCCGTTCCGTTCCGTTCCGTTCCGTTCCGTTCCGTTGCGTTCCGTTCCGTTCCGTTGTGTTCCGTTCCCTTCTACTCGGGTTGATTCCATTCTATTCCATTCCATTCCAATCCATTCCATTCCATTCCATTCCATTCCATTCCATTCCATTCCATTCCATTCCATTGAATTCCATTCCATTCCATTCCATTCCATTCCATTCCATTCCATTGAATTCCATTCCATTCCATTCCATTCCATGGAATTCCGTTCCATTCCATTCCATTCCGTTCCGTTCCATCCCGTTCCGTTCCGTTCCGTTCCGTTGCGTTCCGTTCCGTTCTACTAGGGTTGATTCCATTCTATTCCATTCCATTCCATTCGATTCCATTCGATTCCATTCGATTCCACTCCATTCCATTCCATAGAATTCCATTCCATTCCATTCCATTCCATTGAATTCCATTCCATTCCATTCCATTCCATCGAATTCCATTCCATTCCATTCCATTCCATTGAATTCCATTCCATTCCATTCCATTCCATTCCATTCCATTCCATTCCATTCCATTCTACTGGTGTCCATTCCATTCCATTCCATTCCATTCGATTCCATTCCATTCCATTCCATAGAATTCCATTCCATTCCATTCCATTCCATGGAATTCCATTCCATTCCATTCCATGGAATTCCATTCCATTCCATTCCATTCCATGGAATTCCATTCCATTCCATTCCATTCCATTCCATTCCATTCCATTCCATTCCATTCCATTCCATTGAATTCCATTCCGTTCCATTCCATTCCATTGAATTCCATTCCATTCCATTCCATTCCATTCCATTCCATTCCATTCCATTGAATTCCATTCCATTGAATTCCATTCCATTCCATTCCATTCCATTCCATTCCATCCCATTCCATTCCATTCCATTCCATTCCGTTCTACTCGGGTTGATTCCATTCTATTCCATTCCATTCCATTCGATCCCATTTGATTCCATTCGATTCCATTCAATTCCATTCGATTCCATTCCATTCCACTCCATTCCATTCCATTGAATTCCATTCCATTCCATTCCATTCCATTCCATTCCATTCCATAGAATTCCATTCCATTCCATTCCATTCCATTGAATTCCGTTCCATTCCATTCCATTCCGTTCCGTTCCGTTCCGTTCCGTTCCGTTGCGTTCCGTTCCGTTCCGTTGTGTTCCGTTCCGTTCTACTCGGGATGATTCCATTCTATTCCATTCCATTCCAATCCATTCCATTCCATTCCATTGAATTCCATTCCATTCCATTCCATTCCATTCCATTCCATTCCATTCCATTCCATTCCATTGAATTCCATTCCATTCCATTCCATTCCATTCCATTCCATTCCATTCCATTCCATTGAATTCCATTCCATTCCAATCCATTCCATGGAATTCCGTTCCATTCCATTCCATTCCGTTCCGTTCCGTCCCGTTCCGTTCCGTTCCGTTCCGTTGCGTTCCGTTCCGTTCTACTCGGGTTGATTCCATTCTATTCCATTCCATTCCATTCGATTCCATTCGATTCCATTCGATTCCACTCCATTCCATTCCATAGAATTCCATTCCATTCCATTCCATTCCATTGAATTCCATTCCATTCCATTCCATTCCATTCTATTCCATTCCATTCCAATCCATTCCATTCCATTCCATTGAATTCCATTCCATTCCATTCCATTGAATTCCATTCCATTCCATTCCATTCCATTCCATTCCATTCCATTCCATTCCATTGAATTCCATTCCGTTCCATTCCATTCCATTCCATTCCATTCCATTCCATTCCATTCCATTCCATTTGAATTCCATTCCATTCCATTCCATTCCATTCCATTCCATTTGAATTCCATTCCATTCCAATCCATTCCATTCCATTCCATTCCATTCCATTCCATTCCATTCCATTCCATGGAATTCCATTCCATTCCATTCCATTCCATTCCATTCCATTGAATTCCATTCCATTCCATTCCATTCCATTCCATTCCATTCCATTCCATTCCATTCCATTGAATTCCATTCCGTTCCATTCCATTCCATTGAATTCCGTTCCATTCCACTCCATTCCATTCCGTTCCGTTCCGTTCCGTTCCGTTCCCTTCCGTTGCGTTCCGCTCCGTTCTACTCGGGTTGATTCCATTCTATTCCATTCCAGTCCATTCAATCCCATTCGATTGCATTCGATTCCATTCGATTCCATTCGATTCCACTCCATTCCATTCCATAGAATTCCATTCCATTCCATTCCATTCCATTCCATTCCATTCCATTCCATTGAATTCCATTCCATTCCATTCCATTCCATGGAATTCCATTCCATTCCATTCCATTCCAATCCATAGAATTCCATTCCATTCCATTCCATTCCATTGAATTCCGTTCCATTCCATTCCATTCCGTTCCGTTCCGTTCCGTTCCGTTCCGTTCCGTTGCGTTCCGTTCCGTTCCGTTGTGTTCCGTTCCGTTCTACTCGGGTTGATTCCATTCTATTCCATTCCATTCCAATCCATTCCATTCCATTCCATTCCATTCCATTCCATTCCATTCCATTCCATTGAATTCCATTCCATTCCATTCCATTCCATTCCATTCCATTCCATTGAATTCCATTCCATTCCATTCCATTCCATGGAATTCCGTTCCATTCCATTCCATTCCGTTCCGTTCCATCCCGTTCCGTTCCGTTCCGTTCCGTTGCGTTCCGTTCCGTTCTACTAGGGTTGATTCCATTCTATTCCATTCCATTCCATTCGATTCCATTCGATTCCATTCGATTCCACTCCATTCCATTCCATAGAATTCCATTCCATTCCATTCCATTCCATTGAATTCCATTCCATTCCATTCCATTCCATTGAATTCCATTCCATTCCATTCCATTCCATTGAATTCCATTCCATTCCATTCCATTCCATTCCATTCCATTCCATTCCATTCCATTCTACTGGTGTCCATTCCATTCCATTCCATTCCATTCCATTCCATTCCATTCCTTTCCATTCCATTGCATTCCATTGCATTCCATTCCATTCCATTCCATTCCATTCCATTCCATTCCACTCCACTCCACTCCACTCCACTCCATTCCACTCCACTCCACTCCGGTACATTCCATTCCATTCCATTCCATTCCATTCCATTCCATTCCGTGCTTCTCGGGTACATTCCGTTCCGTTCCATTCCATTCCATTCCATTCCATTCCATTCCGTTCCAGTGCACTCTACTCCACTCCACTCCACTCCACTCCACTCCGGTACATTCCATTCCATTCCATTCCATTCCATTCCATTCCATTTCCATTCCCATTCCATTTCCATTCCCGTTCCATTTCCATTCCCGTTTCTTTTCCATTCCCGTTCCATTTCCATTCCAGTTCCATTACCATTCCCGTTCCATTTCCATTCCCGATCCATTTCCATTCCCGTTCCTTTTCCATTCCCGTTCCATTTCCATTCCCGTTCCGTTACCATTCCCGTTCCATTTCCGTTCCCGTTCCGTTTCCGTTCCCGTTCCATTTCCGTTCTCGTTCCGTTTCCGTTCCCGTTCCATTTCCATTCCCGTTCCATTTCCGTTCCCGTTCCATTTCCATTCCCGTTCCATTTCCATTCCCTTTCCATTTCCATTTCATTCCATTCCGTTCTGCTCGGGTACATTCCATTCCATTCCATTGCATTCCATTCCGTTCTGCTCCTGTCCATTCCATTCCATTCCATTCCGTTCCATTCCGTTCTACTCGGGTAGATTCCATTCCATTCCATTCCATTCCATTCCATTCCATTCCATTCCATTCCATTCCATTCTACTGGTGTCCATTCCATTCCATTCCATTCCATTCCATTCCATTCCATTCCATTGCATTCCATTCCATTCCATTCCATTCCATTCCATTCCGTTCCGTTCTACTCGGTTACATTCCATTCCATTCCATTCCATTCCATGGAATTCCATTCCATTCCATTCCATTCCATTCCATTCCATAGAATTCCATTCCATTCCATTCCATTCCATTGAATTCCGTTCCATTCCATTCCATTCCGTTCTGTTCCGTTCCGTTCCGTTCCGTTGCGTTCCGTTCCGTTCCGTTGTGTTCCGTTCCGTTCTACTCGGGTTGATTCCATTCTATTCCATTCCATTCCAATCCATTCCATTCCATTCCATTGAATTCCATTCCATTCCATTCCATTCCATTCCATTCCATTCCATTCCATTCCATTGAATTCCATTCCATTCCATTCCATTCCATTCCATTCCATTCCATTCCATTGAATTCCATTCCATTCCATTCCATTCCATGGAATTCCGTTCCATTGCATTCCATTCCGTTCCGTTCCGTCCCGTTCCGTTCCGTTCCGTTCCGTTGCGTTCCGTTCCGTTCTACTCGGGTTGATTCCATTCTATTCCATTCCATTCCATTCGATTCCATTCGATTCCATTCGATTCCACTCCATTCCATTCCATAGAATTCCATTCCATTCCATTGAATTCCATTCCATTCCATTCCATTCCATTGAATTCCATTCCATTCCATTCCATTCCATTGAATTCCATTCCATTCCATTCCATTCCATTCCATTCCATTCCATTCCATTCTACTGTTGTCCATTCCATTCCATTCCATTCCATTCCATTCCATTCCATTCCATTCCATTCCATTCCTTTCCATTCCATTCCATTCCATTCCATTCCATTCCGTGCTTCTCGGGTACATTCCGTTCCGTTCCATTCCATTCCATTCCATTCCATTCCGTTCCAGTGCACTCTACTCCACTCCACTCCACTCCACTCCGGTACATTCCATTCCATTCCATTCCATTCCATTCCATTCCATTTCCATTCCCATTCCATTTCCATTCCCGTTCCATTTCCATTCCCGTTTCTTTTCCATTCCCTTTCCATTTCCATTCCCGTTCCATTACCATTCCCGTTCCATTTCCATTCCCGATCCATTTCCATTCCCGTTCCTTTTCCATTCCCGTTCCATTTCCATTCCTGTTCCGTTACCATTCCCGTTCCATTTCCGTTCCCGTTCCGTTTCCGTTCCCGTTCCATTTCCCTTCTCGTTCCGTTTCCGTTCCCGTTCCATTTCCATTCCCGTTCTATATCCGTTCCCGTTCCATTTCCATTCCCGTTCCATTTCCATTCCCTTTCCATTTCCATTTCATTCCATTCCGTTCTGCTCGGGTACATTCCATTCCATTCCATTGCATTCCATTCCGTTCTGCTCCTGTCCATTCCATTCCATTCCATTCCGTTCCATTCCGTTCTACTCGGGTAGATTCCATTCCATTCCATTCCATTCCATTCCATTCCATTCCATTCCATTCCATTCCATTCTACTGGTGTCCATTCCATTCCATTCCATTCCATTCCATTCCATTCCATTCCATTCCATTGCATTCCATTCCATTCCATTCCATTCCATTCCATTCCGTTCCGTTCTACTCGGTTACATTCCATTCAATTCCATTCCATTCCGTTCTACTCGGGTAGATTCCATTCCATTCCATTCCATTCCTTTCCATTCCATTGCATTCCATTGCATTGCATTGCACTCAATTCCATTCCATTCCATTCCATTCCATTCCATTCCATTCCATTCCATTCCGTTCCGTTCAACCCGGTTACATTCCATTGAATTACATTCCATTCCGTTCTACTCGGTTACATTCCATTCCATTCCATTCCATTCCATTCCAATCCATTCCATTCCATTCCATTCCGTTCTACTCGGGTACATTCCATTCCATTCCATTCCATTCCATTCCATTCCATTCCATTCCGTTCTACTTTGGTACATTCCATTCCATTCCATTCCATTCCATTCCATTCCATTCCATTCCATTCCATTCCATTCCATTTCATTCCATTCCATTCGATTCCATTCCATTCCATTCCACTCCATTCCATGGAATTCCATTCCATTCCATTCCATTCCATTCCATTCCATTCCATTGAATTCCATTCCATTCCATTCCATTGAATTCCATTCCGTTCCATTCCATTCCATTGAATTCCATTCCATTCCATTCCATTCCATTCCATTGAATTCCATTCCATTCCATTCCATTCCATTCCATCCCATTCCATTCCATTCCATTCCATTCCGTTCTACTCGGGTTGATTCCATTCTATTCCATTCCATTCCATTCGATCCCATTTGATTCCATTCGATTCCATTCAATTCCATTCGATTCCATTCCATTCCACTCCATTCCATTACATTGAATTCCATTCCATTCCATTCCATTCCATTCCATTCCATTGAATTACATTCCATTCCATTCCATTGAATTCCATTCCGTTCCATTCCATTCCATTGAATTCCATTCCATTCCATTCCATTGAATTCCATTCCATTCCATTCCATTGAATTCCGTTCCATTCCATTCCATTCCGTTCCGTTCCGTTCCGTTCCGTTCCGTTCCGTTGCGTTCCGTTCCGTTCCGTTGTGTTCCGTTCCGTTCTACTCGGGATGATTCCATTCTATTCCATTCCATTCCAATCCATTCCATTCCATTCCATTGAATTCCATTCCATTCCATTCCATTCCATTCCATTCCATTCCATTCCATTCCATTGAATTCCATTCCATTCCATTCCATTGAATTCCATTCCATTCCAATCCATTCCATGGAATTCCGTTCCATTCCATTCCATTCCGTTCCGTTCCGTCCCGTTCCGTTCCGTTCCGTTCCGTTGCGTTCCGTTCCGTTCTACTCGGGTTGATTCCATTCTATTCCATTCCATTCCATTCGATTCCATTCGATTCCATTCGATTCCACTCCATTCCATTCCATAGAATTCCATTCCATTCCATTCCATTCCATTGAATTCCATTCCATTCCATTCCATTCCATTGAATTCCATTCCATTCCATTCCATTCCATTGAATTCCATTCCATTCCATTCCATTCCATTCCATTCCATTCCATTCCATTCCATTCTACTGTTGTCCATTCCATTCCATTCCATTCCATTCCATTCCATTCCATTCCATTCCATTCCTTTCCATTCCATTGCATTCCATTGCATTCCATTCCATTCCATTCCATTCCACTCCACACCACTCCACTCCACTCCATTCCACTCCACTCCACTCCGGTACATTCCATTCCATTCCATTCCATTCCATTCCATTCCATTCCATTCCGTGCTTCTCGGGTACATTCCGTTCCGTTCCATTCCATTCCATTCCATTCCATTCCGTTCCAGTGCACTCTACTCCACTCCACTCCACTCCACTCCGGTACATTCCATTCCATTCCATTCCATTCCATTCCATTCCATTTCCCTTCCCATTCCATTTCCATTCCCGTTCCATTTCCATTCCCGTTTCTTTTCCATTCCCGTTCCATTTCCATTCCCGTTCCATTACCATTCCCGTTCCATTTCCATTCCCGATCCATTTCCATTCCCGTTCCTTTTCCATTCCCGTTCCATTTCCATTGCTGTTCCGTTACCATTCCCGTTCCATTTCCGTTCCCGTTCCGTTTCCGTTCCCGTTCCATTTCCGTTCTCGTTCCGTTTCCGTTCCCGTTCCATTTCCATTCCCGTTCCATTTCCGTTCCCGTTCCATTTCCATTCCCGTTCCATTTCCATTCCCTTTCCATTTCCATTTCATTCCATTCCGTTCTGCTCGGGTACATTCCATTCCATTCCATTGCATTCCATTCCGTTCTGCTCCTGTCCATTCCATTCCATTCCATTCCATTCCATTCCGTTCTACTCGGGTAGATTCCATTCCATTCCATTCCATTCCATTCCATTCCATTCCATTCCATTCCATTCTACTGGTGTCCATTCCATTCCATTCCATTCCATTCCATTCCATTCCATTCCATTCCATTGCATTCCATTCCATTCCATTCCATTCCATTCCGTTCCGTTCTACTCGGTTACATTCCATTCCATTCCATTCCATTCCGTTCTACTCGGGTAGATTCCATTCCATTCCATTCCATTCCTTTCCATTCCATTGCATTCCATTGCATTGCATTGCACTCAATTCCATTCCATTCCATTCCATTCCATTCCATAGAATTCCGTTCCATTCCATTCCATTCCATTCCATTCCATTCCATTCCATTCCATTCCATTCCATTCCATTGAATTCCATTCCATTCCATTCCATTCAATTCCATTCCATTCCATTCCATTCCATTGAATTCCATTCCATTCCAATCCATTCCATGGAATTCCGTTCCATTCCATTCCATTCCGTTCCGTTCCGTCCCGTTCCGTTCCGTTCCGTTCCGTTGCGTTCCGTTCCGTTCTACTCGGGTTGATTCCATTCTATTCCATTCCATTCCATTCGATTCCATTCGATTCCATTCGATTCCACTCCATTCCATTCCATAGAATTCCATTCCATTCCATTCCATTCCATTGAATTCCATTCCATTCCATTCCATTCCATTCTATTCCATTCCATTCCAATCCATTCCATTCCATTCCATTGAATTCCATTCCATTCCATTCCATTGAATTCCATTCCATTCCATTCCATTCCATTCCATTCCATTCCATTCCATTCCATTCCATTGAATTCCATTCCGTTCCATTCCATTCCATTCCATTCCATTCCATTCCATTCCATTCCATTCCATTCCATTTGAATTCCATTCCATTCCATTCCATTCCATTCCATTCCATTTGAATTCCATTCCGTTCCAATCCATTCCATTCCATTCCATTCCATTCCATTCCATTCCATTCCATTCCATGGAATTCCATTCCATTCCATTCCATTCCATTCCATTCCATTGAATTCCATTCCATTCCATTCCGTTCCATTCCATTCCATTCCATTCCATTCCATTCCATTCCATTCCATTGAATTCCATTCCGTTCCATTCCATTCCATTGAATTCCGTTCCATTCCACTCCATTCCATTCCGTTCCGTTCCGTTCCGTTCCGTTCCCTTCCGTTGCGTTCCGCTCCGTTCTACTCGGGTTGATTCCATTCTATTCCATTCCAGTCCATTCAATCCCATTCGATTGCATTCGATTCCATTCGATTCCATTCGATTCCACTCCATTCCATTCCATAGAATTCCATTCCATTCCATTCCATTCCATTCCATTCCATTGAATTCCATTCCATTCCATTCCATTCCATGGAATTCCATTCCATTCCATTCCATTCCAATCCATAGAATTCCATTCCATTCCATTCCATTCCATTGAATTCCGTTCCATTCCATTCCATTCCGTTCCGTTCCGTTCCGTTCCGTTCCGTTCCATTGCGTTCCGTTCCGTTCCGTTGTGTTCCGTTCCGTTCTACTCGGGTTGATTCCATTCTATTCCATTCCATTCCAATCCATTCCATTCCATTCCATTCCATTCCATTCCATTCCATTCCATTCCATTCCATTGAATTCCATTCCATTCCATTCCATTCCATTCCATTCCATTGAATTCCATTCCATTCCATTCCATTCCATGGAATTCCGTTCCATTCCATTCCATTCCGTTCCGTTCCATCCCGTTCCGTTCCGTTCCGTTCCGTTGCGTTCCGTTCCGTTCTACTAGGGTTGATTCCATTCTATTCCATTCCATTCCATTCGATTCCATTCGATTCCATTCGATTCCACTCCATTCCATTCCATAGAATTCCATTCCATTCCATTCCATTCCATTGAATTCCATTCCATTCCATTCCATTCCATTCCATTGAATTCCATTCCATTCCATTCCATTCCATTGAATTCCATTCCATTCCATTCCATTCCATTCCATTCCATTCCATTCCATTCCATTCTACTGGTGTCCATTCCATTCCATTCCATTCCATTCCATTCCATTCCATTCCATTCCATTCCTTTCCATTCCATTGCATTCCATTGCATTCCATTCCATTCCATTCCATTCCATTCCATTCCATTCCACTCCACTCCACTCCACTCCACTCCATTCCACTCCACTCCACTCCGGTACATTCCATTCCATTCCATTCCATTCCATTCCATTCCATTCCATTCCGTGCTTCTCGGGTACATTCCGTTCCGTTCAATTCCATTCCATTCCATTCCATTCCATTCCGTTCCAGTGCACTCTACTCCACTCCACTCCACTCCACTCCACTCCGGTACATTCCATTCCATTCCATTCCATTCCATTCCATTCCATTTCCATTCCCATTCCATTTCCATTCCCGTTCCATTTCCATTCCCGTTTCTTTTCCATTCCCGTTCCATTTCCATTCCAGTTCCATTACCATTCCCGTTCCATTTCCATTCCCGATCCATTTCCATTCCCGTTCCTTTTCCATTCCCGTTCCATTTCCATTCCCGTTCCGTTACCATTCCCGTTCCATTTCCGTTCCCGTTCCGTTTCCGTTCCCGTTCCATTTCCGTTCTCGTTCCGTTTCCGTTCCCGTTCCATTTCCATTCCCGTTCCATTTCCGTTCCCGTTCCATTTCCATTCCCGTTCCATTTCCATTCCCTTTCCATTTCCATTTCATTCCATTCCGTTCTGCTCGGGTACATTCCATTCCATTCCATTGCATTCCATTCCGTTCTGCTCCTGTCCATTCCATTCCATTCCATTCCGTTCCATTCCGTTCTACTCGGGTAGATTCCATTCCATTCCATTCCATTCCATTCCATTCCATTCCATTCCATTCCATTCCATTCCATTCTACTGGTGTCCATTCCATTCCATTCCATTCCATTCCATTCCATTCCATTCCATTCCATTGCATTCCATTCCATTCCATTCCATTCCATCCCGTTCCGTTCCGTTCCGTTCCGTTGCGTTCCGTTCCGTTCTACTAGGGTTGATTCCATTCTATTCCATTCCATTCCATTCGATTCCATTCGATTCCATTCGATTCCACTCCATTCCATTCCATAGAATTCCATTCCATTCCATTCCATTCCATTGAATTCCATTCCATTCCATTCCATTCCATTGAATTCCATTCCATTCCATTCCATTCCATTGAATTCCATTCCATTCCATTCCATTCCATTCCATTCCATTCCATTCCATTCCATTCTACTGTTGTCCATTCCATTCCATTCCATTCCATTCCATTCCATTCCATTCCATTCCATTCCTTTCCATTCCATTGCATTCCATTGCATTCCATTCCATTCCATTCCATTCCATTCCATTCCATTCCACTCCACTCCACTCCACTCCACTCCATTCCACTCCACTCCACTCCGGTACATTCCATTCCATTCCATTCCATTCCATTCCATTCCATTCCGTGCTTCTCGGGTACATTCCGTTCCGTTCCATTCCATTCCATTCCATTCCATTCCATTCCGTTCCAGTGCACTCTACTCCACTCCACTCCACTCCACTCCACTCCGGTACATTCCATTCCATTCCATTCCATTCCATTCCATTCCATTTCCATTCCCATTCCATTTCCATTCCCGTTCCATTTCCATTCCCGTTTCTTTTCCATTCCCGTTCCATTTCCATTCCAGTTCCATTACCATTCCCGTTCCATTTCCATTCCCGATCCATTTCCATTCCCGTTCCTTTTCCATTCCCGTTCCATTTCCATTCCCGTTCCGTTACCATTCCCGTTCCATTTCCGTTCCCGTTCCGTTTCCGTTCCCGTTCCATTTCCGTTCTCGTTCCGTTTCCGTTCCCGTTCCATTTCCATTCCCGTTCCATTTCCGTTCCCGTTCCATTTCCATTCCCGTTCCATTTCCATTCCCTTTCCATTTCCATTTCATTCCATTCCGTTCTGCTCGGGTACATTCCATTCCATTCCATTGCATTCCATTCCGTTCTGCTCCTGTCCATTCCATTCCATTCCATTCCGTTCCATTCCGTTCTACTCGGGTAGATTCCATTCCATTCCATTCCATTCCATTCCATTCCATTCCATTCCATTCTACTGGTGTCCATTCCATTCCATTCCATTCCATTCCATTCCATTCCATTCCATTGCATTCCATTCCATTCCATTCCATTCCATTCCATTCCGTTCCGTTCTTCTCGGTTACATTCCATTCCATTCCATTCCATTCCATTCCATTCCATGGAATTCCATTCCATTCCATTCCATTCCAATCCATAGAATTCCATTCCATTCCATTCCATTCCATTGAATTCCGTTCCATTCCATTCCATTCCGTTCCGTTCCGTTCCGTTCCGTTCCGTTCCATTGCGTTCCGTTCCGTTCCGTTGTGTTCCGTTCCGTTCTACTCGGGTTGATTCCATTCTATTCCATTCCATTCCAATCCATTCCATTCCATTCCATTCCATTCCATTCCATTCCATTCCATTCCATTCCATTGAATTCCATTCCATTCCATTCCATTCCATTCCATTCCATTGAATTCCATTCCATTCCATTCCATTCCATGGAATTCCGTTCCATTCCATTCCATTCCGTTCCGTTCCATCCCGTTCCGTTCCGTTCCGTTCCGTTGCGTTCCGTTCCGTTCTACTAGGGTTGATTCCATTCTATTCCATTCCATTCCATTCGATTCCATTCGATTCCATTCGATTCCACTCCATTCCATTCCATAGAATTCCATTCCATTCCATTCCATTCCATTGAATTCCATTCCATTCCATTCCATTCCATTCCATTGAATTCCATTCCATTCCATTCCATTCCATTGAATTCCATTCCATTCCATTCCATTCCATTCCATTCCATTCCATTCCATTCCATTCTACTGGTGTCCATTCCATTCCATTCCATTCCATTCCATTCCATTCCATTCCATTCCATTCCTTTCCATTCCATTGCATTCCATTGCATTCCATTCCATTCCATTCCATTCCATTCCATTCCATTCCACTCCACTCCACTCCACTCCACTCCATTCCACTCCACTCCACTCCGGTACATTCCATTCCATTCCATTCCATTCCATTCCATTCCATTCCATTCCGTGCTTCTCGGGTACATTCCGTTCCGTTCAATTCCATTCCATTCCATTCCATTCCATTCCGTTCCAGTGCACTCTACTGCACTCCACTCCACTCCACTCCACTCCGGTACATTCCATTCCATTCCATTCCATTCCATTCCATTCCATTTCCATTCCCATTCCATTTCCATTCCCGTTCCATTTCCATTCCCGTTTCTTTTCCATTCCCGTTCCATTTCCATTCCAGTTCCATTACCATTCCCGTTCCATTTCCATTCCCGATCCATTTCCATTCCCGTTCCTTTTCCATTCCCGTTCCATTTCCATTCCCGTTCCGTTACCATTCCCGTTCCATTTCCGTTCCCGTTCCGTTTCCGTTCCCGTTCCATTTCCGTTCTCGTTCCGTTTCCGTTCCCGTTCCATTTCCCTTCCCGTTCCATTTCCGTTCCCGTTCCATTTCCATTCCCGTTCCATTTCCATTCCCTTTCCATTTCCATTTCATTCCATTCCGTTCTGCTCGGGTACATTCCATTCCATTCCATTGCATTCCATTCCGTTCTGCTCCTGTCCATTCCATTCCATTCCATTCCGTTCCATTCCGTTCTACTCGGGTAGATTCCATTCCATTCCATTCCATTCCATTCCATTCCATTCCATTCCATTCCATTCCATTCCATTCTACTGGTGTCCATTCCATTCCATTCCATTCCATTCCATTCCATTCCATTCCATTCCATTGCATTCCATTCCATTCCATTCCATTCCATCCCGTTCCGTTCCGTTCCGTTCCGTTGCGTTCCGTTCCGTTCTACTAGGGTTGATTCCATTCTATTCCATTCCATTCCATTCGATTCCATTCGATTCCATTCGATTCCACTCCATTCCATTCCATAGAATTCCATTCCATTCCATTCCATTCCATTGAATTCCATTCCATTCCATTCCATTCCATTGAATTCCATTCCATTCCATTCCATTCCATTGAATTCCATTCCATTCCATTCCATTCCATTCCATTCCATTCCATTCCATTCCATTCTACTGTTGTCCATTCCATTCCATTCCATTCCATTCCATTCCATTCCATTCCATTCCATTCCTTTCCATTCCATTGCATTCCATTGCATTCCATTCCATTCCATTCCATTCCATTCCATTCCATTCCACTCCACTCCACTCCACTCCACTCCATTCCACTCCACTCCACTCCGGTACATTCCATTCCATTCCATTCCATTCCATTCCATTCCATTCCGTGCTTCTCGGGTACATTCCGTTCCGTTCCATTCCATTCCATTCCATTCCATTCCATTCCGTTCCAGTGCACTCTACTCCACTCCACTCCACTCCACTCCACTCCGGTACATTCCATTCCATTCCATTCCATTCCATTCCATTCCATTTCCATTCCCATTCCATTTCCATTCCCGTTCCATTTCCATTCCCGTTTCTTTTCCATTCCCGTTCCATTTCCATTCCAGTTCCATTACCATTCCCGTTCCATTTCCATTCCCGATCCATTTCCATTCCCGTTCCTTTTCCATTCCCGTTCCATTTCCATTCCCGTTCCGTTACCATTCCCGTTCCATTTCCGTTCCCGTTCCGTTTCCGTTCCCGTTCCATTTCCGTTCTCGTTCCGTTTCCGTTCCCGTTCCATTTCCATTCCCGTTCCATTTCCGTTCCCGTTCCATTTCCATTCCCGTTCCATTTCCATTCCCTTTCCATTTCCATTTCATTCCATTCCGTTCTGCTCGGGTACATTCCATTCCATTCCATTGCATTCCATTCCGTTCTGCTCCTGTCCATTCCATTCCATTCCATTCCGTTCCATTCCGTTCTACTCGGGTAGATTCCATTCCATTCCATTCCATTCCATTCCATTCCATTCCATTCCATTCTACTGGTGTCCATTCCATTCCATTCCATTCCATTCCATTCCATTCCATTCCATTGCATTCCATTCCATTCCATTCCATTCCATTCCATTCCGTTCCGTTCTTCTCGGTTACATTCCATTCCATTCCATTCCATTCCATGGAATTCCATTCCATTCCATTCCATTCCATTCCATTCCATTCCATAGAATTCCATTCCATTCCATTCCATTCCATTGAATTCCGTTCCATTCCATTCCATTCCGTTCTGTTCCGTTCCGTTCCGTTCCGTTGCGTTCCGTTCCGTTCCGTTGTGTTCCGTTCCGTTCTACTCGGGTTGATTCCATTCTATTCCATTCCATTCCAATCCATTCCATTCCATTCCATTGAATTCCATTCCATTCCATTCCATTCCATTCCATTCCATTCCATTCCATTCCATTCCATTCCATTGAATTCCATTCCATTCCATTCCATTCCATTCCATTGAATTCCATTCCATTCCATTCCATTCCATGGAATTCCGTTCCATTGCATTCCATTCCGTTCCGTTCCGTCCCGTTCCGTTCCGTTCCGTTCCGTTGCGTTCCGTTCCGTTCTACTCGGGTTGATTCCATTCTATTCCATTCCATTCCATTCCATTCCATTCGATTCCATTCGATTCCACTCCATTCCATTCCATAGAATTCCATTCCATTCCATTGAATTCCATTCCATTCCATTCCATTCCATTGAATTCCATTCCATTCCATTCCATTCCATTGAATTCCATTCCATTCCATTCCATTCCATTCCATTCCATTCCATTCCATTCCATTCCATTCCATTCTACTGTTGTCCATTCCATTCCATTCCATTCCATTCCATTCCATTCCATTCCATTCCATTCCATTCCATTCCTTTCCATTCCATTGCATTCCATTGCATTCCATTCCATTCCATTCCATTCCATTCCATTCCATTCCATTCCACTCCACACCACTCCACTCCACTCCATTCCACTCCACTCCACTCCGGTACATTCCATTCCATTCCATTCCATTCCATTCCATTCCATTCCATTCCGTGCTTCTCGGGTACATTCCGTTCCGTTCCATTCCATTCCATTCCATTCCATTCCGTTCCAGTGCACTCTACTCCACTCCACTCCACTCCACTCCGGTACATTCCATTCCATTCCATTCCATTCCATTCCATTCCATTTCCATTCCCATTCCATTTCCATTCCCGTTCCATTTCCATTCCCGTTTCTTTTCCATTCCCTTTCCATTTCCATTCCCGTTCCATTACCATTCCCGTTCCATTTCCATTCCCGATCCATTTCCATTCCCGTTCCTTTTCCATTCCCGTTCCATTTCCATTCCTGTTCCGTTACCATTCCCGTTCCATTTCCGTTCCCGTTCCGTTTCCGTTCCCGTTCCATTTCCCTTCTCGTTCCGTTTCCGTTCCCGTTCCATTTCCATTCCAGTTCTATATCCGTTCCCGTTCCATTTCCATTCCCGTTCCATTTCCATTCCCTTTCCATTTCCATTTCATTCCATTCCGTTCTGCTCGGGTACATTCCATTCCATTCCATTGCATTCCATTCCGTTCTGCTCCTGTCCATTCCATTCCATTCCATTCCGTTCCATTCCGTTCTACTCGGGTAGATTCCATTCCATTCCATTCCATTCCATTCCATTCCATTCCATTCCATTCCATTCCATTCTACTGGTGTCCATTCCATTCCATTCCATTCCATTCCATTCCATTCCATTCCGTTCCGTTCTACTCGGTTACATTCCATTCAATTCCATTCCATTCCGTTCTACTCGGGTAGATTCCATTCCATTCCATTCCATTCCTTTCCATTCCATTGCATTCCATTGCATTGCATTGCACTCAATTCCATTCCATTCCATTCCATTCCATTCCATTCCATTCCATTCCATTCCATTCCGTTCCGTTCAACCCGGTTACATTCCATTGAATTACATTCCATTCCGTTCTACTCGGTTACATTCCATTCCATTCCATTCCATTCCATTCCATTCCAATCCATTCCATTCCATTCCATTCCATTCTACTCGTGTACATTCCATTCCATTCCATTCCATTCCATTCCATTCCATTCCATTCCGTTCTACTTTGGTACATTCCATTCCATTCCATTCCATTCCATTCCATTCCATTCCATTCCATTACATTCCATTCCATTCGATTCCATTCCATTCCATTCCACTCCATTCCATGGAATTCCATTCCATTCCATTCCATTCCATTCCATTCCATTCCATTGAATTCCATTCCATTCCATTCCATTGAATTCCATTCCGTTCCATTCCATTCCATTGAATTCCATTCCATTCCATTCCATTCCATTCCATTCCATTCCATTCCATTGAATTCCATTCCATTCCATTCCATTCCATTCCATCCCATTCCATTCCATTCCATTCCATTCCGTTCTACTCGGGTTGATTCCATTCTATTCCATTCCATTCCATTCGATCCCATTTGATTCCATTCGATTCCATTCAATTCCATTCGATTCCATTCCATTCCACTCCATTCCATTCCATTGAATTCCATTCCATTCCATTCCATTCCATTCCATTCCATTCCATTGAATTCCATTCCATTCCATTCCATTGAATTCCATTCCGTTCCATTCCATTCCATTGAATTCCATTCCATTCCATTCCATTGAATTCCATTCCATTCCATTCCATTGAATTCCGTTCCATTCCATTCCATTCCGTTCCGTTCCGTTCCGTTCCGTTCCGTTGCGTTCCGTTCCGTTCCGTTGTGTTCCGTTCCGTTCTACTCGGGATGATTCCATTCTATTCCATTCCATTCCAATCCATTCCATTCCATTCCATTGAATTCCATTCCATTCCATTCCATTCCATTCCATTCCATTCCATTCCATTCCATTGAATTCCATTCCATTCCATTCCATTCCATTCCATTCCATTCCATTCCATTCCATTGAATTCCATTCCATTCCAATCCATTCCATGGAATTCCGTTCCATTCCATTCCATTCCGTTCCGTTCCGTCCCGTTCCGTTCCGTTCCGTTCCGTTGCGTTCCGTTCCGTTCTACTCGGGTTGATTCCATTCTATTCCATTCCATTCCATTCGATTCCATTCGATTCCATTCGATTCCACTCCATTCCATTCCATAGAATTCCATTCCATTCCATTCCATTCCATTGAATTCCATTCCATTCCATTCCATTCCATTGAATTCCATTCCATTCCATTCCATTCCATTGAATTCCATTCCATTCCATTCCATTCCATTCCATTCCATTCCATTCCATTCCATTCTACTGTTGTCCATTCCATTCCATTCCATTCCATTCCATTCCATTCCATTCCATTCCATTCCTTTCCATTCCATTGCATTCCATTGCATTCCATTCCATTCCATTCCATTCCATTCCATTCCACTCCACACCACTCCACTCCACTCCATTCCACTCCACTCCACTCCGGTACATTCCATTCCATTCCATTCCATTCCATTCCATTCCATTCCATTCCGTGCTTCTCGGGTACATTCCGTTCCGTTCCATTCCATTCCATTCCATTCCATTCCGTTCCAGTGCACTCTACTCCACTCCACTCCACTCCACTCCGGTACATTCCATTCCATTCCATTCCATTCCATTCCATTCCATTTCCATTCCCATTCCATTTCCATTCCCGTTCCATTTCCATTCCCGTTTCTTTTCCATTCCCGTTCCATTTCCATTCCCGTTCCATTACCATTCCCGTTCCATTTCCATTCCCGATCCATTTCCATTCCCGTTCCTTTTCCATTCCCGTTCCATTTCCATTCCTGTTCCGTTACCATTCCCGTTCCATTTCCATTCCCTTTCCATTTCCATTTCATTCCATTCCGTTCTGCTCGGGTACATTCCATTCCATTCCATTGCATTCCATTCCGTTCTGCTCCTGTCCATTCCATTCCATTCCATTCCGTTCCATTCCGTTCTACTCGGGTAGATTCCATTCCATTCCATTCCATTCCATTCCATTCCATTCCATTCCATTCCATTCCATTCTACTGGTGTCCATTCCATTCCATTCCATTCCATTCCATTCCATTCCATTCCATTGCATTCCATTCCATTCCATTCCATTCCATTCCATTCCATTCCGTTCCGTTCTACTCGGTTACATTCCATTCAATTCCATTCCATTCCGTTCTACTCGGGTAGATTCCATTCCATTCCATTCCATTCCTTTCCATTCCATTGCATTCCATTGCATTGCATTGCACTCAATTCCATTCCATTCCATTCCATTCCATTCCATTCCATTCCATTCCGTTCCGTTCAACCCGGTTACATTCCATTGAATTACATTCCATTCCGTTCTACTCGGTTACATTCCATTCCATTCCATTCCATTCCATTCCAATCCATTCCATTCCATTCCATTCCGTTCTACTCGGGTACATTCCATTCCATTCCATTCCATTCCATTCCATTCCATTCCATTCCGTTCTACTTTGGTACATTCCATTCCATTCCATTCCATTCCATTCCATTCCATTCCATTCCATTCCATTACATTCCATTCCATTCGATTCCATTCCATTCCATTCCACTCCATTCCATGGAATTCCATTCCATTCCATTCCATTCCATTCCATTCCATTCCATTGAATTCCATTCCATTCCATTCCATTGAATTCCATTCCGTTCCATTCCATTCCATTGAATTCCATTCCATTCCATTCCATTCCATTCCATTCCATTCCATTGAATTCCATTCCATTCCATTCCATTCCATTCCATCCCATTCCATTCCATTCCATTCCATTCCGTTCTACTCGGGTTGATTCCATTCTATTCCATTCCATTCCATTCGATCCCATTTGATTCCATTCGATTCCATTCAATTCCATTCGATTCCATTCCATTCCACTCCATTCCATTACATTGAATTCCATTCCATTCCATTCCATTCCATTCCATTCCATTCCATTCCATTGAATTCCATTCCATTCCAATCCATTCCATGGAATTCCGTTCCATTCCATTCCATTCCGTTCCGTTCCGTCCCGTTCCCTTCCGTTCCGTTCCGTTGCGTTCCGTTCCGTTCTACTCGGGTTGATTCCATTCTATTCCATTCCATTCCATTCGATTCCATTCGATTCCATTCGATTCCACTCCATTCCATTCCATAGAATTCCATTCCATTCCATTCCATTCCATTGAATTCCATTCCATTCCATTCCATTCCATTGAATTCCATTCCATTCCATTCCATTCCATTGAATTCCATTCCATTCCATTCCATTCCATTCCATTCCATTCCATTCCATTCCATTCCATTCCATTCCATTCTACTGTTGTCCATTCCATTCCATTCCATTCCATTCCATTCCATTCCATTCCATTCCATTCCTTTCCATTCCATTGCATTCCATTGCATTCCATTCCATTCCATTCCATTCCATTCCATTCCACTCCACACCACTCCACTCCACTCCATTCCACTCCACTCCACTCCGGTACGTTCCATTCCATTCCATTCCATTCCATTCCATTCCATTCCATTCCATTCCATTCCGTGCTTCTCGGGTACATTCCGTTCCGTTCCATTCCATTCCATTCCATTCCATTCCGTTCCAGTGCACTCTACTCCACTCCACTCCACTCCACTCCGGTACATTCCATTCCATTCCATTCCATTCCATTCCATTCCATTTCCATTCCCATTCCATTTCCATTTCATTCCATTCCGTTCTGCTCGGGTACATTCCATTCCATTCCATTGCATTCCATTCCGTTCTGCTCCTGTCCATTCCATTCCATTCCATTCCATTCCATTCCGTTCTACTCGGGTAGATTCCATTCCATTCCATTCCATTCCATTCCATTCCATTCCATTCCATTCCATTCTACTGGTGTCCATTCCATTCCATTCCATTCCATTCCATTCCATTCCATTCCATTGCATTCCATTCCATTCCATTCCATTCCATTCCGTTCCGTTCTACTCGGTTACATTCCATTCCATTCCATTCCATTCCGTTCTACTCGGGTAGATTCCATTCCATTCCATTCCATTCCTTTCCATTCCATTGCATTCCATTGCATTGCATTGCACTCAATTCCATTCCATTCCATTCCATTCCATTCCATAGAATTCCGTTCCATTCCATTCCATTCCATTCCATTCCATTCCATTCCATTCCATTCCATTCCATTCCATTCTACTCGGGTTGATTGCATTCTATTCCATTCCATTCCATTCCATTCGATTCCATTCGATTCCATTCGATTCCATTCGATTCCATTCCATTCCATTCCATTCCATTCCATTCCATTGAATTCCATTCCATTCCATTCAATTCCATTCCATTGAATTCCATTCCATTCCATTCCATTCCATTCCATTCCATTCCATTCCATTCCATTCCATTGAATTCCATTCCGTTCCATTCCATTCCATTGAATTCCGTTCCATTCCACTCCATTCCATTCCGTTCCGTTCCGTTCCGTTCCGTTCCCTTCCGTTGCGTTCCGCTCCGTTCTACTCGGGTTGATTCCATTCTATTCCATTCCAGTCCATTCGATCCCATTCGATTCCATTCGATTCCATTCGATTCCATTCGATTCCACTCCATTCCATTCCATAGAATTCCATTCCATTCCATTCCATTCCATTCCATTCCATTCCATTCCATTCCATTCCATTCCATTCCATTGAATTCCATTCCATTCCATTCCATTCCATGGAATTCCATTCCATTCCATTCCATTCCAATCCATAGAATTCCATTCCATTCCATTCCATTCCATTGAATTCCGTTCCATTCCATTCCATTCCGTTCCGTTCCGTTCCGTTCCGTTGCGTTCCGTTCCGTTCCGTTGTGTTCCGTTCCGTTCTACTCGGGTTGATTCCATTCTATTCCATTCCATTCCAATCCATTCCATTCCATTCCATTCCATTCCATTCCATTCCATTCCATTCCATTCCATTCCATTCCATTCCATTCCATTGAATTCCATTCCATTCCATTCCATTCCATTCCATTCCATTCCATTGAATTCCATTCCATTCCATTCCATTCCATGGAATTCCGTTCCATTCCATTCCATTCCGTTCCGTTCCGTCCCGTTCCGCTCCGTTGCGTTCCGTTCCGTTCTACTCGGGTTGATTCCATTCTATTCCATTCCTTTCCATTCGATTCCATTCGATTCCATTCGATTCCATTCGATTCCATTCCATTCCATTCCATTGAATTCCATTCCATTCCATTCCATTCCATTGAATTCCATTCCATTCCATTCCATTCCATTCCATTCCACTGAATTCCATTCCATTCCATTCCATTCCATTCCATTCCATTCCATTCCATTGAATTCCATTCCATTCCATTCCATAGAATTCCATTCCGTTCCATTCCATTCCATTCCATTCAATTCCATTCCATTCCATTCCATTCCATTCCATTTGAATTCCATTCCGTTCCATTCCATTCCATTCCCTTCCATTCCATTCCATTCCATTCTACTCGGGTTGATTCCATTCTATTCCATTCCATTCCATTCGATTCCATTCGATTCGATTCGATTCCATTCCATTCCATTCCATTCCATTCCGTTCTACTCGGGTTGATTCCATTCTATTCCATTCCATTCCATTCCATTCCATTCGATTCCATTCGATTCCATTCGATTCCATTCCATTCCATAGAATTCCATTCCATTCGATTCCATTCCATTCCATAGAATTCCATTCCATTCCATTCCATTCCATTCCATTGAATTCCATTCCATTCCATTCCATTACATTCCATTTCATTGAATTCCATTCAATTCCATTCCATTCCATTCCATTCCATTCCATTGAATTCCATTCCATTCCATTCCATTCCATTCCATTCCATTCTACTCGGGTTGATTCCATTCTATTCCATTCCATTCCATTCGATCCCATTCGATTCCATTCGATTCCGTTCCATTCCATTCCATTCCATTCCATTCCATTCCATTCCATTCCATTCCATTGAATTCCATTCCATTCCATTCCATTGAATTCCGTTCCATTCCATTCCATTCCGTTCCGTTCCGTCCCGTTCCATTCCATTCCGTTCCGTTGCGTGCCGTTCTGTTCTACTCGGAATGATTCCATTCTATTCCATTCCATTCCATTCCATTCCATTCGATACCAATTGATTCCTTTCGATTCCATTCGATTCCATTCCATTCCATTCCATTGAATTCCATTCCGTTCCACTCCATTCCATTCCATTCCATTGAATTCCATTCCAATCCATTCCATTCCATTCCATTCCATTGAATTCCATTCCATTCCATTCCATTCCATTCCATAGAATTCCATTCCATTCCATTCCATTCCATTCCATAGAATTCCGTTCCATACCATTCCATTCCATTCCATTCCATTCCATTCCATTCCATTTGAATTCCATTCCATTCCATTCCATTCCATTCTATTCCATTCCATTCCATTCCATTCCATTCCATTCCATTCTACTCGGGTTGATTGCATTCTATTCCATTCCATTCCATTCGATTCCATTCGATTCCATTCGATTCCATTCCATTCCATTCCATTGAATTCCATTCCATTCAATTCCATTCCATTCCATTCCATTCCATTGAATTCCATTCCATTCCATTCCATTCCATTCCATCCCATTCCATTCCATTCCATTCCATTCCGTTCTACTCGGGTTGATTCCATTCTATTCCATTCCATTCCATTCGATCCCATTTGATTCCATTCGATTCCATTCAATTCCATTCGATTCCATTCCATTCCACTCCATTCCATTCCATTGAATTCCATTCCATTCCATTCCATTCCATTCCATTCCATTCCATTGAATTCCATTCCATTCCATTCCATTGAATTCCATTCCGTTCCATTCCATTCCATTGAATTCCATTCCATTCCATTCCATTGAATTCCATTCCATTCCATTCCATTGAATTCCGTTCCATTCCATTCCATTCCGTTCCGTTCCGTTCCGTTCCGTTCCGTTGCGTTCCGTTCCCTTCCGTTGCGTTCCGCTCCGTTCTACTCGGGTTGATTCCATTCTATTCCATTCCAGTCCATTCGATCCCATTCGATTCCATTCGATTCCATTCGATTCCATTCGATTCCACTCCATTCCATTCCATAGAATTCCATTCCATTCCATTCCATTCCATTCCATTCCATTCCATTCCATTCCATTCCATTCCATTCCATTGAATTCCATTCCATTCCATTCCATTCCATGGAATTCCATTCCATTCCATTCCATTCCAATCCATAGAATTCCATTCCGTTCCATTCCATTCCATTGAATTCCGTTCCATTCCACTCCATTCCATTCCGTTCCGTTCCGTTCCGTTCCGTTCCCTTCCGTTGCGTTCCGCTCCGTTCTACTCGGGTTGATTCCATTCTATTCCATTCCAGTCCATTCGATCCCATTCGATTGCATTCGATTCCATTCGATTCCATTCGATTCCACTCCATTCCATTCCATAGAATTCCATTCCATTCCATTCCATTCCATTCCATTCCATTCCATTCCATTGAATTCCATTCCATTCCATTCCATTCCATGGAATTCCATTCCATTCCATTCCATTCCAATCCATAGAATTCCATTCCATTCCATTCCATTCCATTGAATTCCGTTCCATTCCATTCCATTCCGTTCCGTTCCGTTCCGTTCCGTTCCGTTGCGTTCCGTTCCGTTCCGTTGTGTTCCGTTCCGTTCTACTCGGGTTGATTCCATTCTATTCCATTCCATTCCAATCCATTCCATTCCATTCCATTCCATTCCATTCCATTCCATTCCATTCCATTCCATTCCATTGAATTCCATTCCATTCCATTCCATTCCATGGAATTCCGTTCCATTCCATTCCATTCCGTTCCGTTCCATCCCGTTCCGTTCCGTTCCGTTCCGTTGCGTTCCGTTCCGTTCTACTAGGGTTGATTCCATTCTATTCCATTCCATTCCATTCGATTCCATTCGATTCCATTCGATTCCACTCCATTCCATTACATAGAATTCCATTCCATTCCATTCCATTCAATTGAATTCCATTCCATTCCATTCCATTCCATTGAATTCCATTCCATTCCATTCCATTCCATTGAATTCCATTCCATTCCATTCCATTCCATTCCATTCCATTCCATTCCATTCCATTCCATTCTACTGGTGTCCATTCCATTCCATTCCATTCCATTCCATTCCATTCCATTCCTTTCCATTCCATTGCATTCCATTGCATTCCATTCCATTCCATTCCATTCCATTCCATTCCATTCCACTCCACTCCACTCCACTCCACTCCATTCCACTCCACTCCACTCCGGTACATTCCATTCCATTCCATTCCATTCCATTCCATTCCATTCCGTGCTTCTCGGGTACATTCCGTTCCGTTCCATTCCATTCCATTCCGTTCCATTCCATTCCGTTCCAGTGCACTCTACTCCACTCCACTCCACTCCACTCCACTCCGGTACATTCCATTCCATTCCATTCCATTCCATTCCATTCCATTTCCATTCCCATTCCATTTCCATTCCCGTTCCATTTCCATTCCCGTTTCTTTTCCATTCCCGTTCCATTTCCATTCCAGTTCCATTACCATTCCCGTTCCATTTCCATTCCCGATCCATTTCCATTCCCGTTCCATTTCCATTCCCGTTCCATTTCCATTCCCGTTCCGTTACCATTCCCGTTCCATTTCCGTTCCCGTTCCGTTTCCGTTCCCGTTCCATTTCCGTTCTCGTTCCGTTTCCGTTCCCGTTCCATTTCCATTCCCGTTCCATTTCCGTTCCCTTTCCATTTCCATTCCCGTTCCATTTCCATTCCCTTTCCATTTCCATTTCATTCCATTCCATTCTGCTCGGGTACATTCCATTCCATTCCATTGCATTCCATTCCGTTCTGTTCCTGTCCATTCCATTCCATTCCATTCCGTTCCATTCCGTTCTACTTGGGTAGATTCCATTCCATTCCATTCCATTCCATTCCATTCCATTCCATTCCATTCCATTCTACTGGTGTCCATTCCATTCCATTCCATTCCATTCCATTCCATTCCATTGCATTCCATTCCATTCCATTCCATTCCGTTCCGTTCTACTCGGTTACATTCCATTCAATTCCATTCCATTTCGTTCTACTCGGGTAGATTCCATTCCATTCCATTCCATTCCTTTCCATTCCATTGCATTCCATTGCATTGCATTGCACTCAATTCCATTCCATTCCATTCCATTCCATTCCATTCCATTCCATTCCATTCCGTTCCGTTCAACTCGGTTACATTCCATTCAATTACATTCCATTCCGTTCTACTCGGTTACATACCATTCCATTCCATTCCATTCCATTCCAATCCATTCCATTCCATTCCATTCCGTTCTACTCGTGTACATTCCATTCCATTCCATTCCATTCCATTCCATTCCATTCCATTCCATTCCATTCCGTTCTACTTTGGTACATTCCATTCCATTCCATTCCATTCCATTCCATTCCATTCCCTTCCATTCCATTCCATTCTACTCAGGTTGATTCCATTCTATTCCATTCCATTCCATTCCATTCCATTCCATTCCATTCCATTCGATTCCATTCCATTCCATTCCATAGAATTCCATTCCATTCCATTCCATTCCATGGAATTCCATTCCATTCCATTCCATTCCATTCCATTCCATGGAATTCCATTCCATTCCATTCCATTCCATTCCATTCCATTCCATTCCATAGAATTCCATTCCGTTCCATTCCATTCCATTGAATTCCATTCCATTCCATTCCATTCCATTCCATTCCATTCCATCCCATTCCATTCCATTGAATTCCATTCCATTCCATTCCATTCCATTCCATTCCATTCCATCCCATTCCATTCCATTCCATTCCATTCCGTTCTACTCGGGTTGATTCCATTCTATTCCATTCCATTCCATTCGATCCCATTTGATTCCATTCGATTCCATTCGATTCCATTGAATTCCATTCGATTCCATTCCATTCCACTCCATTCCATTCCATTGAATTCCATTCCATTCCATTCCATTCCATTCCATTCCATTCCATTCCATGGAATTCCATTCCATTCCATTGAATTCCATTCCATTCCATTCCATTGAATTCCGTTCCATTCCATTCCATTCCATTCCGTTCCGTTCCGTTCCGTTCCGTTGCGTTCCGTTCCGTTCCGTTGTGTTCCGTTCCGTTCTACTCGGGATGATTCCATTCTATTCCATTCCATTCCAATCCATTCCATTCCATTCCATTGAATTCCATTCCATTCCAATCCATTCCATGGAATTCCGTTCCATTCCATTCCATTCCGTTCCGTTCCGTCCCGTTCCGTTCCGTTCCGTTCCGTTGCGTTCCGTTCCGTTCTACTCGGGTTGATTCCATTCTATTCCATTCCATTCCATTCGATTCCATTCGATTCCATTCGATTCCACTCCATTCCATTCCATAGAATTCCATTCCATTCCATTCCATTCCATTGAATTCCATTCCATTCCATTCCATTCCATTGAATTCCATTCCATTCCATTCCATTCCATTCCATTGAATTCCATTCCATTCCATTCCATTCCATTCCATTCCATTCCATTCCATTCCATTCCATTCCATTCTACTGTTGTCCATTCCATTCCATTCCATTCCATTCCATTCCATTCCATTCCATTCCATTCCATTCCATTCCATTCCTTTCCATTCCATTGCATTCCATTGCATTCCATTCCATTCCATTCCATTCCATTCCATTCCACTCCACACCACTCCACTCCACTCCATTCCACTCCACTCCACTCCGGTACATTCCATTCCATTCCATTCCATTCCATTCCATTCCATTCCATTCCATTCCGTGCTTCTCGGGTACATTCCGTTCCGTTCCATTCCATTCCATTCCATTCCATTCCGTTCCAGTGCACTCTACTCCACTCCACTCCACTCCACTCCGGTACATTCCATTCCATTCCATTCCATTCCATTCCATTCCATTTCCATTCCCATTCCATTTCCATTCCCGTTCCATTTCCATTCCCGTTTCTTTTCCATTCCCGTTCCATTTCCATTCCCGTTCCATTACCATTCCCGTTCCATTTCCATTCCCGATCCATTTCCATTCCCGTTCCTTTTCCATTCCCGTTCCATTTCCATTCCTGTTCCGTTACCATTCCCGTTCCATTTCCATTCCCTTTCCATTTCCATTTCATTCCATTCCGTTCTGCTCGGGTACATTCCATTCCATTCCATTGCATTCCATTCCGTTCTGCTCCTGTCCATTCCATTCCATTCCATTCCGTTCCATTCCGTTCTACTCGGGTAGATTCCATTCCATTCCATTCCATTCCATTCCATTCCATTCCATTCCATTCCATTCTACTGGTGTCCATTCCATTCCATTCCATTCCATTCCATTCCATTCCATTCCATTGCATTCCATTCCATTCCATTCCATTCCATTCCATTCCATTCCGTTCCGTTCTACTCGGTTACATTCCATTCAATTCCATTCCATTCCGTTCTACTCGGGTAGATTCCATTCCATTCCATTCCATTCCTTTCCATTCCATTGCATTCCATTGCATTGCATTGCACTCAATTCCATTCCATTCCATTCCATTCCATTCCATTCCATTCCATTCCATTCCGTTCCGTTCAACCCGGTTACATTCCATTGAATTACATTCCATTCCGTTCTACTCGGTTACATTCCATTCCATTCCATTCCATTCCATTCCAATCCATTCCATTCCATTCCATTCCGTTCTACTCGGGTACATTCCATTCCATTCCATTCCATTCCATTCCATTCCATTCCATTCCGTTCTACTTTGGTACATTCCATTCCATTCCATTCCATTCCATTCCATTCCATTCCATTCCATTCCATTACATTCCATTCCATTCGATTCCATTCCATTCCATTCCACTCCATTCCATGGAATTCCATTCCATTCCATTCCATTCCATTCCATTCCATTCCATTGAATTCCATTCCATTCCATTCCATTGAATTCCATTCCGTTCCATTCCATTCCATTGAATTCCATTCCATTCCATTCCATTCCATTCCATTCCATTCCATTCCATTCCATTCCATTCCATTGAATTCCATTCCATTCCATTCCATTCCATTCCATCCCATTCCATTCCATTCCATTCCATTCCGTTCTACTCGGGTTGATTCCATTCTATTCCATTCCATTCCATTCGATCCCATTTGATTCCATTCGATTCCATTCAATTCCATTCGATTCCATTCCATTCCACTCCATTCCATTCCATTGAATTCCATTCCATTCCATTCCATTCCATTCCATTCCATTGAATTCCATTCCATTCCATTCCATTGAATTCCATTCCGTTCCATTCCATTCCATTGAATTCCATTCCATTCCATTCCATTGAATTCCATTCCATTCCATTCCATTGAATTCCGTTCCATTCCATTCCATTCCGTTCCGTTCCATTGCGTTCCGTTCCGTTCCGTTGTGTTCCGTTCCGTTCTACTCGGGATGATTCCATTCTATTCCATTCCATTCCAATCCATTCCATTCCATTCCATTGAATTCCATTCCATTCCATTCCATTCCATTCCATTCCATTCCATTCCATTCCATTGAATTCCATTCCATTCCATTCCATTCCATTCCATTCCATTCCATTCCATTCCATTCCATTGAATTCCATTCCATTCCAATCCATTCCATGGAATTCCGTTCCATTCCATTCCATTCCGTTCCGTTCCGTCCCGTTCCGTTCCGTTCCGTTCCGTTGCGTTCCGTTCCGTTCTACTCGGGTTGATTCCATTCTATTCCATTCCATTCCATTCGATTCCATTCGATTCCATTCGATTCCACTCCATTCCATTCCATAGAATTCCATTCCATTCCATTCCATTCCATTGAATTCCATTCCATTCCATTCCATTCCATTGAATTCCATTCCATTCCATTCCATTCCATTGAATTCCATTCCATTCCATTCCATTCCATTCCATTCCATTCCATTCCATTCCATTCCATTCCATTCTACTGTTGTCCATTCCATTCCATTCCATTCCATTCCATTCCATTCCATTCCATTCCATTCCATTCCTTTCCATTCCATTGCATTCCATTGCATTCCATTCCATTCCATTCCATTCCATTCCATTCCACTCCACACCACTCCACTCCACTCCATTCCACTCCACTCCACTCCGGTACATTCCATTCCATTCCATTCCATTCCATTCCATTCCATTCCATTCCATTCCGTGCTTCTCGGGTACATTCCGTTCCGTTCCATTCCATTCCATTCCATTCCATTCCGTTCCAGTGCACTCTACTCCACTCCACTCCACTCCACTCCGGTACATTCCATTCCATTCCATTCCATTCCATTCCATTCCATTTCCATTCCCATTACATTTCCATTCCCGTTCCATTTCCATTCCCGTTTCTTTTCCATTCCCGTTCCATTTCCATTCCCGTTCCATTACCATTCCCGTTCCATTTCCATTCCCGATCCATTTCCATTCCCGTTCCTTTTCCATTCCCGTTCCATTTCCATTCCTGTTCCGTTACCATTCCCGTTCCATTTCCATTCCCTTTCCATTTCCATTTCATTCCATTCCGTTCTGCTCGGGTACATTCCATTCCATTCCATTGCATTCCATTCCGTTCTGCTCCTGTCCATTCCATTCCATTCCATTCCGTTCCATTCCGTTCTACTCGGGTAGATTCCATTCCATTCCATTCCATTCCATTCCATTCCATTCCATTCCATTCTACTGGTGTCCATTCCATTCCATTCCATTCCATTCCATTCCATTCCATTGCATTCCATTCCATTCCATTCCATTCCATTCCATTCCGTTCCGTTCTACTCGGTTACATTCCATTCAATTCCATTCCATTCCGTTCTACTCGGGTAGATTCCATTCCATTCCATTCCATTCCTTTCCATTCCATTGCATTCCATTGCATTGCATTGCACTCAATTCCATTCCATTCCATTCCATTCCATTCCATTCCGTTCCGTTCAACCCGGTTACATTCCATTGAATTACATTCCATTCCGTTCTACTCGGTTACATTCCATTCCATTCCATTCCATTCCATTCCAATCCATTCCATTCCATTCCATTCCGTTCTACTCGGGTACATTCCATTCCATTCCATTCCATTCCATTCCATTCCATTCCATTCCGTTCTACTTTGGTACATTCCATTCCATTCCATTCCATTCCATTCCATTCCATTCCATTCCATAACATTCCATTCCATTCGATTCCATTCCATTCCATTCCACTCCATTCCATGGAATTCCATTCCATTCCATTCCATTCCATTCCATTCCATTCCATTGAATTCCATTCCATTCCATTCCATTGAATTCCATTCCGTTCCATTCCATTCCATTGAATTCCATTCCATTCCATTCCATTCCATTCCATTCCATTCCATTCCATTCCATTGAATTCCATTCCATTCCATTCCATTCCATTCCATCCCATTCCATTCCATTCCATTCCATTCCGTTCTACTCGGGTTGATTCCATTCTATTCCATTCCATTCCATTCGATCCCATTTGATTCCATTCAATTCCATTCAATTCCATTCGATTCCATTCCATTCCACTCCATTCCATTCTATTGAATTCCATTCCATTCCATTCCATTCCATTCCATTCCATTGAATTCCATTCCATTCCATTCCATTGAATTCCATTCCGTTCCATTCCATTCCATTGAATTCCATTCCATTCCATTCCATTGAATTCCATTCCATTCCATTCCATTGAATTCCGTTCCATTCCATTCCATTCCGTTCCGTTCCATTCCGTTCCGTTCCATTGCGTTCCGTTCCGTTCCGTTGTGTTCCGTTCCGTTCTACTCGGGATGATTCCATTCTATTCCATTCCATTCCAATCCATTCCATTCCATTCCATTGAATTCCATTCCATTCCATTCCATTCCATTCCATTCCATTCCATTCCATTGAATTCCATTCCATTCCATTCCATTCCATTCCATTCCATTCCATTCCATTCCATTCCATTGAATTCCATTCCATTCCAATCCATTCCATGGAATTCCGTTCCATTCCATTCCATTCCGTTCCGTTCCGTCCCGTTCCGTTCCGTTCCGTTCCGTTGCGTTCCGTTCCGTTCTACTCGGGTTGATTCCATTCTATTCCATTCCATTCCATTCGATTCCATTCGATTCCATTCGATTCCACTCCATTCCATTCCATAGAATTCCATTCCATTCCATTCCATTCCATTGAATTCCATTCCATTCCATTCCATTCCATTGAATTCCATTCCATTCCATTCCATTCCATTGAATTCCATTCCATTCCATTCCATTCCATTCCATTCCATTCCATTCCATTCCATTCCATTCTACTGTTGTCCATTCCATTCCATTCCATTCCATTCCATTCCATTCCATTCCATTCCATTCCATTCCATTCCATTCCATTCCTTTCCATTCCATTGCATTCCATTGCATTCCATTCCATTCCATTCCATTCCATTCCATTCCATTCCACTCCACACCACTCCACTCCACTCCATTCCACTCCACTCCACTCCGGTACATTCCATTCCATTCCATTCCATTCCATTCCATTCCATTCCATTCCATTCCATTCCGTGCTTCTCGGGTACATTCCGTTCCGTTCCATTCCATTCCATTCCATTCCATTCCGTTCCAGTGCACTCTACTCCACTCCACTCCACTCCACTCCGGTACATTCCATTCCATTCCATTCCATTCCATTCCATTCCATTCCATTTCCATTCCCATTCCATTTCCATTCCCGTTCCATTTCCATTCCCGTTTCTTTTCCATTCCCGTTCCATTTCCATTCCCGTTCCATTACCATTCCCGTTCCATTTCCATTCCCGATCCATTTCCATTCCCGTTCCTTTTCCATTCCCGTTCCATTTCCATTCCTGTTCCGTTACCATTCCCGTTCCATTTCCGTTCCCGTTCCGTTTCCGTTCCCGTTCCATTTCCGTTCTCGTTCCGTTTCCGTTCCCGTTCCATTTCCATTCCCGTTCCATTTCCGTTCCCGTTCCATTTCCATTCCCGTTCCATTTCCATTCCCTTTCCATTTCCATTTCATTCCATTCCGTTCTGCTCGGGTACATTCCATTCCATTCCATTGCATTCCATTCCGTTCTGCTCCTGTCCATTCCATTCCATTCCATTCCATTCCATTCCGTTCTACTCGGGTAGATTCCATTCCATTCCATTCCATTCCATTCCATTCCATTCCATTCTACTGGTGTCCATTCCATTCCATTCCATTCCATTCCATTCCATTCCATTCCATTGCATTCCATTCCATTCCATTCCATTCCATTCCGTTCCGTTCTACTCGGTTACATTCCATTCCATTCCATTCCATTCCGTTCTACTCGGGTAGATTCCATTCCATTCCATTCCATTCCTTTCCATTCCATTGCATTCCATTGCATTGCATTGCACTCAATTCCATTCCATTCCATTCCATTCCATTCCATAGAATTCCGCTCCATTCCATTCCATTCCATTCCATTCCATTCCATTCCATTCCATTCCATTCCATTCCATTCCATTCCATTCTACTCGGGTTGATTGCATTCTATTCCATTCCATTCCATTCCATTCGATTCCATTCGATTCCATTCGATTCCATTCGATTCCATTCCATTCCATTCCATTCCATTCCATTCCATTGAATTCCGTTCCATTCCATTCAATTCCATTCCATTGAATTCCATTCCATTCCATTCCATTCCATTCCATTCCATTCCATTCCATTCCATTCCATTGAATTCCATTCCGTTCCATTCCATTCCATTGAATTCCGTTCCATTCCACTCCATTCCATTCCGTTCCGTTCCGTTCCGTTCCGTTCCCTTCCGTTGCGTTCCGCTCCGTTCTACTCGGGTTGATTCCATTCTATTCCATTCCAGTCCATTCGATCCCATTCGATTCCATTCGATTCCATTCGATTCCATTCGATTCCACTCCATTCCATTCCATAGAATTCCATTCCATTCCATTCCATTCCATTGAATTCCGTTCCATTCCATTCCATTCCGTTCCGTTCCGTCCCGTTCCATTCCATTCCGTTCCGTTGCGTGCCGTTCTGTTCTACTCGGGATGATTCCATTCTATTCCATTCCATTCCATTCCATTCCGTTCGATACCAATTGATTCCATTCGATTCCATTCGATTCCATTCCATTCCATTCCATTGAATTCCATTCCGTTCCACTCCATTCCATTCCATTCCATTGAATTCCATTCCAATCCATTCCATTCCATTCCATTCCATTGAATTCCATTCCATTCCATTCCATTCCATTCCATAGAATTCCATTCCATTCCATTCCATTCCATTCCATTGAATTCCATTCCATTCCATTCCATAGAATTCCGTTCCATTCCATTCCATTCCATTCCATTCCATTCCATTCCATTCCATTCCATTTGAATTCCATTCCATTACACTCCATTCCATTCTATTCCATTCCATTCCATTCCATTCCATTCCATTCCATTCTACTCGGGTTGATTGCATTCTATTCCATTCCATTCCATTCGATTCCATTCGATTCCATTCGATTCCATTCCATTCCATTCCATTGAATTCCATTCCATTCCATTCCATTCCATTCCATTGAATTCCATTCCATTCCATTCCATTCCATTCCATTCCATTCCATTCCATTCCATTCCATTCCATTTGAATTCCATTCCATTCCATTCCATTCCATTCCATTCCATTCCATTTGAATTCCATTCCATTCCAATCCATTCCATTCCATTCCATTCCATTCCATTCCATTCCATTCCATTCCATTCCATTGAATTCCATTCCATTCCATTCCATTCCATTCCATTGAATTCCATTCCATTCCATTCCATTCCATTCCATTCCATTCCATTCCATTCCATTGAATTCCATTCCGTTCCATTCCATTCCATTGAATTCCGTTCCATTCCACTCCATTCCATTCCGTTCCGTTCCGTTCCGTTCCGTTCCCTTCCGTTGCGTTCCGCTCCGTTCTACTCGGGTTGATTCCATTCTATTCCATTCCAGTCCATTCGATCCCATTCGATTGCATTCGATTCCATTCGATTCCATTCGATTCCACTCCATTCCATTCCATAGAATTCCATTCCATTCCATTCCATTCCATTCCATTCCATTCCATTCCATTCCATTGAATTCCATTCCATTCCATTCCATTCCATGGAATTCCATTCCATTCCATTCCATTCCAATCCATAGAATTCCATTCTATTCCATTCCATTCCATTGAATTCCGTTCCATTCCATTCCATTCCGTTCCGTTCCGTTCCGTTCCGTTCCGTTGCGTTCCGTTCCGTTCCGTTGTGTTCCGTTCCGTTCTACTCGGGTTGATTCCATTCTATTCCATTCCATTCCAATCCATTCCATTCCATTCCATTGAATTCCATTCCATTCCATTCCATTCCATTCCATTCCATTCCATTCCATTGAATTCCATTCCATTCCATTCCATTCCATGGAATTCCGTTCCATTCCATTCCATTCCGTTCCGTTCCGTCCCGTTCCGTTCCGTTCCGTTAAGTTGCGTTCCGTTCCGTTCTACTCGGGTTGATTCCATTCTATTCCATTCCATTCCATTCCATTCCATTCCATTCCATTCCATTCCATTCTACTGGTGTCCATTCCATTCCATTCCATTCCATTCCATTCCATTCCATTCCTTTCAATTCCATTGCATTCCATTGCATTCCATTCCATTCCATTCCATTCCATTCCATTCCACTCCACTCCACTCCACTCCACTCCATTCCACTCCACTCCACTCCGGTACATTCCATTCCATTCCATTCCATTCCATTCCATTCCATTCCGTGCTTCTCGGGTACATTCCGTTCCGTTCCATTCCATTCCATTCCATTCCATTCCATTCCGTTTCAGTGCACTCTACTCCACTCCACTCCACTCCACTCCACTCCGGTACATTCCATTCCATTCCATTCCATTCCATTCCATTCCATTTCCATTCCCATTCCATTTCCATTCCCGTTCCATTTCCATTCCCGTTTCTTTTCCATTCCCGTTCCATTTCCATTCCAGTTCCATTACCTTTCCCGTTCCATTTCCATTCCCGATCCATTTCCATTCCCGTTCCATTTCCATTCCCGTTCCATTTCCATTCCCGTTCCGTTACCATTCCCGTTCCATTTCCGTTCCCGTTCCGTTTCCGTTCCCGTTCCATTTCCGTTCTCGTTCCGTTTCCGTTCCCGTTCCATTTCCATTCCCGTTCCATTTCCGTTCCCTTTCCATTTCCATTCCCGTTCCATTTCCATTCCCTTTCCATTTCCATTTCATTCCATTCCATTCTGCTCGGGTACATTCCATTCCATTCCATTGCATTCCATTCCGTTCTGCTCCTGTCCATTCCATTCCATTCCATTCCGTTCCATTCCGTTCTACTCGGGTAGATTCCATTCCATTCCATTCCATTCCATTCCATTCCATTCCATTCCATTCCATTCCATTCCATTCTACTGGTGTCCATTCCATTCCATTCCATTCCATTCCATTCCATTCCATTCCATTCCATTCCATTGCATTCCATTCCATTCCATTCCGTTCCGTTCTACTCGGTTACATTCCATTCAATTCCATTCCATTCCGTTCTACTCGGGTAGATTCCATTCCATTCCATTCCATTCCTTTCCATTCCATTGCATTCCATTGCATTGCATTGCACTCAATTCCATTCCATTCCATTCCATTCCATTCCATTCCGTTCCGTTCAACTCGGTTACATTCCATTCAATTACATTCCATTCCGTTCTACTCGGTTACATTCCATTCCATTCCATTCCATTCCATTCCAATCCATTCCATTCCATTCCATTCCGTTCTACTCGTGTACATACCATTCCATTCCATTCCATTCCATTCCATTCCATTCCATTCCATTCTATTCCATTCCGTTCTACTTTGGTACATTCCATTCCATTCCATTCCATTCCATTCCATTCCATTCCATTCCATTCCATTCCATTCTACTCAGGTTGATTCCATTCTATTCCATTCCATTCCATTCCATTCCATTCCATTCCATTCGATTCCATTCCATTCCATTCCATAGAATTCCATTCCATTCCATTCCATTCCATGGAATTCCATTCCATTCCATTCCATTCCATGGAATTCTATTCCATTCCATTCCATTCCATTCCATTCCATTCCATTCCATTCCATTGAATTCCATTCCGTTCCATTCCATTCCATTGAATTCCATTCCATTCCATTCCATTCCATTCCATTCCATTCCATTCCATTCCATTGAATTCCATTCCATTCCATTCCATTCCATTCCATTCCATTCCATCCCATTCCATTCCATTCCATTCCATTCCGTTCTACTCGGGTTGATTCCATTCTATTCCATTCCATTCCATTCGATCCCATTTGATTCCATTCGATTCCATTCAATTCCATTCGATTCCATTCCATTCCACTCCATTCCATTCCATTGAATTCCATTCCATTCCATTCCATTCCATTCCATTCCGTTCCGTTCCGTCCCGTTCCATTCCATTCCGTTCCGTTGCGTGCCGTTCTGTTCTATTCGGGATGACTCCATTCTATTCCATTCCATTCCATTCCATTCCATTCGATTCCATTCGATTCCATTCCATTCCATTCCATGGAATTCCATTCCATTCCATTCCATTCCATTCCATTGAATTCCATTCCATTCCATTCCATTCCATTCCATTGAATTCCATTCCATTCCATTTCATAGAATTCCGTTCCATTCCTTTCCATTCCATTCCATTCCATTCCGTTCCGTTCCGTTCCGTTCCGTTGCGTTCCGTTCCGTTCCGTTGCGTTCCGTTCCGTTCTACTCGGGTTGATTCCATTCTATTCCATTCCATTCCATTCCATTCCATTCCATTGAATTCCATTCCATTCAATTCCATAGAATTCCGTTCCATTCCATTGAATTCCATTCCATTCCATTCCATTCCATTCCATTGAATTCCATTCCATTCCATTCCATTCCATTCCATTGAATTCCATTCCGTTCCATTCCATTCCATTGAATTCCATTCCATTCCATTCCATAGAATTCCGTTCCATTCCATTCCATTCCATTCCATTCCATTCTATTCCATTCCATTCCATTCCATTCCATTCCATTCCATTCCATTCCATAGAATTCCATTCCATTCCATTCCATTCCATGGAATTCCATTCCATTCCATTCCATTCCATGGAATTCCATTCCATTCCATTCCATTCCATTCCATTCCATTCCATTCCATTGACATTCCGTTCCGTTCCGTTCCGTTCCGTTCCCTTCCGTTGCGTTCCGCTCCGTTCTACTCGGGTTGATTCCATTCTATTCCATTCCAGTCCATTCGATCCCATTCGATTGCATTCGATTCCATTCGATTCCATTCGATTCCACTCCATTCCATTCCATAGAATTCCATTCCATTCCATTCCATTCCATTCCATTCCATTCCATTCCATTGAATTCCATTCCATTCCATTCCATTCCATGGAATTCCATTCCATTCCATTCCATTCCAATCCATAGAATTCCATTCTATTCCATTCCATTCCATTGAATTCCGTTCCATTCCATTCCATTCCGTTCCGTTCCGTTCCGTTCCGTTGCGTTCCGTTCCGTTCCGTTGTGTTCCGTTCCGTTCTACTCGGGTTGATTCCATTCTATTCCATTCCATTCCAATCCATTCCATTCCATTCCATTGAATTCCATTCCATTCCATTCCATTCCATTCCATTCCATTCCATTGAATTCCATTCCATTCCATTCCATTCCATGGAATTCCGTTCCATTCCATTCCATTCCGTTCCGTTCCGTCCCGTTCCGTTCCGTTCCGTTCCGTTGCGTTCCGTTCCGTTCTACTCGGGTTGATTCCATTCTATTCCATTCCATTCCATTCCATTCCATTCCATTCCATTCCATTCCATTCCATTCTACTGGTGTCCATTCCATTCCATTCCATTCCATTCCATTCCATTCCTTTCCATTCCATTGCATTCCATTGCATTCCATTCCATTCCATTCCATTCCATTCCATTCCACTCCACTCCACTCCACTCCACTCCATTCCACTCCACTCCACTCCGGTACATTCCATTCCATTCCATTCCATTCCATTCCATTCCATTCCATTCCGTGCTTCTCGGGTACATTCCGTTCCGTTCCATTCCATTCCATTCCATTCCATTCCATTCCGTTTCAGTGCACTCTACTCCACTCCACTCCACTCCACTCCACTCCGGTACATTCCATTCTATTCCATTCCATTCCATTCCATTCCATTTCCATTCCCATTCCATTTCCATTCCCGTTCCATTTCCATTCCCGTTTCTTTTCCATTCCCGTTCCATTTCCATTCCAGTTCCATTACCTTTCCCGTTCCATTTCCATTCCCGATCCATTTCCATTCCCGTTCCATTTCCATTCCCGTTCCATTTCCATTCCCGTTCCGTTACCATTCCCGTTCCATTTCCGTTCCCGTTCCGTTTCCGTTCCCGTTCCATTTCCGTTCTCGTTCCGTTTCCGTTCCCGTTCCATTTCCATTCCCGTTCCATTTCCGTTCCCTTTCCATTTCCATTCCCGTTCCATTTCCATTCCCTTTCCATTTCCATTTCATTCCATTCCATTCTGCTCGGGTACATTCCATTCCATTCCATTGCATTCCATTCCGTTCTGCTCCTGTCCATTCCATTCCATTCCATTCCGTTCCATTCCGTTCTACTCGGGTAGATTCCATTCCATTCCATTCCATTCCATTCCATTCCATTCCATTCCATTCCATTCTACTGGTGTCCATTCCATTCCATTCCATTCCATTCCATTCCATTCCATTCCATTCCATTGCATTCCATTCCATTCCATTCCGTTCCGTTCTACTCGGTTACATTCCATTCAATTCCATTCCATTCCGTTCTACTCGGGTAGATTCCATTCCATTCCATTCCATTCCTTTCCATTCCATTGCATTCCATTGCATTGCATTGCACTCAATTCCATTCCATTCCATTCCATTCCATTCCATTCCATTCCATTCCGTTCCGTTCAACTCGGTTACATTCCATTCAATTACATTCCATTCCGTTCTACTCGGTTACATTCCATTCCATTCCATTCCATTCCATTCCAATCCATTCCATTCCATTCCATTCCGTTCTACTCGTGTACATACCATTCCATTCCATTCCATTCCATTCCATTCCATTCCATTCCATTCTATTCCATTCCGTTCTACTTTGGTACATTCCATTCCATTCCATTCCATTCCATTCCATTCCATTCCATTCCATTCCATTCCATTCCATTCCATTCTACTCAGGTTGATTCCATTCTATTCCATTCCATTCCATTCCATTCCATTCCATTCGATTCCATTCCATTCCATTCCATAGAATTCCATTCCATTCCATTCCATTCCATGGAATTCCATTCCATTCCATTCCATTCCATGGAATTCTATTCCATTCCATTCCATTCCATTCCATTCCATTCCATTCCATTGAATTCCATTCCGTTCCATTCCATTCCATTGAATTCCATTCCATTCCATTCCATTCCATTCCATTCCATTCCATTCCATTCCATTCCATTGAATTCCATTCCATTCCATTCCATTCCATTCCATTCCATTCCATCCCATTCCATTCCATTCCATTCCATTCCGTTCTACTCGGGTTGATTCCATTCTATTCCATTCCATTCCATTCGATCCCATTTGATTCCATTCGATTCCATTCAATTCCATTCGATTCCATTCCATTCCACTCCATTCCATTCCATTGAATTCCATTCCATTCCATTCCATTCCATTCCATTCCGTTCCGTTCCGTCCCGTTCCATTCCATTCCGTTCCGTTGCGTGCCGTTCTGTTCTACTCGGGATGACTCCATTCTATTCCATTCCATTCCATTCCATTCATTCGATTCCATTCGATTCCATTCCATTCCATTCCATGGAATTCCATTCCATTCCATTCCATTCCTTTCCATTGAATTCCATTCCATTCCATTCCATTCCATTCCATTGAATTCCATTCCATTCCATTCCATAGAATTCCGTTCCATTCCTTTCCATTCCATTCCATTCCATTCCGTTCCGTTCCGTTCCGTTCCGTTGCGTTCCGTTCCGTTCCGTTGCGTTCCGTTCCGTTCTACTCGGGTTGATTCCATTCTATTCCATTCCATTCCATTCCATTCCATTCCATTGAATTCCATTCCATTCAATTCCATAGAATTCCGTTCCATTCCATTGAATTCCATTCCATTCCATTCCATTCCATTCCATTGAATTCCATTCCATTCCATTCCATTCCATTCCATTGAATTCCATTCCGTTCCATTCCTTTCCATTGAATTCCATTCCATTCCATTCCATAGAATTCCGTTCCATTCCATTCCATTCCATTCCATTCCATTCTATTCCATTCCATTCCATTCCATTCCTTTCCATTCCATTCCATTCCATAGAATTCCATTCCATTCCATTCCATTCCATGGAATTCCATTCCATTCCATTCCATTCCATTCCATTGAATTCCATTCCGTTCCATTCCATTCCATTGAATTCCATTCCATTCCATTCCATTCCATTCCATTCCATTCCATTGAATTCCATTCCATTGAATTCCATTCCATTCCATTCCATTCCATTCCATTCCATCCCATTCCATTCCATTCCATTCCGTTCTACTCGGGTTGATTCCATTCTATTCCATTCCATTCCATTCGATCCCATTTGATTCCATTCGATTCCATTCAATTCCATTCGATTCCATTCCATTCCACTCCATTCCATTCCATTGAATTCCATTCCATTCCATTCCATTCCATTCCATTCCATTCCATTCCATGGAATTCCATTCCATTCCATTCCATTCCATAGAATTCCTTTCCATTCCATTCCATTCCATTGAATTCCGTTCCATTCCATTCCATTCCGTTCCGTTCCGTTCCGTTCCGTTCCGTTCCGTTGCGTTCCGTTCCGTTCCGTTGTGTTCCGTTCCGTTCTACTCGGGATGATTCCATTCTATTCCATTCCATTCCAATCCATTCCATTCCATTCCATTGAATTCCATTCCATTCCATTCCATTCCATTCCATTCCATTGAATTCCATTCCATTCCATTCCATTCCATTCCATTCCATTCCATTCCATTCCATTGAATTCCATTCCATTCCAATCCATTCCATGGAATTCCGTTCCATTCCATTCCATTCCATTCCGTTCCGTCCCGTTCCGTTCCGTTCCGTTCCGTTGCGTTCCGTTCCGTTCTACTCGGGTTGATTCCATTCTATTCCATTCCATTCCATTCGATTCCATTCGATTCCATTCGATTCCACTCCATTCCATTCCATAGAATTCCATTCCATTCCATTCCATTCCATTGAATTCCATTCCATTCCATTCCATTCCATTGAATTCCATTCCATTCCATTGCATTCCATTGAATTCCATTCCATTCCATTCCATTCCATTCCATTCCATTCCATTCCATTCCATTCTACTGTTGTCCATTCCATTCCATTCCATTCCATTCCATTCCATTCCATTCCATTCCTTTCCATTCCATTGCATTCCATTGCATTCCATTCCATTCCCTTCCATTCCATTCCATTCCATTCCATTCCACTCCACACCACTCCACTCCACTCCATTCCACTCCACTCCACTCCGGTACATTCCATTCCATTCCATTCCATTCCATTCCATTCCATTCCATTCCATTCCGTGCTTTTCGGGTACATTCCGTTCCGTTCCATTCCATTCCATTCCATTCCATTCCATTCCATTGAATTCCATTCCATTCCATTCCATTGAATTCCATTCCGTTCCATTCCATTCCATTGAATTCCATTCCATTCCATTCCATTGAATTCCATTCCATTCCATTCCATTGAATTCCGTTCCATTCCATTCCATTCCGTTCCGTTCCATTCCGTTCCGTTCCATTGCGTTCCGTTCCGTTCCGTTGTGTTCCGTTCCGTTCTACTCGGGATGATTCCATTCTATTCCATTCCATTCCAATCCATTCCATTCCATTCCATTGAATTCCATTCCATTCCATTCCATTCCATTCCATTCCATTCCATTCCATTGAATTCCATTCCATTCCATTCCATTCCATTCCATTCCATTCCATTCCATTCCATTCCATTGAATTCCATTCCATTCCAATCCATTCCATGGAATTCCGTTCCATTCCATTCCATTCCGTTCCGTTCCGTCCCGTTCCGTTCCGTTCCGTTCCGTTGCGTTCCGTTCCGTTCTACTCGGGTTGATTCCATTCTATTCCATTCCATTCCATTCGATTCCATTCGATTCCATTCGATTCCACTCCATTCCATTCCATAGAATTCCATTCCATTCCATTCCATTCCATTGAATTCCATTCCATTCCATTCCATTCCATTGAATTCCATTCCATTCCATTCCATTCCATTGAATTCCATTCCATTCCATTCCATTCCATTCCATTCCATTCCATTCCATTCCATTCCATTCTACTGTTGTCCATTCCATTCCATTCCATTCCATTCCATTCCATTCCATTCCATTCCATTCCATTCCATTCCATTCCTTTCCATTCCATTGCATTCCATTGCATTCCATTCCATTCCATTCCATTCCATTCCATTCCATTCCACTCCACACCACTCCACTCCACTCCATTCCACTCCACTCCACTCCGGTACATTCCATTCCATTCCATTCCATTCCATTCCATTCCATTCCATTCCATTCCGTGCTTCTCGGGTACATTCCGTTCCGTTCCATTCCATTCCATTCCATTCCATTCCGTTCCAGTGCACTCTACTCCACTCCACTCCACTCCACTCCGGTACATTCCATTCCATTCCATTCCATTCCATTCCATTCCATTTCCATTCCCATTCCATTTCCATTCCCGTTCCATTTCCATTCCCGTTTCTTTTCCATTCCCGTTCCATTTCCATTCCCGTTCCATTACCATTCCCGTTCCATTTCCATTCCCGATCCATTTCCATTCCCGTTCCTTTTCCATTCCCGTTCCATTTCCATTCCTGTTCCGTTACCATTCCCGTTCCATTTCCGTTCCCGTTCCGTTTCCGTTCCCGTTCCATTTCCGTTCTCGTTCCGTTTCCGTTCCCGTTCCATTTCCATTCCCGTTCCATTTCCGTTCCCGTTCCATTTCCATTCCCGTTCCATTTCCATTCCCTTTCCATTTCCATTTCATTCCATTCCGTTCTGCTCGGGTACATTCCATTCCATTCCATTGCATTCCATTCCGTTCTGCTCCTGTCCATTCCATTCCATTCCATTCCATTCCATTCCGTTCTACTCGGGTAGATTCCATTCCATTCCATTCCATTCCATTCCATTCCATTCCATTCTACTGGTGTCCATTCCATTCCATTCCATTCCATTCCATTCCATTCCATTCCATTGCATTCCATTCCATTCCATTCCATTCCATTCCGTTCCGTTCTACTCGGTTACATTCCATTCCATTCCATTCCATTCCGTTCTACTCGGGTAGATTCCATTCCATTCCATTCCATTCCTTTCCATTCCATTGCATTCCATTGCATTGCATTGCACTCAATTCCATTCCATTCCATTCCATTCCATTCCATAGAATTCCGTTCCATTCCATTCCATTCCATTCCATTCCATTCCATTCCATTCCATTCCATTCCATTCCATTCCATTCCATTCCATTCTACTCGGGTTGATTGCATTCTATTCCATTCCATTCCATTCCATTCGATTCCATTCGATTCCATTCGATTCCATTCGATTCCATTCCATTCCATTCCATTCCATTCCATTCCATTGAATTCCATTCCATTCCATTCAATTCCATTCCATTGAATTCCATTCCATTCCATTCCATTCCATTCCATTCCATTCCATTCCATTCCATTCCATTGAATTCCATTCCGTTCCATTCCATTCCATTGAATTCCGTTCCATTCCACTCCATTCCATTCCGTTCCGTTCCGTTCCGTTCCGTTCCCTTCCGTTGCGTTCCGCTCCGTTCTACTCGGGTTGATTCCATTCTATTCCATTCCAGTCCATTCGATCCCATTCGATTCCATTCGATTCCATTCGATTCCATTCGATTCCACTCCATTCCATTCCATAGAATTCCATTCCATTCCATTCCATTCCATTGAATTCCGTTCCATTCCATTCCATTCCGTTCCGTTCCGTCCCGTTCCATTCCATTCCGTTCCGTTGCGTGCCGTTCTGTTCTACTCGGGATGATTCCATTCTATTCCATTCCATTCCATTCCATTCCGTTCGATACCAATTGATTCCATTCGATTCCATTCGATTCCATTCCATTCCATTCCATTGAATTCCATTCCGTTCCACTCCATTCCATTCCATTCCATTGAATTCCATTCCAATCCATTCCATTCCATTCCATTCCATTGAATTCCATTCCATTCCATTCCATTCCATTCCATAGAATTCCATTCCATTCCATTCCATTCCATTCCATTGAATTCCATTCCATTCCATTCCATAGAATTCCGTTCCATTCCATTCCATTCCATTCCATTCCATTCCATTCCATTCCATTCCATTTGAATTCCATTCCATTACACTCCATTCCATTCTATTCCATTCCATTCCATTCCATTCCATTCCATTCCATTCTACTCGGGTTGATTGCATTCTATTCCATTCCATTCCATTCGATTCCATTCGATTCCATTCGATTCCATTCCATTCCATTCCATTGAATTCCATTCCATTCCATTCCATTCCATTCCATTGAATTCCATTCCATTCCATTCCATTCCATTCCATTCCATTCCATTCCATTCCATTTGAATTCCATTCCATTCCATTCCATTCCATTCCATTCCATTCCATTTGAATTCCATTCCATTCCAATCCATTCCATTCCATTCCATTCCATTCCATTCCATTCCATTCCATTCCATTCCATTGAATTCCATTCCATTCCATTCCATTCCATTCCATTGAATTCCATTCCATTCCATTCCATTCCATTCCATTCCATTCCATTCCATTCCATTCCATTGAATTCCATTCCGTTCCATTCCATTCCATTGAATTCCGTTCCATTCCACTCCATTCCATTCCGTTCCGTTCCGTTCCGTTCCGTTCCCTTCCGTTGCGTTCCGCTCCGTTCTACTCGGGTTGATTCCATTCTATTCCATTCCAGTCCATTCGATCCCATTCGATTGCATTCGATTCCATTCGATTCCATTCGATTCCACTCCATTCCATTCCATAGAATTCCATTCCATTCCATTCCATTCCATTCCATTCCATTCCATTCCATTCCATTGAATTCCATTCCATTCCATTCCATTCCATGGAATTCCATTCCATTCCATTCCATTCCAATCCATAGAATTCCATTCTATTCCATTCCATTCCATTGAATTCCGTTCCATTCCATTCCATTCCGTTCCGTTCCGTTCCGTTCCGTTCCGTTGCGTTCCGTTCCGTTCCGTTGTGTTCCGTTCCGTTCTACTCGGGTTGATTCCATTCTATTCCATTCCATTCCAATCCATTCCATTCCATTCCATTGAATTCCATTCCATTCCATTCCATTCCATTCCATTCCATTCCATTCCATTGAATTCCATTCCATTCCATTCCATTCCATGGAATTCCGTTCCATTCCATTCCATTCCGTTCCGTTCCGTCCCGTTCCGTTCCGTTCCGTTCCGTTGCGTTCCGTTCCGTTCTACTCGGGTTGATTCCATTCTATTCCATTCCATTCCATTCCATTCCATTCCATTCCATTCCATTCCATTCTACTGGTGTCCATTCCATTCCATTCCATTCCATTCCATTCCATTCCATTCCTTTCCATTCCATTGCATTCCATTGCATTCCATTCCATTCCATTCCATTCCATTCCATTCCATTCCACTCCACTCCACTCCACTCCACTCCATTCCACTCCACTCCACTCCGGTACATTCCATTCCATTCCATTCCATTCCATTCCATTCCATTCCGTGCTTCTCGGGTACATTCCGTTCCGTTCCATTCCATTCCATTCCATTCCATTCCATTCCATTCCGTTTCAGTGCACTCTACTCCACTCCACTCCACTCCACTCCACTCCGGTACATTCCATTCTATTCCATTCCATTCCATTCCATTCCATTCCATTCCATTCCATTCCATTCCATTCCATTCCATTCGATTCCATTCCATTCCATTCCATTGAATTCCATTCCATTCCATTCCATTCCATGGAATTCCATTCCATTCCATTCCATGGAATTCCATTCCATTCCATGGAATTCCATTCCATTCCATTCCATGGAATTCCATTCCATTCCATTCCATTCCATTCCATGGAATTCCATTCCATTCCATTCCATTCCATTCCGTTCCATTCCATTCCATTGAATTCCATTCCGTTCCATTCCATTCCATTGAATTCCATTCCATTCCATTCCATTCCATTCCATTCCATTCCATTCCATTCCATTACATTCCATTGAATTCCATTCCATTCCATTCCATTCCATTCCATTCCATCCCATTCCATTCCATTCCATTCCATTCCGTTCTACTCGGGTTGATTCCATTCTATTCCATTCCATTCCATTCGATCCCATTTGATTCCATTCGATTCCATTCAATTCCATTCGATTCCATTCGATTCCACTCCGTTCCATTCCATTGAATTCCATTCCATTCCATTCCATTCCATTCCATTCCATTGAATTCCGTTCCATTCCATTCCATTCCGTTCCGTTCCGTTCCGTTCCGTTCCGTTGCGTTCCGTTCCGTTCCGTTGTGTTCCGTTCCGTTCTACTCGGGTTGATTCCATTCTATTCCATTCCAGTCCATTCGATCCCATTCGATTGCATTCGATTCCATTCGATTCCATTCGATTCCACTCCATTCCATTCCATAGAATTCCATTCCATTCCATTCCATTCCATTCCATTCCATTCCATTCCATTCCATTGAATTCCATTCCATTCCATTCCATTCCATGGAATTCCATTCCATTCCATTCCATTCCAATCCATAGAATTCCATTCTATTCCATTCCATTCCATTGAATTCCGTTCCATTCCATTCCATTCCGTTCCGTTCCGTTCCGTTCCGTTCCGTTGCGTTCCGTTCCGTTCCGTTGTGTTCCGTTCCGTTCTACTCGGGTTGATTCCATTCTATTCCATTCCATTCCAATCCATTCCATTCCATTCCATTGAATTCCATTCCATTCCATTCCATTCCATTCCATTCCATTCCATTCCATTGAATTCCATTCCATTCCATTCCATTCCATGGAATTCCGTTCCATTCCATTCCATTCCGTTCCGTTCCGTCCCGTTCCGTTCCGTTCCGTTCCGTTGCGTTCCGTTCCGTTCTACTCGGGTTGATTCCATTCTATTCCATTCCATTCCATTCCATTCCATTCCATTCCATTCCATTCCATTCTACTGGTGTCCATTCCATTCCATTCCATTCCATTCCATTCCATTCCATTCCTTTCCATTCCATTGCATTCCATTGCATTCCATTCCATTCCATTCCATTCCATTCCATTCCATTCCACTCCACTCCACTCCACTCCACTCCATTCCACTCCACTCCACTCCGGTACATTCCATTCCATTCCATTCCATTCCATTCCATTCCATTCCGTGCTTCTCGGGTACATTCCGTTCCGTTCCATTCCATTCCATTCCATTCCATTCCATTCCATTCCGTTTCAGTGCACTCTACTCCACTCCACTCCACTCCACTCCACTCCGGTACATTCCATTCTATTCCATTCCATTCCATTCCATTCCATTCCATTCCATTCCATTCCATTCCATTCCATTCCATTCGATTCCATTCCATTCCATTCCATTGAATTCCATTCCATTCCATTCCATTCCATTCCATTCCATGGAATTCCATTCCATTCCATTCCATTCCATTCCGTTCCATTCCATTCCATTGAATTCCATTCCGTTCCATTCCATTCCATTGAATTCCATTCCATTCCATTCCATTCCATTCCATTCCATTCCATTCCATTCCATTACATTCCATTGAATTCCATTCCATTCCATTCCATTCCATTCCATTCCATCCCATTCCATTCCATTCCATTCCATTCCGTTCTACTCGGGTTGATTCCATTCTATTCCATTCCATTCCATTCGATCCCATTTGATTCCATTCGATTCCATTCAATTCCATTCGATTCCATTCGATTCCACTCCGTTCCATTCCATTGAATTCCATTCCATTCCATTCCATTCCATTCCATTCCATTGAATTCCGTTCCATTCCATTCCATTCCGTTCCGTTCCGTTCCGTTCCGTTCCGTTGCGTTCCGTTCCGTTCCGTTGTGTTCCGTTCCGTTCTACTCGGGTTGATTCCATTCTATTCCATTCCATTCCAATCCATTCCATTCCATTCCATTGAATTCCATTCCATTCCATTCCATTCCATTCCATTCCATTCCATTCCATTGAATTCCATTCCATTCCATTCCATTCCATTCCATTCCATTCCATTCCATTGAATTCCATTCCATTCCATTCCATTCCATGGAATTCCGTTCCATTCCATTCCATTCCATTCCGTTCCGTCCCGTTCCGTTCCGTTCCGTTCCGTTGCGTTCCGTTCCGTTCTACTCGGGTTGATTCCATTCTATTCCATTCCATTCCATTCGATTCCATTCGATTCCATTCGATTCCACTCCATTCCATTCCATAGAACTCCATTCCATTCCATTGAATTCCATTCCATTCCATTCCATTCCATTGAATTCCATTCCATTCCATTCGATTCCATTGAATTCCATTCCATTCCATTCCATTCCATTCCATTCCATTCCATTCCATTCCATTCCATTCCATTCTACTGTTGTCCATTCCATTCCATTCCATTCCATTCCATTCCATTCCATTCCATTCCATTCCATTCCTTTCCATTCCATTGCATTCCATTGCATTCCATTCCATTCCATTCCATTCCATTCCATTCCATTCCATTCCATTCCACTCCACACCACTCCACTCCACTCCATTCCACTCCACTCCACTCCGGTACATTCCATTCCATTCCATTCCATTCCATTCCATTCCATTCCATTCCATTCCGTGCTTCTCGGGTACATTCCGTTCCGTTCCATTCCATTCCATTCCATTCCATTCCGTTCCAGTGCACTCTACTCCACTCCACTCCACTCCACTCCGGTACATTCCATTCCATTCCATTCCATTCCATTCCATTCCATTTCCATTCCCATTCCATTTCCATTCCCGTTCCATTTCCATTCCCGTTTCTTTTCCATTCCCGTTCCATTTCCATTCCCGTTCCATTACCATTCCCGTTCCATTTCCATTCCCGATCCATTTCCATTCCCGTTCCTTTTCCATTCCCGTTCCATTTCCATTCCTGTTCCGTTACCATTCCCGTTCCATTTCCGTTCCCGTTCCGTTTCCGTTCCCGTTCCATTTCCCTTCTCGTTCCGTTTCCGTTCCCGTTCCATTTCCATTCCCGTTCTATTTCCGTTCCCGTTCCATTTCCATTCCCATTCCATTTCCATTCCCTTTCCATTTCCATTTCATTCCATTCCGTTCTGCTCGGGTACATTCCATTCCATTCCATTGCATTCCATTCCGTTCTGCTCCTGTCCATTCCATTCCATTCCATTCCGTTCCATTCCGTTCTACTCGGGTAGATTCCATTCCATTCCATTCCATTCCATTCCATTCCATTCCATTCCATTCCATTCTACTGGTGTCCATTCCATTCCATTCCATTCCATTCCATTCCATTCCATTCCATTGCATTCCATTCCATTCCATTCCATTCCATTCCATTCCGTTCCGTTCTACTCGGTTACATTCCATTCAATTCCATTCCATTCCGTTCTACTCGGGTAGATTCCATTCCATTCCATTCCATTCCTTTCCATGCCATTGCATTCCATTGCATTGCATTGCACTCAATTCCATTCCATTCCATTCCATTCCATTCCATTCCATTCCATTCCGTTCCGTTCAACCCGGTTACATTCCATTGAATTACATTCCATTCCGTTCTACTCGGTTACATTCCATTCCATTCCATTCCATTCCATTCCAATCCATTCCATTCCATTCCATTCCGTTCTACTCGGGTACATTCCATTCCATTCCATTCCATTCCATTCCATTCCATTCCATTCCGTTCTACTTTGGTACATTCCATTCCATTCCATTCCATTCCATTCCATTCCGTTCTACTTTGGTACATTCCATTCCATTCCATTCCATTCCATTCCATTCCATTCCATTACATTCCATTCCATTCGATTCCATTCCATTCCATTCCACTCCTTTCCATGGAATTCCATTCCATTCCATTCCATTCCATTCCATTCCATTCCATTGAATTCCATTCCATTCCATTCCATTGAATTCCATTCCGTTCCATTCCATTCCATAGAATTCCATTCCATTCCATTCCATTCCATTCCATTCCATTCCATTCCATTCCATTCCATTCCATTCCATTGAATTCCATTCCATTCCATTCCATTCCATTCCATCCCATTCCATTCCATTCCATTCCATTCCGTTCTACTCGGGTTGATTCCATTCTATTCCATTCCATTCCATTCGATCCCATTTGATTCCATTCGATTCCATTCAATTCCATTCGATTCCATTCCATTCCACTCCATTCCATTCCATTGAATTCCATTCCATTCCATTCCATTCCATTCCATTCCATTGAATTCCATTCCATTCCATTCCATTGAATTCCATTCCGTTCCATTCCATTCCATTGAATTCCATTCCATTCCATTCCATTCCATTGAATTCCATTCCATTCCATTCCATTGAATTCCGTTCCATTCCATTCCATTCCATTGAATTCCGTTCCATTCCATTCCATTCCGTTCCGTTCCGTTCCGTTCCGTTCCGTTGCGTTCCGTTCCGTTCCGTTGTGTTCCGTTCCGTTCTACTCGGGATGATTCCATTCTATTCCATTCCATTCCAATCCATTCCATTCCATTCCATTGAATTCCATTCCATTCCATTCCATTCCATTCCATTCCATTCCATTCCATTGAATTCCATTCCATTCCATTCCATTCCATTCCATTCCATTCCATTCCATTCCATGCCATTGAATTCCATTCCATTCCAATCCATTCCATGGAATTCCGTTCCATTCCATTCCATTCCGTTCCGTTCCGTCCCGTTCCGTTCCGTTCCGTTCCGTTGCGTTCCGTTCCGTTCTACTCGGGTTGATTCCATTCTATTCCATTCCATTCCATTCGATTCCATTCGATTCCATTCGATTCCACTCCATTCCATTCCATAGAATTCCATTCCATTCCATTCCATTCCATTGAATTCCATTCCATTCCATTCCATTCCATTGAATTCCATTCCATTCCATTCCATTCCATTGAATTCCATTCCATTCCATTCCATTCCATTCCATTCCATTCCATTCCATTCCATTCCATTCCATTCTACTGTTGTCCATTCCATTCCATTCCATTCCATTCCATTCCATTCCATTCCATTCCATTCCATTCCTTTCCATTCCATTGCATTCCATTGCATTCCATTCCATTCCATTCCATTCCATTCCATTCCATTCCATTCCACTCCACACCACTCCACTCCACTCCATTCCACTCCACTCCACTCCGGTACATTCCATTCCATTCCATTCCATTCCATTCCATTCCATTCCACTCCATTCCATTCCATTCCGTGCTTCTCGGGTACATTCCGTTCCGTTCCATTCCATTCCATTCCATTCCATTCCGTTCCAGTGCACTCTACTCCACTCCACTCCACTCCACTCCGGTACATTCCATTCCATTCCATTCCATTCCATTCCATTCCATTTCCATTCCCATTCCATTTCCATTCCCGTTCCATTTCCATTCCCGTTTCTTTTCCATTCCCGTTCCATTTCCATTCCCGTTCCATTACCATTCCCGTTCCATTTCCATTCCCGATCCATTTCCATTCCCGTTCCTTTTCCATTCCCGTTCCATTTCCATTCCTGTTCCGTTACCATTCCCGTTCCATTTCCGTTCCCGTTCCGTTTCCATTCCCGTTCCATTTCCGTTCTCGTTCCGTTTCCGTTCCCGTTCCATTTCCATTCCCGTTCCATTTCCGTTCCCGTTCCATTTCCATTCCCGTTCCATTTCCATTCCCTTTCCATTTCCATTTCATTCCATTCCGTTCTGCTCGGGTACATTCCATTCCATTCCATTGCATTCCATTCCGTTCTGCTCCTGTCCATTCCATTCCATTCCATTCCGTTCCATTCCGTTCTACTCGGGTAGATTCCATTCCATTCCATTCCATTCCATTCCATTCCATTCTACTGGTGTCCATTCCATTCCATTCCATTCCATTCCATTCCATTCCATTGCATTCCATTCCATTCCATTCCATTCCATTCCGTTCCGTTCTACTCGGTTACATTCCATTCCATTCCATTCCATTCCGTTCTACTCGGGTAGATTCCATTCCATTCCATTCCATTCCTTTCCATTCCATTGCATTCCATTGCATTGCATTGCACTCAATTCCATTCCATTCCATTCCATTCCATTTTATAGAATTCCGTTCCATTCCATTCCATTCCATTCCATTCCATTCCATTCCATTCCATTCCATTCCATTCCATTCTACTCGGGTTGATTGCATTCTATTCCATTCCATTCCATTCGATTCCATTCGATTCCATTCGATTCCATTCGATTCCATTCCATTCCATTCCATTCCATTCCATTCCATTGAATTCCATTCCATTCCATTGAATTCCATTCCATTGAATTCCATTCCATTCCATTCCATTCCATTCCATTCCATTCCATTCCATTGAATTCCATTCCGTTCCATTCCATTCCATTGAATTCCGTTCCATTCCACTCCATTCTATTCCGTTCCGTTCCGTTGCGTTCCGTTCCCTTCCGTTGCGTTCCGCTCCGTTCTATTCGGGTTGATTCCATTCTATTCCATTCCAGTCCATTCGATCCCATTCGATTCCATTCGATTCCATTCGATTCCATTCGATTCCACTCCATTCCATTCCATAGAATTCCATTCCATTCCATTCCATTCCATTGAATTCCGTTCCATTCCATTCCATTCCGTTCCGTTCCGTCCCGTTCCATTCCATTCCGTTCCGTTGCGTGCCGTTCTGTTCTACTCGGGATGATTCCATTCTATTCCATTCCATTCCATTCCATTCCATTCGATACCAATTGATTCCATTCGATTCCATTCGATTACATTCCATTCCATTCCATTGAATTCCATTCCGTTCCACTCCATTCCATTCCATTCCATTGAATTCCATTCCAATCCATTCCATTCCATTCCATTCCATTGAATTCCATTCCATTCCATTCCATTCCATTCCATAGAATTCCATTCCATTCCATTCCATTGCATTCCATTGAATTCCATTCCATTCCATTCCATGGAATTCCGTTCCATTCCATTCCATTCCATTCCATTCCATTCCATTCCATTCCATTTGAATTCCATTCCATTCCATTCCATTCCATTCCATTCTATTCCATTCCATTCCATTCCATTCCATTCCATTCCATTCTACTCGGGTTGATTGCATTCTATTCCATTCCATTCCATTCGATTCCACTCGATTCCATTCGATTCCATTCCATTCCATTCCATTGAATTCCATTCCATTCCATTCCATTCCATTGCATTGCATTCCATTCCATTCCATTCCATTCCATTCCATTCCATTCCATTCCATTCCATTTGAATTCCATTCCATTCCATTCCATTCCATTCCATTCCATTCCATTCCATTCCATTCCATTTGAATTCCATTCCATTCCAATCCATTCCATTCCATTCCATTCCATTCCATTCCATTCCATTCCATTCCATTGAATTCCATTCCATTCCATTCCATTCCATTCCATTGAATTCCATTCCATTCCATTCCATTCCATTCCATTCCATTCCATTCCATTCCATTCCATAGAATTCCATTCCGTTCCATTCCATTCCATTGAATTCCGTTCCATTCCACTCCATTCCATTCCGTTCCGTTCCGTTCCGTTCCCTTCCGTTGCGTTCCGCTCCGTTCTACTCGGGTTGATTCCATTCTATTCCATTCCAGTCCATTCGATCCCATTCGATTGCATTCGATTCCATTCGATTCCATTCGATTCCACTCCATTCCATTCCATACAATTCCATTCCATTCCATTCCATTCCATTCCATTCCATTCCATTCCATTCCATTCCATTGAATTCCATTCCATTCCATTCCATTCCATGGAATTCCATTCCATTCCATTCCATTCCAATCCATAGAATTCCATTCTATTCCATTCCATTCCATTGAATTCCGTTCCATTCCATTCCATTCCTTTCCGTTCCGTTCCGTTCCGTTCCGTTGCGTTCCGTTCCGTTCCGTTGTGTTCCGTTCCGTTCTACTCGTGTTGATTCCATTCTATTCCATTCCATTCCAATCCATTCCATTCCATTCCATTCCATTCCGTTCCGTTCCATTCCATTCCATTCCATTCCATTCCATTGAATTCCATTCCATTCCATTCCATTCCATGGAATTCCGTTCCATTCCATTCCATTCCGTTCCGTTCCGTCCCGTTCCGTTCCGTTCCGTTCCGTTGCGTTCCGTTCCGTTCTACTCGGGTTGATTCCATTCTATTCCATTCCATTCCATTCGATTCCATTCGATTCCATTCGATTCCACTCCATTCCATTCCATTCCATTCCATTCCATTCCATTCCATTCCATTCCATTGAATTCCATTCCATTCCATTCCATTCCATTGAATTCCATTCCATTCCATTCCATTCCACTGAATTCCATTCCATTCCATTCCATTCCATTGAATTCCATTCCATTCCATTCCATTCCATTCCATTCCATTCCATTCCATTCTACTGGTGTCCATTCCATTCCATTCCATTCCATTCCATTCCATTCCTTTCCTTTCCATTCCATTGCATTCCATTGCATTCCATTCCATTCCATTCCATTCCATTCCACTCCACTCCACTCCACTCCACTCCATTCCACTCCACTCCACTCCGGTACATTCCATTCCATTCCATTCCATTCCATTCCATTCCATTCCGTGCTTCTCGGGTACATTCCGTTCCGTTCCATTCCATTCCATTCCATTCCATTCCCTTCCAGTGCACTCTACTCCACTCCACTCCACTCCACTCCGGTACATTCCATTCCGTTCCATTCCATTCCATTCCATTCCATTTCCATTCCCATTCCATTTCCATTCCCGTTCCATTTCCATTCCCGTTTCTTTTCCATTCCCCTTCCATTTCCATTCCCGTTCCATTACCATTCCCGTTCCATTTCCATTCCCGATCCATTTCCATTCCCGTTCCTTTTCCATTCCCGTTCCATTTCCATTCCTGTTCCGTTACCATTCCCGTTCCATTTCCGTTCCCGTTCCGTTTCCGTTCCCGTTCCATTTCCGTTTTCGTTCCGTTTCCGTTCCCGTTCCATTTCCATTCCCGTTCCATTTCCGTTCCCGTTCCATTTCCATTCCCGTTCCATTTCCATTCCCTTTCCATTTCCATTTCATTCCATTCCGTTCTGCTCGGGTACATTCCATTCCATTCCATTGCATTCCATTCCGTTCTGCTCCTGTCCATTCCATTCCATTCCATTTAGTTCCATTCCGTTCTATTCGGGTAGATTCCATTCCATTCCATTCCATTCCATTCCATTCCATTCCATTCCATTCCATTCCATTCCATTCTACTGGTGTCCATTCCATTCCATTCCATTCCATTCCATTCCATTCCATTCCATTCCATTCCATTGCATTCCATTCCATTCCATTCCATTCCATTCCATTCCATTCCATTCCATTCCGTTCCGTTCTACTCGGTTACATTCCATTCAATTCCATTCCATTCCGTTCTACTCGGGTAGATTCCATTCCATTCCATTCCATTCCTTTCCATTCCATTGCATTCCATTGCATTGCATTGCACTCAATTCCATTCCATTCCATTCCATTCCATTCCATAGAATTCCGTTCCATTCCATTCCATTCCATTCCATTCCATTCCATTGCATTCCATTCCATTCCATTCCATTCCATTCCGTTCCGTTCTACTCGGTTACATTCCATTCAATTCCATTCCATTCCGTTCTACTCGGGTAGATTCCATTCCATTCCATTCCATTCCTTTCCATTCCATTGCATTCCATTGCATTGCATTGCACTCAATTCCATTCCATTCCATTCCATTCCATTCCATAGAATTCCGTTCCATTCCATTCCATTCCATTCCACTCCATTCCATTCCATTCCATTCCATTCCATTCCATTCCATTCCATTCCATTCTACTCGGGTTGATTGCATTCTATTCCATTCCATTCCTTTCGATTCCATTCGATTCCATTCGATTCCATTCGATTCCATTCCATTCCATTCCATTCCATTCCATTCCATTCCATTGAATTCCATTCCATTCCATTCCATTCCATTCCATTCCATGGAATTCCATTCCATTCCATTCCATTCCATTCCATTCCATTCCATTGAATTCCATTCCATTCCATTCCATTCCATTCCATTCCATTCCATTCCATGGAATTCCATTCCATTCCATTCCATTCCATTCCATTCCATTCCATTCCATTGAATTCCATTCCGTTCCATTCCATTCCATTGAATTCCGTTCCATTCCACTCCATTCCATTCCGTTCTGTTCCGTTCTGTTCCGTTCCCTTCCGTTGCGTTCCGCTCCGTTCTACTCGGGTTGATTCCATTCTATTCCATTCCAGTCCATTCGATCCCATTCGATTGCATTCGATTCCATTCGATTCCATTCGATTCCACTCCATTCCATTCCATAGAATTCCATTCCATTCCATTCCATTCCATTCCATTCCATTCCATTCCATTGAATTCCATTCCATTCCATTCCATTCCATGGAATTCCATTCCATTCCATTCCATTCCAATCCATAGAATTCCATTCCATTCCATTCCATTCCATTGAATTCCGTTCCATTCCATTCCATTCCGTTCCGTTCCGTTCCGTTCCGTTGCGTTCCGTTCCGTTCCGTTGTGTTCCGTTCCGTTCTACTCGGGTTGATTCCATTCTATTCCATTCCATTCCAATCCATTCCATTCCATTCCATTCCATTCCATTCCATTCCATTCCATTCCATTCCATTCCATTCCATTGAATTCCATTCCATTCCATTCCATTCCATTCCATTCCATTCCATTGAATTCCATTCCATTCCATTCCATTCCATGGAATTCCGTTCCATTCCATTCCATTCCGTTCCGTTCCGTCCCGTTCCGCTCCGTTGCGTTCCGTTCCGTTCTACTCGGGTTGATTCCATTCTATTCCATTCCTTTCCATTCGATTCCATTCTATTCCATTCGATTCCATTCGATTCCATTCCATTCCATTCCATTGAATTCCATTCCATTCCATTCCATTCCATTGAATTCCATTCCATTCCATTCCATTCCATTCCATTCCATTGAATTCCATTCCATTCCATTCCATTCCATTCCATAGAATTCCATTCCGTTCCATTCCATTCCATTGAATTCTGTTCCATTCCATTCCATTCCATTCCATTCCATTCCATTCCATTCCATTGAATTCCATTCCATTCCATTCCATAGAATTCCATTCCGTTCCATTCCATTCCATTCCATTAAATTCCATTCCATTCCATTCAATTCCATTCCATTCCATTCCATTCCATTCCATTCCATTTGAATTCCATTCCGTTCCATTCCATTCCATTCCCTTCCATTCCATTCCATTCCATTCTACTCGGGTTGATTCCATTCTATTCCATTCCATTCCATTCGATTCCATTCGATTCGATTCGATTCCATTCCATTCCATTCCATTCCATTCCGTTCTACTCGGGTTGATTCCATTCTATTCCATTCCATTCCATTCGATTCCATTCGATTCCATTCGATTCCATTCCATTCCATAGAATTCCATTCCATTCCATTCCATTCCATTGAATTCCATTCCATTCCATTCCATTCCATTGAATTCCATTCCATTCCATTCCATTCCATTGAATTCCATTCCATTCCATTCCATTCCATTCCATTCCATTCCATTCCATTCCATTCCATTCTACTGTTGTCCATTCCATTCCATTCCATTCCATTCCATTCCATTCCATTCCATTGCATTCCATTCCATTCCTTTCCATTCCATTGCATTCCATTGCATTCCATTCCATTCCATTCCATTCCATTCCATTCCATTCCACTCCACACCACTCCACTCCACTCCATTCCACTCCACTCCACTCCGGTACATTCCATTCCATTCCATTCCATTCCATTCCATTCCATTCCGTGCTTCTCGGGTACATTCCGTTCCGTTCCATTCCATTCCATTCCATTCCATTCCCTTCCAGTGCACTCTACTCCACTCCACTCCACTCCACTCCGGTACATTCCATTCCATTCCATTCCATTCCATTCCATTCCATTTCCATTCCCATTCCATTTCCATTCCCGTTCCATTTCCATTCCCGTTTCTTTTCCATTCCCCTTCCATTTCCATTCCCGTTCCATTACCATTCCCGTTCCATTTCCATTCCCGATCCATTTCCATTCCCATTCCTTTTCCATTCCCGTTCCATTTCCATTCCTGTTCCGTTACCATTCCCGTTCCATTTCCGTTCCCGTTCCGTTTCCGTTCCCGTTCCATTTCCGTTTTCGTTCCGTTTCCGTTCCCGTTCCATTTCCATTCCCGTTCCATTTCCGTTCCCGTTCCATTTCCATTCCCGTTCCATTTCCATTCCCTTTCCATTTCCATTTCATTCCATTCCGTTCTGCTCGGGTACATTCCATTCCATTCCATTGCATTCCATTCCGTTCTGCTCCTGTCCATTCCATTCCATTCCATTCCGTTCCATTCCGTTCTACTCGGGTAGATTCCATTCCATTCCATTCCATTCCATTCCATTCCATTCCATTCCATTGAATTCCATTCCATTCCATTCCATTCCATTCCATTCCATGGAATTCCATTCCATTCCATTCCATTCCATTCCATTTGAATTCCATTCCATTCCATTCCATTCCATTCTATTCCATTCCATTCCATTCCATTCCATTCCATTCCATTCCATTCCATTCTACTCGGGTTGATTGCATTCTATTCCATTCCATTCCATTCGATTCCACTCGATTCCATTCGATTCCATTCCATTCCATTCCATTGAATTCCATTCCATTTGAATTCCATTCCATTCCATTCCATTCCATTCCATTCCATTCCATTCCATTCCATTCCATTCCATTTGAATTCCATTCCATTCCAATCCATTCCATTCCATTCCATTCCATTCCATTCCATTCCATTCCATTGAATTCCATTCCATTCCATTCCATTCCATTCCATTGAATTCCATTCCATTCCATTCCATTCCATTCCATTCCATTCCATTCCATTCCATTCCATAGAATTCCATTCCGTTCCATTCCATTCCATTGAATTCCGTTCCATTCCACTCCATTCCATTCCGTTCCGTTCCGTTCCGTTCCCTTCCGTTGCGTTCCGCTCCGTTCTACTCGGGTTGATTCCATTCTATTCCATTCCAGTCCATTCGATCCCATTCGATTGCATTCGATTCCATTCGATTCCATTCGATTCCACTCCATTCCATTCCATACAATTCCATTCCATTCCATTCCATTCCATTCCATTCCATTCCATTCCATTCCATTCCATTGAATTCCATTCCATTCCATTCCATTCCATGGAATTCCATTCCATTCCATTCCATTCCAATCCATAGAATTCCATTCTATTCCATTCCATTCCATTGAATTCCGTTCCATTCCATTCCATTCCTTTCCGTTCCGTTCCGTTCCGTTCCGTTGCGTTCCGTTCCGTTCCGTTGTGTTCCGTTCCGTTCTACTCGTGTTGATTCCATTCTATTCCATTCCATTCCAATCCATTCCATTCCATTCCATTGAATTCCATTCCATTCCATTCCATTCCATGGAATTCCGTTCCATTCCATTCCATTCCGTTCCGTTCCGTCCCGTTCCGTTCCGTTCCGTTCCGTTGCGTTCCGTTCCGTTCTACTCGGGTTGATTCCATTCTATTCCATTCCATTCCATTCGATTCCATTCGATTCCATTCGATTCCACTCCATTCCATTCCATTCCATTCCATTCCATTCCATTCCATTCCATTGAATTCCATTCCATTGAATTCCATTCCATTGAATTCCATTCCATTCCATTCCATTCCATTGAATTCCATTCCATTCCATTCCATTCCATTGAATTCCATTCCATTCCATTCCATTCCATTCCATTCCATTCCATTCCATTCTACTGGTGTCCATTCCATTCCATTCCATTCCATTCCATTCCATTCCATTCCTTTCCTTTCCATTCCATTGCATTCCATTGCATTCCATTCCATTCCATTCCATTCCATTCCATTCCATTCCACTCCACTCCACTCCACTCCACTCCATTCCACTCCACTCCACTCCGGTACATTCCATTCCATTCCATTCCATTCCATTCCATTCCATTCCGTGCTTCTCGGGTACATTCCGTTCCGTTCCATTCCATTCCATTCCATTCCATTCCATTCCGTTTCAGTGCACTCTACTCCACTCCACTCCACTCCACTCCACTCCGGTACATTCCATTCCATTCCATTCCATTCCATTCCATTCCATTCCATTCCATTCCATTCCATTCCATTCCTTTCCATTCCATTGCATTCCATTGCATTCCATTCCATTCCATTCCATTCCATTCCATTCCATTCCATTCCACTCCACACCACTCCACTCCACTCCATTCCACTCCACTCCACTCCGGTACATTCCATTCCATTCCATTCCATTCCATTCCATTCCATTCCACTCCATTCCATTCCATTCCGTGCTTCTCGGGTACATTCCGTTCCGTTCCATTCCATTCCATTCCATTCCATTCCGTTCCAGTGCACTCTACTCCACTCCACTCCACTCCACTCCGGTACATTCCATTCCATTCCATTCCATTCCATTCCATTCCATTTCCATTCCCATTCCATTTCCATTCCCGTTCCATTTCCATTCCCGTTTCTTTTCCATTCCCGTTCCATTTCCATTCCCGTTCCGTTACCATTCCCGTTCCATTTCCATTCCCGATCCATTTCCATTCCCGTTCCTTTTCCATTCCCGTTCCATTTCCATTCCTGTTCCGTTACCATTCCCGTTCCATTTCCGTTCCCGTTCCGTTTCCATTCCCGTTCCATTTCCGTTCTCGTTCCGTTTCCGTTCCCGTTCCATTTCCATTCCCGTTCCATTTCCGTTCCCGTTCCATTTCCATTCCCGTTCCATTTCCATTCCCTTTCCATTTCCATTTCATTCCATTCCATTCTGCTCGGGTACATTCCATTCCATTCCATTGCATTCCATTCCGTTCTGCTCCTGTCCATTCCATTCCATTCCATTCCGTTCCATTCCGTTCTACTCGGGTAGATTCCATTCCATTCCATTCCATTCCATTCCATTCCATTCTACTGGTGTCCATTCCATTCCATTCCATTCCATTCCATTCCATTCCATTGCATTCCATTCCATTCCATTCCATTCCATTCCGTTCCGTTCTACTCGGTTACATTCCATTCCATTCCATTCCATTCCGTTCTACTCGGGTAGATTCCATTCCATTCCATTCCATTCCTTTCCATTCCATTGCATTCCATTGCATTGCATTGCACTCAATTCCATTCCATTCCATTCCATTCCATTTTATAGAATTCCGTTCCATTCCATTCCATTCCATTCCATTCCATTCCATTCCATTCCATTCCATTCCATTCCATTCCATTCTACTCGGGTTGATTGCATTCTATTCCATTCCATTCCATTCGATTCCATTCGATTCCATTCGATTCCATTCGATTCCATTCCATTCCATTCCATTCCATTCCATTCCATTCCATTGAATTCCATTCCATTCCATTGAATTCCATTCCATTGAATTCCATTCCATTCCATTCCATTCCATTCCATTCCATTCCATTCCATTGAATTCCATTCCGTTCCATTCCATTCCATAGAATTCCGTTCCATTCCACTCCATTCCATTCCGTTCCGTTCCGTTGCGTTCCGTTCCCTTCCGTTGCGTTCCGCTCTGTTCTATTCGGGTTGATTCCATTCTATTCCATTCCAGTCCATTCGATCCCATTCGATTCCATTCGATTCCATTCGATTCCATTCGATTCCACTCCATTCCATTCCATAGAATTCCATTCCATTCCATTCCATTCCATTGAATTCCGTTCCATTCCATTCCATTCCGTTCCGTTCCGTCCCGTTCCATTCCATTCCGTTCCGTTGCGTGCCGTTCTGTTCTACTCGGGATGATTCCATTCTATTCCATTCCATTCCATTCCATTCCATTCGATACCAATTGATTCCATTCGATTCCATTCGATTCCATTCCATTCCATTCCATTGAATTCCATTCCGTTCCACTCCATTCCATTCCATTCCATTGAATTCCATTCCAATCCATTCCATTCCATTCCATTCCATTGAATTCCATTCCATTCCATTCCATTCCATTCCATAGAATTCCATTCCATTCCATTCCATTGCATTCCATTGAATTCCATTCCATTCCATTCCATGGAATTCCGTTCCATTCCATTCCATTCCATTCCATTCCATTCCATTCCATTCCATTTGAATTCCATTCCATTCCATTCCATTCCATTCCATTCTATTCCATTCCATTCCATTCCATTCCATTCCATTCCATTCCATTCCATTCTACTCGGGTTGATTGCATTCTATTCCATTCCATTCCATTCGATTCCACTCGATTCCATTCGATTCCATTCCATTCCATTCCATTGAATTCCATTCCATTCCATTCCATTCCATTGCATTGCATTCCATTCCATTCCATTCCATTCCATTCCATTCCATTCCATTCCATTCCATTTGAATTCCATTCCATTCCATTCCATTCCATTCCATTCCATTCCATTCCATTCCATTCCATTTGAATTCCATTCCATTCCAATCCATTCCATTCCATTCCATTCCATTCCATTCCATTCCATTCCATTCCATTCCATTCCATTGAATTCCATTCCATTCCATTCCATTCCATTCCATTGAATTCCATTCCATTCCATTCCATTCCATTCCATTCCATTCCATTCCATTCCATAGAATTCCATTCCGTTCCATTCCATTCCATTGAATTCCGTTCCATTCCACTCCATTCCATTCCGTTCCGTTCCGTTCCGTTCCCTTCCGTTGCGTTCCGCTCCGTTCTACTCGGGTTGATTCCATTCTATTCCATTCCAGTCCATTCGATCCCATTCGATTGCATTCGATTCCATTCGATTCCATTCGATTCCACTCCATTCCATTCCATACAATTCCATTCCATTCCATTCCATTCCATTCCATTCCATTCCATTCCATTCCATTCCATTGAATTCCATTCCATTCCATTCCATTCCATGGAATTCCATTCCATTCCATTCCATTCCAATCCATAGAATTCCATTCTATTCCATTCCATTCCATTGAATTCCGTTCCATTCCATTCCATTCCTTTCCGTTCCGTTCCGTTCCGTTCCGTTGCGTTCCGTTCCGTTCCGTTGTGTTCCGTTCCGTTCTACTCGTGTTGATTCCATTCTATTCCATTCCATTCCAATCCATTCCATTCCATTCCATTCCATTCCGTTCCGTTCCATTCCATTCCATTCCATTCCATTCCATTGAATTCCATTCCATTCCATTCCATTCCATGGAATTCCGTTCCATTCCATTCCATTCCGTTCCGTTCCGTCCCGTTCCGTTCCGTTCCGTTCCGTTGCGTTCCGTTCCGTTCTACTCGGGTTGATTCCATTCTATTCCATTCCATTCCATTCGATTCCATTCGATTCCATTCGATTCCACTCCATTCCATTCCATTCCATTCCATTCCATTCCATTCCATTCCATTCCATTGAATTCCATTCCATTCCATTCCATTCCATTGAATTCCATTCCATTCCATTCCATTCCATTGAATTCCATTCCATTCCATTCCATTCCATTGAATTCCATTCCATTCCATTCCATTCCATTCCATTCCATTCCATTCCATTCTACTGGTGTCCATTCCATTCCATTCCATTCCATTCCATTCCATTCCTTTCCTTTCCATTCCATTGCATTCCATTGCATTCCATTCCATTCCATTCCATTCCATTCCACTCCACTCCACTCCACTCCACTCCATTCCACTCCACTCCACTCCGGTACATTCCATTCCATTCCATTCCATTCCATTCCATTCCATTCCGTGCTTCTCGGGTACATTCCGTTCCGTTCCATTCCATTCCATTCCATTCCATTCCCTTCCAGTGCACTCTACTCCACTCCACTCCACTCCACTCCGGTACATTCCATTCCATTCCATTCCATTCCATTCCATTCCATTTCCATTCCCATTCCATTTCCATTCCCGTTCCATTTCCATTCCCGTTTCTTTTCCATTCCCCTTCCATTTCCATTCCCGTTCCATTACCATTCCCGTTCCATTTCCATTCCCGATCCATTTCCATTCCCGTTCCTTTTCCATTCCCGTTCCATTTCCATTCCTGTTCCGTTACCATTCCCGTTCCATTTCCGTTCCCGTTCCGTTTCCGTTCCCGTTCCATTTCCGTTTTCGTTCCGTTTCCGTTCCCGTTCCATTTCCATTCCCGTTCCATTTCCGTTCCCGTTCCATTTCCATTCCCGTTCCATTTCCATTCCCTTTCCATTTCCATTTCATTCCATTCCGTTCTGCTCGGGTACATTCCATTCCATTCCATTGCATTCCATTCCGTTCTGCTCCTGTCCATTCCATTCCATTCCATTTAGTTCCATTCCGTTCTATTCGGGTAGATTCCATTCCATTCCATTCCATTCCATTCCATTCCATTCCATTCCATTCCATTCCATTCCATTCTACTGGTGTCCATTCCATTCCATTCCATTCCATTCCATTCCATTCCATTCCATTCCATTCCATTGCATTCCATTCCATTCCATTCCATTCCATTCCATTCCATTCCATTCCATTCCGTTCCGTTCTACTCGGTTACATTCCATTCAATTCCATTCCATTCCGTTCTACTCGGGTAGATTCCATTCCATTCCATTCCATTCCTTTCCATTCCATTGCATTCCATTGCATTGCATTGCACTCAATTCCATTCCATTCCATTCCATTCCATTCCATAGAATTCCGTTCCATTCCATTCCATTCCATTCCATTCCATTCCATTGCATTCCATTCCATTCCATTCCATTCCATTCCGTTCCGTTCTACTCGGTTACATTCCATTCAATTCCATTCCATTCCGTTCTACTCGGGTAGATTCCATTCCATTCCATTCCATTCCTTTCCATTCCATTGCATTCCATTGCATTGCATTGCACTCAATTCCATTCCATTCCATTCCATTCCATTCCATAGAATTCCGTTCCATTCCATTCCATTCCATTCCACTCCATTCCATTCCATTCCATTCCATTCCATTCCATTCCATTCCATTCCATTCTACTCGGGTTGATTGCATTCTATTCCATTCCATTCCTTTCGATTCCATTCGATTCCATTCGATTCCATTCGATTCCATTCCATTCCATTCCATTCCATTCCATTCCATTCCATTGAATTCCATTCCATTCCATTCCATTCCATTCCATTCCATGGAATTCCATTCCATTCCATTCCATTCCATTCCATTCCATTCCATTGAATTCCATTCCATTCCATTCCATTCCATTCCATTCCATTCCATTCCATGGAATTCCATTCCATTCCATTCCATTCCATTCCATTCCATTCCATTCCATTGAATTCCATTCCGTTCCATTCCATTCCATTGAATTCCGTTCCATTCCACTCCATTCCATTCCGTTCTGTTCCGTTCTGTTCCGTTCCCTTCCGTTGCGTTCCGCTCCGTTCTACTCGGGTTGATTCCATTCTATTCCATTCCAGTCCATTCGATCCCATTCGATTGCATTCGATTCCATTCGATTCCATTCGATTCCACTCCATTCCATTCCATAGAATTCCATTCCATTCCATTCCGTTCCATTCCATTCCATTCCATTCCATTGAATTCCATTCCATTCCATTCCATTCCATGGAATTCCATTCCATTCCATTCCATTCCAATCCATAGAATTCCATTCCATTCCATTCCATTCCATTGAATTCCGTTCCATTCCATTCCATTCCGTTCCGTTCCGTTCCGTTCCGTTGCGTTCCGTTCCGTTCCGTTGTGTTCCGTTCCGTTCTACTCGGGTTGATTCCATTCTATTCCATTCCATTCCAATCCATTCCATTCCATTCCATTCCATTCCATTCCATTCCATTCCATTCCATTCCATTCCATTCCATTCCATTCCATTCTACTGGTGTCTATTCCATTCCATTCCATTCCATTCCATTGCATTCCATTGCATTGCATTGCACTCAATTCCATTCCATTCCATTCCATTCCATTCCATTCCATTGCATTCCGTTCCGTTCAACTCGGTTACATTCCATTCAATTACATTCCATTCCGTTCTACTCGGTTACATTCCATTCCATTCCATTCCATTCCATTCCAATCCATTCCATTCCATTCCATTCCGTTCTACTCGTGTGCATTCCATTCCATTCCATTCCATTCCATTCCATTCCATTCCATTCCGTTCTACTTTGGTACATTCCATTCCATTCGATTCCAATCCATTCCATTCCATTGAATTCCATTCCATTCCATTCCATTCCATTCCATTCCATTCCATTCCATTGAATTCCATTCCATTCCATTCCATTCCATTCCATTCCATTCCATTCCATCCCATTCCATTCCATTCCATTCCATTCCGTTCTACTCGGGTTGATTCCATTCTATTCCATTCCATTCCATTCGATCCCATTTGATTCCATTCGATTCCATTCAATTCCATTCGATTCCATTCCATTCCACTCCATTCCATTCCATTGAATTCCATTCCATTCCATTCCATTCCATTCCATTCCATTCCATGGAATTCCATTCCATTCCATTCCATTCCATTCCATAGAATTCCATTCCATTCCATTCCATTCCATTGAATTCCGTTCCATTCCATTCCATTCCGTTCCGTTCCGTTCCGTTCCGTTCCGTTGAGTTCCGTTCCATTCCGTTGTGTTCCGTTCCGTTCTACTCGGGATGATTCCATTCTATTCCATTCCATTCCAATCCATTCCATTCCATTCCATTGAATTCCATTCCATTCCATTGAATTCCATTCCATTCCAATCCATTCCATGGAATTCCGTTCCATTCCATTCCATTCCGTTCCGTTCCGTCCCGTTCCGTTCCGTTCCGTTCCGTTGCGTTCCGTTCCGTTCTACTCGGGTTGATTCCATTCTATTCCATTCCATTCCATTCGATTCCATTCGATTCCATTCGATTCCACTCCATTCCATTACATAGAATTCCATTCCATTCCATTCCATTCCATTGAATTCCATTCCATTCCATTCCATTCCATTGAATTCCATTCCATTCCATTCCATTCCATTGAATTCCATTCCATTCCATTCCATTCCATTCCATTCCATTCCATTCCATTCTACTGTTGTCCATTCCATTCCATTCCATTCCATTCCATTCCATTCCATTGCATTCCATTCCATTCCTTTCCATTCCATTGCATTCCATTGCATTCCATTCCATTCCATTCCATTCCATTCCATTCCATTCCACTCCACACCACTCCACTCCACTCCATTCCACTCCACTCCACTCCGGTACATTCCATTCCATTCCATTCCATTCCATTCCATTCCATTCCATTCCATTCCGTGCTTCTCGGGTACATTCCGTTCCGTTCCATTCCATTCCATTCCATTCCATTCCCTTCCAGTGCACTCTACTCCACTCCACTCCACTCCACTCCGGTACATTCCATTCCATTCCATTCCATTCCATTCCATTCCATTTCCATTCCCATTCCATTTCCATTCCCGTTCCATTTCCATTCCCGTTTCTTTTCCATTCCCCTTCCATTTCCATTCCCGTTCCATTACCATTCCCGTTCCATTTCCATTCCCGATCCATTTCCATTCCCGTTCCTTTTCCATTCCCGTTCCATTTCCATTCCTGTTCCGTTACCATTCCCGTTCCATTTCCGTTCCCGTTCCGTTTCCGTTCCCGTTCCATTTCCGTTTTCGTTCCGTTTCCGTTCCCGTTCCATTTCCATTCCCGTTCCATTTCCGTTCCCGTTCCATTTCCATTCCCGTTCCATTTCCATTCCCTTTCCATTTCCATTTCATTCCATTCCGTTCTGCTCGGGTACATTCCATTCCATTCCATTGCATTCCATTCCGTTCTGCTCCTGTCCATTCCATTCCATTCCATTTAGTTCCATTCCGTTCTATTCGGGTAGATTCCATTCCATTCCATTCCATTCCATTCCATTCCATTCCATTCCATTCCATTCTACTGGTGTCCATTCCATTCCATTCCATTCCATTCCATTCCATTCCATTCCATTCCATTCCATTCCATTGCATTCCATTCCATTCCATTCCATTCCATTCCGTTCCGTTCTACTCGGTTACATTCCATTCAATTCCATTCCATTCCGTTCTACTCGGGTAGATTCCATTCCATTCCATTCCATTCCTTTCCATTCCATTGCATTCCATTGCATTGCATTGCACTCAATTCCATTCCATTCCATTCCATTCCATTCCATAGAATTCCGTTCCATTCCATTCCATTCCATTCCACTCCATTCCATTCCATTCCATTCCATTCCATTCCATTCCATTCCATTCCATTCCATTCTACTCGGGTTGATTGCATTCTATTCCATTCCATTCCATTCGATTCCATTCGATTCCATTCGATTCCATTCGATTCCATTCCATTCCATTCCATTCCATTCCATTCCATTCCATTCCATTGAATTCCATTCCATTCCATTCCATTCCATTCCATTCCATGGAATTCCATTCCATTCCATTCCATTCCATTCCATTCCATTCCATTCCATTGAATTCCATTCCATTCCATTCCATTCCATTCCATTCCATTCCATTCCATGGAATTCCATTCCATTCCATTCCATTCCATTCCATTCCATTCCATTCCATTGAATTCCATTCCGTTCCATTCCATTCCATTGAATTCCGTTCCATTCCACTCCATTCCATTCCGTTCTGTTCCGTTCTGTTCCGTTCCCTTCCGTTGCGTTCTGCTCCGTTCTACTCGGGTTGATTCCATTCTATTCCATTCCAGTCCATTCGATCCCATTCGATTGCATTCGATTCCATTCGATTCCATTCGATTCCACTCCATTCCATTCCATAGAATTCCATTCCATTCCATTCCATTCCATTCCATTCCATTCCATTCCATTGAATTCCATTCCATTCCATTCCATTCCATGGAATTCCATTCCATTCCATTCCATTCCAATCCATAGAATTCCATTCCATTCCATTCCATTCCATTGAATTCCATTCCATTCCATTCCATTCCGTTCCGTTCCGTTCTGTTCCGTTGCGTTCCGTTCCGTTCCGTTGTGTTCCGTTCCGTTCTACTCGGGTTGATTCCATTCTATTCCATTCCATTCCAATCCATTCCATTCCATTCCATTCCATTCCATTCCATTCCATTCCATTCCATTCCATTCCATTCCATTCCATTGAATTCCATTCCATTCCATTCCATTCCATTCCATTCCATTCCATTGAATTCCATTCCATTCCATTCCATTCCATGGAATTCCGTTCCATTCCATTCCGTTCCGTTCCGTTCCGTCCCGTTCCGCTCCGTTGCGTTCCGTTCCGTTCTACTCGGGTTGATTCCATTCTATTCCATTCCTTTCCATTCGATTCCATTCGATTCCATTCGATTCCATTCGATTCCATTCCATTCCATTCCATTGAATTCCATTCCATTCCATTCCATTCCATTGAATTCCATTCCATTCCATTCCATTCCATTCCATTCCATTGAATTCCATTCCATTCCATTCCATTCCATTCCATAGAATTCCATTCCGTTCCATTCCATTCCATTGAATTCCGTTCCATTCCATTCCATTCCATTCCATTCCATTCCATTCCATTCCATTGAATTCCATTCCATTCCATTCCATAGAATTCCATTCCGTTCCATTCCATTCCATTCCATTAAATTCCATTCCATTCCATTCAATTCCATTCCATTCCATTCCATTCCATTCCATTTGAATTCCATTCCGTTCCATTCCATTCCATTCCCTTCCATTCCATTCCATTCCATTCTACTCGGGTTGATTCCATTCTATTCCATTCCATTCCATTCGATTCCATTCGATTCGATTCGATTCCATTCCATTCCATTCCATTCCATTCCGTTCTACTCGGGTTGATTCCATTCTATTCCATTCCATTCCATTCGATTCCATTCGATTCCATTCGATTCCATTCGATTCCATTCCATTCCATAGAATTCCATTCCATTCCATTCCATTCCATTGAATTCCATTCCATTCCATTCCATTCCATTGAATTCCATTCCATTCCATTCCATTCCATTGAATTCCATTCCATTCCATTCCATTCCATTCCATTCCATTCCATTCCATTCTACTGTTGTCCATTCCATTCCATTCCATTCCATTCCATTCCATTCCATTGCATTCCATTCCATTCCTTTCCATTCCATTGCATTCCATTGCATTCCATTCCATTCCATTCCATTCCATTCCATTCCATTCCACTCCACACCACTCCACTCCACTCCATTCCACTCCACTCCACTCCGGTACATTCCATTCCATTCCATTCCATTCCATTCCATTCCATTCCGTGCTTCTCGGGTACATTCCGTTCCGTTCTATTCCATTCCATTCCATTCCATTCCCTTCCAGTGCACTCTACTCCACTCCACTCCACTCCACTCCGGTACATTCCATTCCATTCCATTCCATTCCATTCCATTCCATTTCCATTCCCATTCCATTTCCATTCCCGTTCCATTTCCATTCCCGTTTCTTTTCCATTCCCCTTCCATTTCCATTCCCGTTCCATTACCATTCCCGTTCCATTTCCATTCCCGATCCATTTCCATTCCCGTTCCTTTTCCATTCCCGTTCCATTTCCATTCCTGTTCCGTTACCATTCCCGTTCCATTTCCGTTCCCGTTCCGTTTCCGTTCCCGTTCCATTTCCGTTTTCGTTCCGTTTCCGTTCCCGTTCCATTTCCATTCCCGTTCCATTTCCGTTCCCGTTCCATTTCCATTCCCGTTCCATTTCCATTCCCTTTCCATTTCCATTTCATTCCATTCCGTTCTGCTCGGGTACATTCCATTCCATTCCATTGCATTCCATTCCGTTCTGCTCCTGTCCATTCCATTCCATTCCATTTAGTTCCATTCCGTTCTATTCGGGTAGATTCCATTCCATTCCATTCCATTCCATTCCATTCCATTCCATTCCATTCCATTCCATTCCATTCTACTGGTGTCCATTCCATTCCATTCCATTCCATTCCATTCCATTCCATTCCATTCCATTCCATTGCATTCCATTCCATTCCATTCCATTCCATTCCGTTCCGTTCTACTCGGTTACATTCCATTCAATTCCATTCCATTCCGTTCTACTCGGGTAGATTCCATTCCATTCCATTCCATTCCTTTCCATTCCATTGCATTCCATTGCATTGCATTGCACTCAATTCCATTCCATTCCATTCCATTCCATTCCATAGAATTCCGTTCCATTCCATTCCATTCCATTCCACTCCATTCCATTCCATTCCATTCCATTCCATTCCATTCCATTCCATTCCATTCCATTCTACTCGGGTTGATTGCATTCTATTCCATTCCATTCCATTCGATTCCATTCGATTCCATTCGATTCCATTCGATTCCATTCCATTCCATTCCATTCCATTCCATTCCATTCCATTCCATTGAATTCCATTCCATTCCATTCCATTCCATTCCATTCCATGGAATTCCATTCCATTCCATTCCATTCCATTCCATTCCATTCCATTGAATTCCATTCCATTCCATTCCATTCCATTCCATTCCATTCCATTCCATGGAATTCCATTCCATTCCATTCCATTCCATTCCATTCCATTCCATTCCATTCCATTGAATTCCATTCCGTTCCATTCCATTCCATTGAATTCCGTTCCATTCCACTCCATTCCATTCCGTTCTGTTCCGTTCTGTTCCGTTCCCTTCCGTTGCGTTCCGCTCCGTTCTACTCGGGTTGATTCCATTCTATTCCATTCCAGTCCATTCGATCCCATTCGATTGCATTCGATTCCATTCGATTCCATTCGATTCCACTCCATTCCATTCCATAGAATTCCATTCCATTCCATTCCATTCCATTCCATTCCATTCCATTCCATTGAATTCCATTCCATTCCATTCCATTCCATGGAATTCCATTCCATTCCATTCCATTCCAATCCATAGAATTCCATTCCATTCCATTCCATTCCATTGAATTCCGTTCCATTCCATTCCATTCCGTTCCGTTCCGTTCCGTTCCGTTGCGTTCCGTTCCGTTCCGTTGTGTTCCGTTCCGTTCTACTCGGGTTGATTCCATTCTATTCCATTCCATTCCAATCCATTCCATTCCATTCCATTCCATTCCATTCCATTCCATTCCATTCCATTCCATTCCATTCCATTCCATTGAATTCCATTCCATTCCATTCCATTCCATTCCATTCCATTCCATTCCATTGAATTCCATTCCATTCCATTCCATTCCATGGAATTCCGTTCCATTCCATTCCATTCCGTTCCGTTCCGTCCCGTTCCGCTCCGTTGCGTTCCGTTCCGTTCTACTCGGGTTGATTCCATTCTATTCCATTCCTTTCCATTCGATTCCATTCGATTCCATTCGATTCCATTCGATTCCATTCCATTCCATTCCATTGAATTCCATTCCATTCCATTCCATTCCATTGAATTCCATTCCATTCCATTCCATTCCATTCCATTCCATTGAATTCCATTCCATTCCATTCCATTCCATTCCATAGAATTCCATTCCGTTCCATTCCATTCCATTGAATTCCGTTCCATTCCATTCCATTCCATTCCATTCCATTCCATTCCATTGAATTCCATTCCATTCCATTCCATAGAATTCCATTCCGTTCCATTCCATTCCATTCCATTAAATTCCATTCCATTCCATTCAATTCCATTCCATTCCATTCCATTCCATTCCATTTGAATTCCATTCCGTTCCATTCCATTCCATTCCCTTCCATTCCATTCCATTCCATTCTACTCGGGTTGATTCCATTCTATTCCATTCCATTCCATTCGATTCCATTCGATTCGATTCGATTCCATTCCATTCCATTCCATTCCATTCCGTTCTACTCGGGTTGATTCCATTCTATTCCATTCCATTCCATTCGATTCCATTCGATTCCATTCGATTCCATTCGATTCCATTCCATTCCATAGAATTCCATTCCATTCCATTCCATTCCATTGAATTCCATTCCATTCCATTCCATTCCATTGAATTCCATTCCATTCCATTCCATTCCATTCCATTCCATTCCATTCCATTCCATTCCATTCCATTCCATTCTACTGTTGTCCATTCCATTCCATTCCATTCCATTCCATTCCATTCCATTGCATTCCATTCCATTCCTTTCCATTCCATTGCATTCCATTGCATTCCATTCCATTCCATTCCATTCCATTCCATTCCATTCCACTCCACACCACTCCACTCCACTCCATTCCACTCCACTCCACTCCGGTACATTCCATTCCATTCCATTCCATTCCATTCCATTCCATTCCGTGCTTCTCGGGTACATTCCGTTCCGTTCCATTCCATTCCATTCCATTCCATTCCCTTCCAGTGCACTCTACTCCACTCCACTCCACTCCACTCCGGTACATTCCATTCCATTCCATTCCATTCCATTCCATTCCATTTCCATTCCCATTCCATTTCCATTCCCGTTCCATTTCCATTCCCGTTTCTTTTCCATTCCCCTTCCATTTCCATTCCCGTTCCATTACCATTCCCGTTCCATTTCCATTCCCGATCCATTTCCATTCCCGTTCCTTTTCCATTCCCGTTCCATTTCCATTCCTGTTCCGTTACCATTCCCGTTCCATTTCCGTTCCCGTTCCGTTTCCGTTCCCGTTCCATTTCCGTTTTCGTTCCGTTTCCGTTCCCGTTCCATTTCCATTCCCGTTCCATTTCCGTTCCCGTTCCATTTCCATTCCCGTTCCATTTCCATTCCCTTTCCATTTCCATTTCATTCCATTCCGTTCTGCTCGGGTACATTCCATTCCATTCCATTGCATTCCATTCCGTTCTGCTCCTGTCCATTCCATTCCATTCCATTTAGTTCCATTCCGTTCTATTCGGGTAGATTCCATTCCATTCCATTCCATTCCATTCCATTCCATTCCATTCCATTCCATTCCATTCCATTCCATTCCATTCCATTCTACTGGTGTCCATTCCATTCCATTCCATTCCATTCCATTCCATTCCATTCCATTCCATTCCATTGCATTCCATTCCATTCCATTCCATTCCATTCCGTTCCGTTCTACTCGGTTACATTCCATTCAATTCCATTCCATTCCGTTCTACTCGGGTAGATTCCATTCCATTCCATTCCATTCCTTTCCATTCCATTGCATTCCATTGCATTGCATTGCACTCAATTCCATTCCATTCCATTCCATTCCATTCCATTGAATTCCATTCCATTCCATTCCATTCCATTCCATTCCATTCCATTGAATTCCATTCCGTTCCATTCCATTCCATTGAATTCCGTTCCATTCCACTCCATTCCATTCCGTTCTGTTCCGTTCTGTTCCGTTCCCTTCCGTTGCGTTCCGCTCCGTTCTACTCGGGTTGATTCCATTCTATTCCATTCCAGTCCATTCGATCCCATTCGATTGCATTCGATTCCATTCGATTCCATTCGATTCCACTCCATTCCATTCCATAGAATTCCATTCCATTCCATTCCATTCCATTCCATTCCATTCCATTCCATTGAATTCCATTCCATTCCATTCCATTCCATGGAATTCCATTCCATTCCATTCCATTCCAATCCATAGAATTCCATTCCATTCCATTCCATTCCATTGAATTCCGTTCCATTCCATTCCATTCCGTTCCGTTCCGTTCCGTTCCGTTGCGTTCCGTTCCGTTCCGTTGTGTTCCGTTCCGTTCTACTCGGGTTGATTCCATTCTATTCCATTCCATTCCAATCCATTCCATTCCATTCCATTCCATTCCATTCCATTCCATTCCATTCCATTCCATTCCATTCCATTCCATTCCATTCCATTGAATTCCATTCCATTCCATTCCATTCCATTCCATTCCATTCCATTCCATTGAATTCCATTCCATTCCATTCCATTCCATGGAATTCCGTTCCATTCCATTCCATTCCGTTCCGTTCCGTCCCGTTCCGCTCCGTTGCGTTCCGTTCCGTTCTACTCGGGTTGATTCCATTCTATTCCATTCCTTTCCATTCGATTCCATTCGATTCCATTCGATTCCATTCGATTCCATTCCATTCCATTCCATTGAATTCCATTCCATTCCATTCCATTCCATTGAATTCCATTCCATTCCATTCCATTCCATTCCATTCCATTGAATTCCATTCCATTCCATTCCATTCCATTCCATAGAATTCCATTCCGTTCCATTCCATTCCATTGAATTCCGTTCCATTCCATTCCATTCCATTCCATTCCATTCCATTCCATTCCATTGAATTCCATTCCATTCCATTCCATAGAATTCCATTCCGTTCCATTCCATTCCATTCCATTAAATTCCATTCCATTCCATTCAATTCCATTCCATTCCATTCCATTCCATTCCATTTGAATTCCATTCCGTTCCATTCCATTCCATTCCCTTCCATTCCATTCCATTCCATTCTACTCGGGTTGATTCCATTCTATTCCATTCCATTCCATTCGATTCCATTCGATTCGATTCGATTCCATTCCATTCCATTCCATTCCATTCCGTTCTACTCGGGTTGATTCCATTCTATTCCATTCCATTCCATTCGATTCCATTCGATTCCATTCGATTCCATTCGATTCCATTCCATTCCATAGAATTCCATTCCATTCCATTCCATTCCATTGAATTCCATTCCATTCCATTCCATTCCATTGAATTCCATTCCATTCCATTCCATTCCATTCCATTCCATTCCATTCCATTCCATTCCATTCCATTCCATTCTACTGTTGTCCATTCCATTCCATTCCATTCCATTCCATTCCATTCCATTGCATTCCATTCCATTCCTTTCCATTCCATTGCATTCCATTGCATTCCATTCCATTCCATTCCATTCCATTCCATTCCATTCCACTCCACACCACTCCACTCCACTCCATTCCACTCCACTCCACTCCGGTACATTCCATTCCATTCCATTCCATTCCATTCCATTCCATTCCGTGCTTCTCGGGTACATTCCGTTCCGTTCCATTCCATTCCATTCCATTCCATTCCCTTCCAGTGCACTCTACTCCACTCCACTCCACTCCACTCCGGTACATTCCATTCCATTCCATTCCATTCCATTCCATTCCATTTCCATTCCCATTCCATTTCCATTCCCGTTCCATTTCCATTCCCGTTTCTTTTCCATTCCCCTTCCATTTCCATTCCCGTTCCATTACCATTCCCGTTCCATTTCCATTCCCGATCCATTTCCATTCCCGTTCCTTTTCCATTCCCGTTCCATTTCCATTCCTGTTCCGTTACCATTCCCGTTCCATTTCCGTTCCCGTTCCGTTTCCGTTCCCGTTCCATTTCCGTTTTCGTTCCGTTTCCGTTCCCGTTCCATTTCCATTCCCGTTCCATTTCCGTTCCCGTTCCATTTCCATTCCCGTTCCATTTCCATTCCCTTTCCATTTCCATTTCATTCCATTCCGTTCTGCACGGGTACATTCCATTCCATTCCATTGCATTCCATTCCGTTCTGCTCCTGTCCATTCCATTCCATTCCATTTAGTTCCATTCCGTTCTATTCGGGTAGATTCCATTCCATTCCATTCCATTCCATTCCATTCCATTCCATTCCATTCCATTCCATTTTACTGGTGTCCATTCCATTCCATTCCATTCCATTCCATTCCATTCCATTCCATTCCATTCCATTGCATTCCATTCCATTCCATTCCATTCCATTCCGTTCCGTTCTACTCGGTTACATTCCATTCAATTCCATTCCATTCCGTTCTACTCGGGTAGATTCCATTCCATTCCATTCCATTCCTTTCCATTCCATTGCATTCCATTGCATTGCATTGCACTCAATTCCATTCCATTCCATTCCATTCCATTCCATAGAATTCCGTTCCATTCCATTCCATTCCATTCCATTCCATTCCATTGCATTCCATTCCATTCCATTCCATTCCATTCCGTTCCGTTCTACTCGGTTACATTCCATTCAATTCCATTCCATTCCGTTCTACTCGGGTAGATTCCATTCCATTCCATTCCATTCCTTTCCATTCCATTGCATTCCATTGCATTGCATTGCACTCAATTCCATTCCATTCCATTCCATTCCATTCCATAGAATTCCGTTCCATTCCATTCCATTCCATTCCACTCCATTCCATTCCATTCCATTCCATTCCATTCCATTCCATTCCATTCCATTCTACTCGGGTTGATTGCATTCTATTCCATTCCATTCCTTTCGATTCCATTCGATTCCATTCGATTCCATTCGATTCCATTCCATTCCATTCCATTCCATTCCATTCCATTCCATTGAATTCCATTCCATTCCATTCCATTCCATTCCATTCCATGGAATTCCATTCCATTCCATTCCATTCCATTCCATTCCATTCCATTCCATTCCATTCCATTCCATTGATTTCCATTCCATTCCATTCCATTCCATTCCATTCCATTCCATTCCATTCCATGGAATTCCATTCCATTCCATTCCATTCCATTCCATTCCATTCCATTCCATTGAATTCCATTCCGTTCCATTCCATTCCATTGAATTCCGTTCCATTCCACTCCATTCCATTCCGTTCTGTTCCGTTCTGTTCCGTTCCCTTCCGTTGCGTTCCGCTCCGTTCTACTCGGGTTGATTCCATTCTATTCCATTCCAGTCCATTCGATCCCATTCGATTGCATTCGATTCCATTCGATTCCATTCGATTCCACTCCATTCCATTCCATAGAATTCCATTCCATTCCATTCCATTCCATTCCATTCCATTCCATTCCATTGAATTCCATTCCATTCCATTCCATTCCATGGAATTCCATTCCATTCCATTCCATTCCAATCCATAGAATTCCATTCCATTCCATTCCATTCCATTGAATTCCGTTCCATTCCATTCCATTCCGTTCCGTTCCGTTCCGTTCCGTTGCGTTCCGTTCCGTTCCGTTGTGTTCCGTTCCGTTCTACTCGGGTTGATTCCATTCTATTCCATTCCATTCCAATCCATTCCATTCCATTCCATTCCATTCCATTCCATTCCATTCCATTCCATTCCATTCCATTCCATTCCATTCCATTGAATTCCATTCCATTCCATTCCATTCCATTCCATTCCATTCCATTGAATTCCATTCCATTCCATTCCATTCCATGGAATTCCGTTCCATTCCATTCCATTCCGTTCCGTTCCGTCCCGTTCCGCTCCGTTGCGTTCCGTTCCGTTCTACTCGGGTTGATTCCATTCTATTCCATTCCTTTCCATTCGATTCCATTCTATTCCATTCGATTCCATTCGATTCCATTCCATTCCATTCCATTGAATTCCATTCCATTCCATTCCATTCCATTGAATTCCATTCCATTCCATTCCATTCCATTCCATTCCATTGAATTCCATTCCATTCCATTCCATTCCATTCCATAGAATTCCATTCCGTTCCATTCCATTCCATTGAATTCTGTTCCATTCCATTCCATTCCATTCCATTCCATTCCATTCCATTCCATTGAATTCCATTCCATTCCATTCCATAGAATTCCATTCCGTTCCATTCCATTCCATTCCATTAAATTCCATTCCATTCCATTCAATTCCATTCCATTCCATTCCATTCCATTCCATTCCATTTGAATTCCATTCCGTTCCATTCCATTCCATTCCCTTCCATTCCATTCCATTCCATTCTACTCGGGTTGATTCCATTCTATTCCATTCCATTCCATTCGATTCCATTCGATTCGATTCGATTCCATTCCATTCCATTCCATTCCATTCCGTTCTACTCGGGTTGATTCCATTCTATTCCATTCCATTCCATTCGATTCCATTCGATTCCATTCGATTCCATTCGATTCCATTCCATTCCATAGAATTCCATTCCATTCCATTCCATTCCATTGAATTCCATTCCATTCCATTCCATTCCATTGAATTCCATTCCATTCCATTCCATTCCATTGAATTCCATTCCATTCCATTCCATTCCATTCCATTCCATTCCATTCCATTCCATTCCATTCTACTGTTGTCCATTCCATTCCATTCCATTCCATTCCATTCCATTCCATTGCATTCCATTCCATTCCTTTCCATTCCATTGCATTCCATTGCATTCCATTCCATTCCATTCCATTCCATTCCATTCCATTCCACTCCACACCACTCCACTCCACTCCATTCCACTCCACTCCACTCCGGTACATTCCATTCCATTCCATTCCATTCCATTCCATTCCATTCCGTGCTTCTCGGGTACATTCCGTTCCGTTCCATTCCATTGCATTCCCTTCCAGTGCACTCTACTCCACTCCACTCCACTCCACTCCGGTACATTCCATTCCATTCCATTCCATTCCATTCCATTCCATTTCCATTCCCATTCCATTTCCATTCCCGTTCCATTTCCATTCCCGTTTCTTTTCCATTCCCCTTCCATTTCCATTCCCGTTCCATTACCATTCCCGTTCCATTTCCATTCCCGATCCATTTCCATTCCCATTCCTTTTCCATTCCCGTTCCATTTCCATTCCTGTTCCGTTACCATTCCCGTTCCATTTCCGTTCCCGTTCCGTTTCCGTTCCCGTTCCATTTCCGTTTTCGTTCCGTTTCCGTTCCCGTTCCATTTCCATTCCCGTTCCATTTCCGTTCCCGTTCCATTTCCATTCCCGTTCCATTTCCATTCCCTTTCCATTTCCATTTCATTCCATTCCGTTCTGCTCGGGTACATTCCATTCCATTCCATTGCATTCCATTCCGTTCTGCTCCTGTCCATTCCATTCCATTCCATTCCGTTCCATTCCGTTCTACTCGGGTAGATTCCATTCCATTCCATTCCATTCCATTCCATTCCATTCCATTCCATTGAATTCCATTCCATTCCATTCCATTCCATTCCATTCCATGGAATTCCATTCCATTCCATTCCATTCCATTCCATTTGAATTCCATTCCATTCCATTCCATTCCATTCTATTCCATTCCATTCCATTCCATTCCATTCCATTCCATTCCATTCCATTCCATTCTACTCGGGTTGATTGCATTCTATTCCATTCCATTCCATTCGATTCCACTCGATTCCATTCGATTCCATTCCATTCCATTCCATTGAATTCCATTCCATTCCATTCCATTCCATTCCATTGCATTCCATTCCATTCCATTCCATTCCATTCCATTCCATTCCATTTGAATTCCATTCCATTCCATTCCATTCCATTCCATTCCATTCCATTCCATTTGAATTCCATTCCATTCCAATCCATTCCATTCCATTCCATTCCATTCCATTCCATTCCATTCCATTGAATTCCATTCCATTCCATTCCATTCCATTCCATTGAATTCCATTCCATTCCATTCCATTCCATTCCATTCCATTCCATTCCATAGAATTCCATTCCGTTCCATTCCATTCCATTGAATTCCGTTCCATTCCACTCCATTCCATTCCGTTCCGTTGCGTTCCGTTCCCTTCCGTTGCGTTCCGCTCCGTTCTACTCGGGTTGATTCCATTCTATTCCATTCCAGTCCATTCGATCCCATTCGATTGCATTCGATTCCATTCGATTCCATTCGATTCCACTCCATTCCATTCCATACAATTCCATTCCATTCCATTCCATTCCATTCCATTCCATTCCATTCCATTCCATTCCATTGAATTCCATTCCATTCCATTCCATTCCATGGAATTCCATTCCATTCCATTCCATTCCAATCCATAGAATTCCATTCTATTCCATTCCATTCCATTGAATTCCGTTCCATTCCATTCCATTCCTTTCCGTTCCGTTCCGTTCCGTTCCGTTGCGTTCCGTTCCGTTCCGTTGTGTTCCGTTCCGTTCTACTCGTGTTGATTCCATTCTATTCCATTCCATTCCAATCCATTCCATTCCATTCCATTGAATTCCATTCCATTCCATTCCATTCCATGGAATTCCGTTCCATTCCATTCCATTCCGTTCCGTTCCGTCCCGTTCCGTTCCGTTCCGTTCCGTTGCGTTCCGTTCCGTTCTACTCGGGTTGATTCCATTCTATTCCATTCCATTCCATTCGATTCCATTCGATTCCATTCGATTCCACTCCATTCCATTCCATTCCATTCCATTCCATTCCATTCCATTCCATTGAATTCCATTCCATTCCATTCCATTCCATTGAATTCCATTCCATTCCATTCCATTCCATTGAATTCCATTCCATTCCATTCCATTCCATTGAATTCCATTCCATTCCATTCCATTCCATTCCATTCCATTCCATTCCATTCTACTGGTGTCCATTCCATTCCATTCCATTCCATTCCATTCCATTCCATTCCATTCCTTTCCTTTCCATTCCATTGCATTCCATTGCATTCCATTCCATTCCATTCCATTCCATTCCATTCCATTCCACTCCACTCCTCTCCACTCCACTCCATTCCACTCCACTCCACTCCGGTACATTCCATTCCATTCCATTCCATTCCATTCCATTCCATTCCGTGCTTCTCGGGTACATTCCGTTCCGTTCCATTCCATTCCATTCCATTCCATTCCATTCCGTTTCAGTGCACTCTACTCCACTCCACTCCACTCCACTCCACTCCGGTACATTCCATTCCATTCCATTCCATTCCATTCCATTCCATTCCATTTCCATTCCCATTCCATTTCCATTCCCGTTCCATTTCCATTCCCGTTTCTTTTCCATTCCCGTTCCATTTCCATTCCAGTTCCATTACCTTTCCCGTTCCATTTCCATTCCCGATCCATTTCCATTCCCGTTCCATTTCCATTCCCGTTCCATTTCCATTCCCGTTCCGTTACCATTCCCGTTCCATTTCCGTTCCCGTTCCGTTTCCGTTCCCGTTCCATTTCCGTTCTCGTTCCGTTTCCGTTCCCGTTCCATTTCCATTCCCGTTGCATTTCCGTTCCCTTTCCATTTCCATTCCCGTTCCATTTCCATTCCCTTTCCATTTCCATTTCATTCCATTCCATTCTGCTCGGGTACATTCCATTCCATTCCATTGCATTCCATTCCGTTCTGCTCCTGTCCATTCCATTCCATTCCATTCCGTTCCATTCCGTTCTACTCGGGTAGATTCCATTCCATTCCATTCCATTCCATTCCATTCCATTCCATTCCATTCCATTCCATTCTACTGGTGTCTATTGCATTCCATTCCATTCCATTCCATTGCATTCCATTGCATTGCATTGCACTCAATTCCATTCCATTCCATTCCATTCCATTCCATTCCATTGCATTCCGTTCCGTTCAACTCGGTTACATTCCATTCAATTACATTCCATTCCGTTCTACTCGGTTACATTCCATTCCATTCCATTCCATTCCATTCCAATCCATTCCATTCCATTCCATTCCGTTCTACTCGTGTACATTCCATTCCATTCCATTCCATTCCATTCCATTCCATTCCGTTCTACTTTGGTACATTCCATTCCATTCGATTCCAATCCATTCCATTCCATTGAATTCCATTCCATTCCATTCCATTCCATTCCATTCCATTCCATTCCATTGAATTCCATTCCATTCCATTCCATTCCATTCCATTCCATTCCATTCCATCCCATTCCATTCCATTCCATTCCATTCCGTTCTACTCGGGTTGATTCCATTCTATTCCATTCCATTCCATTCGATCCCATTTGATTCCATTCGATTCCATTCAATTCCATTCGATTCCATTCCATTCCACTCCATTCCATTCCATTGAATTCCATTCCATTCCATTCCATTCCATTCCATTCCATTCCATGGAATTCCATTCCATTCCATTCCATTCCATTCCATAGAATTCCATTCCATTCCATTCCATTCCATTGAATTCCGTTCCATTCCATTCCATTCCGTTCCGTTCCGTTCCGTTCCGTTCCGTTGCGTTCCGTTCCATTCCGTTGTGTTCCGTTCCGTTCTACTCGGGATGATTCCATTCTATTCCATTCCATTCCAATCCATTCCATTCCATTCCATTGAATTCCATTCCATTCCATTGAATTCCATTCCATTCCAATCCATTCCATTCCATTCTACTCGGGTTGATTCCATTCCATTCCATTCCATTCCTTTCCATTCCATTGCATTCCATTGCATTGCATTGCACTCAATTCCATTCCATTCCATTCCATTCCATTCCATAGAATTCCGTTCCATTCCATTCCATTCCATTCCACTCCATTCCATTCCATTCCATTCCATTCCATTCCATTCCATTCCATTCCATTCCATTCTACTCGGGTTGATTGCATTCTATTCCATTCCATTCCATTCGATTCCATTCGATTCCATTCGATTCCATTCGATTCCATTCCATTCCATTCCATTCCATTCCATTCCATTCCATTCCATTCCATTGAATTCCATTCCATTCCATTCCATTCCATTCCATTCCATGGAATTCCATTCCATTCCATTCCATTCCATTCCATTCCATTCCATTCCATTGAATTCCATTCCATTCCATTCCATTCCATTCCATTCCATTCCATTCCATGGAATTCCATTCCATTCCATTCCATTCCATTCCATTCCATTCCATTCCATTGAATTCCATTCCGTTCCATTCCATTCCATTGAATTCCGTTCCATTCCACTCCATTCCATTCCGTTCTGTTCCGTTCTGTTCCGTTCCCTTCCGTTGCGTTCCGCTCCGTTCTACTCGGGTTGATTCCATTCTATTCCATTCCAGTCCATTCGATCCCATTCGATTGCATTCGATTCCATTCGATTCCATTCGATTCCACTCCATTCCATTCCATAGAATTCCATTCCATTCCATTCCATTCCATTCCATTCCATTCCATTCCATTGAATTCCATTCCATTCCATTCCATTCCATGGAATTCCATTCCATTCCATTCCATTCCAATCCATAGAATTCCATTCCATTCCATTCCATTCCATTGAATTCCATTCCATTCCATTCCATTCCGTTCCGTTCCGTTCTGTTCCGTTGCGTTCCGTTCCGTTCCGTTGTGTTCCGTTCCGTTCTACTCGGGTTGATTCCATTCTATTCCATTCCATTCCAATCCATTCCATTCCATTCCATTCCATTCCATTCCATTCCATTCCATTCCATTCCATTCCATTCCATTCCATTGAATTTCATTCCATTCCATTCCATTCCATTCCATTCCATTCCATTGAATTCCATTCCATTCCATTCCATTCCATGGAATTCCGTTCCATTCCATTCCGTTCCGTTCCGTTCCGTCCCGTTCCGCTCCGTTGCGTTCCGTTCCGTTCTACTCGGGTTGATTCCATTCTATTCCATTCCTTTCCATTCGATTCCATTCGATTCCATTCGATTCCATTCGATTCCATTCCATTCCATTCCATTGAATTCCATTCCATTCCATTCCATTCCATTGAATTCCATTCCATTCCATTCCATTCCATTCCATTCCATTGAATTCCATTCCATTCCATTCCATTCCATTCCATAGAATTCCATTCCGTTCCATTCCATTCCATTGAATTCCGTTCCATTCCATTCCATTCCATTCCATTCCATTCCATTCCATTCCATTCCATTGAATTCCATTCCATTCCATTCCATAGAATTCCATTCCGTTCCATTCCATTCCATTCCATTAAATTCCATTCCATTCCATTCAATTCCATTCCATTCCATTCCATTCCATTCCATTTGAATTCCATTCCGTTCCATTCCATTCCATTCCCTTCCATTCCATTCCATTCCATTCTACTCGGGTTGATTCCATTCTATTCCATTCCATTCCATTCGATTCCATTCGATTCGATTCGATTCCATTCCATTCCATTCCATTCCATTCCGTTCTACTCGGGTTGATTCCATTCTATTCCATTCCATTCCATTCGATTCCATTCGATTCCATTCGATTCCATTCGATTCCATTCCATTCCATAGAATTCCATTCCATTCCATTCCATTCCATTGAATTCCATTCCATTCCATTCCATTCCATTGAATTCCATTCCATTCCATTCCATTCCATTGAATTCCATTCCATTCCATTCCATTCCATTCCATTCCATTCCATTCCATTCTACTGTTGTCCATTCCATTCCATTCCATTCCATTCCATTCCATTCCATTGCATTCCATTCCATTCCTTTCCATTCCATTGCATTCCATTGCATTCCATTCCATTCCATTCCATTCCATTCCATTCCATTCCACTCCACACCACTCCACTCCACTCCATTCCACTCCACTCCACTCCGGTACATTCCATTCCATTCCATTCCATTCCATTCCATTCCATTCCGTGCTTCTCGGGTACATTCCGTTCCGTTCCATTCCATTCCATTCCATTCCATTCCCTTCCAGTGCACTCTACTCCACTCCACTCCACTCCACTCCGGTACATTCCATTCCATTCCATTCCATTCCATTCCATTCCATTTCCATTCCCATTCCATTTCCATTCCCGTTCCATTTCCATTCCCGTTTCTTTTCCATTCCCCTTCCATTTCCATTCCCGTTCCATTACCATTCCCGTTCCATTTCCATTCCCGATCCATTTCCATTCCCGTTCCTTTTCCATTCCCGTTCCATTTCCATTCCTGTTCCGTTACCATTCCCGTTCCATTTCCGTTCCCGTTCCGTTTCCATTCCCGTTCCATTTCCGTTTTCGTTCCGTTTCCGTTCCCGTTCCATTTCCATTCCCGTTCCATTTCCGTTCCCGTTCCATTTCCATTCCCGTTCCATTTCCATTCCCTTTCCATTTCCATTTCATTCCATTCCGTTCTGCTCGGGTACATTCCATTCCATTCCATTGCATTCCATTCCGTTCTGCTCCTGTCCATTCCATTCCATTCCATTTAGTTCCATTCCGTTCTATTCGGGTAGATTCCATTCCATTCCATTCCATTCCATTCCATTCCATTCCATTCCATTCCATTCCATTCTACTGGTGTCCATTCCATTCCATTCCATTCCATTCCATTCCATTCCATTCCATTCCATTCCATTGCATTCCATTCCATTCCATTCCATTCCATTCCGTTCCGTTCTACTCGGTTACATTCCATTCAATTCCATTCCATTCCGTTCTACTCGGGTAGATTCCATTCCATTCCATTCCATTCCTTTCCATTCCATTGCATTCCATTGCATTGCATTGCACTCAATTCCATTCCATTCCATTCCATTCCATTCCATAGAATTCCGTTCCATTCCATTCCATTCCATTCCACTCCATTCCATTCCATTCCATTCCATTCCATTCCATTCCATTCCATTCCATTCCATTCTACTCGGGTTGATTGCATTCTATTCCATTCCATTCCATTCGATTCCATTCGATTCCATTCGATTCCATTCGATTCCATTCCATTCCATTCCATTCCATTCCATTCCATTCCATTCCATTGAATTCCATTCCATTCCATTCCATTCCATTCCATTCCATGGAATTCCATTCCATTCCATTCCATTCCATTCCATTCCATTCCATTGAATTCCATTCCATTCCATTCCATTCCATTCCATTCCATTCCATGGAATTCCATTCCATTCCATTCCATTCCATTCCATTCCATTCCATTCCATTGAATTCCATTCCGTTCCATTCCATTCCATTGAATTCCGTTCCATTCCACTCCATTCCATTCCGTTCTGTTCCGTTCTGTTCCGTTCCCTTCCGTTGCGTTCCGCTCCGTTCTACTCGGGTTGATTCCATTCTATTCCATTCCAGTCCATTCGATCCCATTCGATTGCATTCGATTCCATTCGATTCCATTCGATTCCACTCCATTCCATTCCATAGAATTCCATTCCATTCCATTCCATTCCATTCCATTCCATTCCATTCCATTGAATTCCATTCCATTCCATTCCATTCCATGGAATTCCATTCCATTCCATTCCATTCCAATCCATAGAATTCCATTCCATTCCATTCCATTCCATTGAATTCCGTTCCATTCCATTCCATTCCGTTCCGTTCCGTTCCGTTCCGTTGCGTTCCGTTCCGTTCCGTTGTGTTCCGTTCCGTTCTACTCGGGTTGATTCCATTCTATTCCATTCCATTCCAATCCATTCCATTCCATTCCATTCCATTCCATTCCATTCCATTCCATTCCATTCCATTCCATTCCATTCCATTCCATTGAATTCCATTCCATTCCATTCCATTCCATTCCATTCCATTCCATTGAATTCCATTCCATTCCATTCCATTCCATGGAATTCCGTTCCATTCCATTCCATTCCGTTCCGTTCCGTCCCGTTCCGCTCCGTTGCGTTCCGTTCCGTTCTACTCGGGTTGATTCCATTCTATTCCATTCCTTTCCATTCGATTCCATTCGATTCCATTCGATTCCATTCGATTCCATTCCATTCCATTCCATTGAATTCCATTCCATTCCATTCCATTCCATTGAATTCCATTCCATTCCATTCCATTCCATTCCATTCCATTGAATTCCATTCCATTCCATTCCATTCCATTCCATAGAATTCCATTCCGTTCCATTCCATTCCATTGAATTCCGTTCCATTCCATTCCATTCCATTCCATTCCATTCCATTCCATTCCATTGAATTCCATTCCATTCCATTCCATAGAATTCCATTCCGTTCCATTCCATTCCATTCCATTAAATTCCATTCCATTCCATTCAATTCCATTCCATTCCATTCCATTCCATTCCATTTGAATTCCATTCCGTTCCATTCCATTCCATTCCCTTCCATTCCATTCCATTCCATTCTACTCGGGTTGATTCCATTCTATTCCATTCCATTCCATTCGATTCCATTCGATTCGATTCGATTCCATTCCATTCCATTCCATTCCATTCCGTTCTACTCGGGTTGATTCCATTCTATTCCATTCCATTCCATTCGATTCCATTCGATTCCATTCGATTCCATTCTATTCCATTCCATTCCATAGAATTCCATTCCATTCCATTCCATTCCATTGAATTCCATTCCATTCCATTCCATTCCATTGAATTCCATTCCATTCCATTCCATTCCATTCCATTCCATTCCATTCCATTCCATTCCATTCCATTCCATTCTACTGTTGTCCATTCCATTCCATTCCATTCCATTCCATTCCATTCCATTGCATTCCATTCCATTCCTTTCCATTCCATTGCATTCCATTGCATTCCATTCCATTCCATTCCATTCCATTCCATTCCATTCCACTCCACACCACTCCACTCCACTCCATTCCACTCCACTCCACTCCGGTACATTCCATTCCATTCCATTCCATTCCATTCCATTCCATTCCGTGCTTCTCGGGTACATTCCGTTCCGTTCCATTCCATTCCATTCCATTCCATTCCCTTCCAGTGCACTCTACTCCACTCCACTCCACTCCACTCCGGTACATTCCATTCCATTCCATTCCATTCCATTCCATTCCATTTCCATTCCCATTCCATTTCCATTCCCGTTCCATTTCCATTCCCGTTTCTTTTCCATTCCCCTTCCATTTCCATTCCCGTTCCATTACCATTCCCGTTCCATTTCCATTCCCGATCCATTTCCATTCCCGTTCCTTTTCCATTCCCGTTCCATTTCCATTCCTGTTCCGTTACCATTCCCGTTCCATTTCCGTTCCCGTTCCGTTTCCGTTCCCGTTCCATTTCCGTTTTCGTTCCGTTTCCGTTCCCGTTCCATTTCCATTCCCGTTCCATTTCCGTTCCCGTTCCATTTCCATTCCCGTTCCATTTCCATTCCCTTTCCATTTCCATTTCATTCCATTCCGTTCTGCTCGGGTACATTCCATTCCATTCCATTGCATTCCATTCCGTTCTGCTCCTGTCCATTCCATTCCATTCCATTTAGTTCCATTCCGTTCTATTCGGGTAGATTCCATTCCATTCCATTCCATTCCATTCCATTCCATTCCATTCCATTCCATTCTACTGGTGTCCATTCCATTCCATTCCATTCCATTCCATTCCATTCCATTCCATTCCATTCCATTCCATTGCATTCCATTCCATTCCATTCCATTCCATTCCGTTCCGTTCTACTCGGTTACATTCCATTCAATTCCATTCCATTCCGTTCTACTCGGGTAGATTCCATTCCATTCCATTCCATTCCTTTCCATTCCATTGCATTCCATTGCATTGCATTGCACTCAATTCCATTCCATTCCATTCCATTCCATTCCATTGAATTCCATTCCATTCCATTCCATTCCATTCCATTCCATTCCATTGAATTCCATTCCGTTCCATTCCATTCCATTGAATTCCGTTCCATTCCACTCCATTCCATTCCGTTCTGTTCCGTTCTGTTCCGTTCCCTTCCGTTGCGTTCCGCTCCGTTCTACTCGGGTTGATTCCATTCTATTCCATTCCAGTCCATTCGATCCCATTCGATTGCATTCGATTCCATTCGATTCCATTCGATTCCACTCCATTCCATTCCATAGAATTCCATTCCATTCCATTCCATTCCATTCCATTCCATTCCATTCCATTGAATTCCATTCCATTCCATTCCATTCCATGGAATTCCATTCCATTCCATTCCATTCCAATCCATAGAATTCCATTCCATTCCATTCCATTCCATTGAATTCCGTTCCATTCCATTCCATTCCGTTCCGTTCCGTTCCGTTCCGTTCCGTTGCGTTCCGTTCCGTTCCGTTGTGTTCCGTTCCGTTCTACTCGGGTTGATTCCATTCTATTCCATTCCATTCCAATCCATTCCATTCCATTCCATTCCATTCCATTCCATTCCATTCCATTCCATTCCATTCCATTCCATTCCATTGAATTCCATTCCATTCCATTCCATTCCATTCCATTCCATTCCATTCCATTGAATTCCATTCCATTCCATTCCATTCCATGGAATTCCGTTCCATTCCATTCCATTCCGTTCCGTTCCGTCCCGTTCCGCTCCGTTGCGTTCCGTTCCGTTCTACTCGGGTTGATTCCATTCTATTCCATTCCTTTCCATTCGATTCCATTCGATTCCATTCGATTCCATTCGATTCCATTCCATTCCATTCCATTGAATTCCATTCCATTCCATTCCATTCCATTGAATTCCATTCCATTCCATTCCATTCCATTCCATTCCATTCCATTGAATTCCATTCCATTCCATTCCATTCCATTCCATAGAATTCCATTCCGTTCCATTCCATTCCATTGAATTCCGTTCCATTCCATTCCATTCCATTCCATTCCATTCCATTCCATTCCATTGAATTCCATTCCATTCCATTCCATAGAATTCCATTCCGTTCCATTCCATTCCATTCCATTAAATTCCATTCCATTCCATTCAATTCCATTCCATTCCATTCCATTCCATTCCATTTGAATTCCATTCCGTTCCATTCCATTCCATTCCCTTCCATTCCATTCCATTCCATTCTACTCGGGTTGATTCCATTCTATTCCATTCCATTCCATTCGATTCCATTCGATTCGATTCGATTCCATTCCATTCCATTCCATTCCATTCCGTTCTACTCGGGTTGATTCCATTCTATTCCATTCCATTCCATTCGATTCCATTCGATTCCATTCGATTCCATTCGATTCCATTCCATTCCATAGAATTCCATTCCATTCCATTCCATTCCATTGAATTCCATTCCATTCCATTCCATTCCATTGAATTCCATTCCATTCCATTCCATTCCATTCCATTCCATTCCATTCCATTCCATTCCATTCCATTCCATTCTACTGTTGTCCATTCCATTCCATTCCATTCCATTCCATTCCATTCCATTGCATTCCATTCCATTCCTTTCCATTCCATTGCATTCCATTGCATTCCATTCCATTCCATTCCATTCCATTCCATTCCATTCCACTCCACACCACTCCACTCCACTCCATTCCACTCCACTCCACTCCGGTACATTCCATTCCATTCCATTCCATTCCATTCCATTCCATTCCGTGCTTCTCGGGTACATTCCGTTCCGTTCCATTCCATTCCATTCCATTCCATTCCCTTCCAGTGCACTCTACTCCACTCCACTCCACTCCACTCCGGTACATTCCATTCCATTCCATTCCATTCCATTCCATTCCATTTCCATTCCCATTCCATTTCCATTCCCGTTCCATTTCCATTCCCGTTTCTTTTCCATTCCCCTTCCATTTCCATTCCCGTTCCATTACCATTCCCGTTCCATTTCCATTCCCGATCCATTTCCATTCCCGTTCCTTTTCCATTCCCGTTCCATTTCCATTCCTGTTCCGTTACCATTCCCGTTCCATTTCCGTTCCCGTTCCGTTTCCGTTCCCGTTCCATTTCCGTTTTCGTTCCGTTTCCGTTCCCGTTCCATTTCCATTCCCGTTCCATTTCCGTTCCCGTTCCATTTCCATTCCCGTTCCATTTCCATTCCCTTTCCATTTCCATTTCATTCCATTCCGTTCTGCACGGGTACATTCCATTCCATTCCATTGCATTCCATTCCGTTCTGCTCCTGTCCATTCCATTCCATTCCATTTAGTTCCATTCCGTTCTATTCGGGTAGATTCCATTCCATTCCATTCCATTCCATTCCATTCCATTCCATTCCATTCCATTCTACTGGTGTCCATTCCATTCCATTCCATTCCATTCCATTCCATTCCATTCCATTCCATTCCATTGCATTCCATTCCATTCCATTCCATTCCATTCCATTCCGTTCCGTTCTACTCGGTTACATTCCATTCAATTCCATTCCATTCCGTTCTACTCGGGTAGATTCCATTCCATTCCATTCCATTCCTTTCCATTCCATTGCATTCCATTGCATTGCATTGCACTCAATTCCATTCCATTCCATTCCATTCCATTCCATTGAATTCCATTCCATTCCATTCCATTCCATTCCATTCCATTCCATGGAATTCCATTCCATTCCATTCCATTCCATTCCATTCCATTCCATTCCATTGAATTCCATTCCGTTCCATTCCATTCCATTGAATTCCGTTCCATTCCACTCCATTCCTTTCCGTTCTGTTCCGTTCTGTTCCGTTCCCTTCCGTTGCGTTCCGCTCCGTTCTACTCGGGTTGATTCCATTCTATTCCATTCCAGTCCATTCGATCCCATTCGATTGCATTCGATTCCATTCGATTCCATTCGATTCCACTCCATTCCATTCCATAGAATTCCATTCCATTCCATTCCATTCCATTCCATTCCATTCCATTCCATTGAATTCCATTCCATTCCATTCCATTCCATTCCATTCCATTCCATTCCATTCCATTCCAATCCATAGAATTCCATTCCATTCCATTCCATTCCATTGAATTCCGTTCCATTCCATTCCATTCCGTTCCGTTCCGTTCCGTTCCGTTGCGTTCCGTTCCGTTCCGTTGTGTTCCGTTCCGTTCTACTCGGGTTGATTCCATTCTATTCCATTCCATTCCAATCCATTCCATTCCATTCCATTCCATTCCATTCCATTCCATTCCATTCCATTCCATTCCATTCCATTCCATTCCATTCCATTGAATTCCATTCCATTCCATTCCATTCCATTCCATTCCATTCCATTCCATTGAATTCCATTCCATTCCATTCCATTCCATGGAATTCCGTTCCATTCCATTCCATTCCGTTCCGTTCCGTCCCGTTCCGCTCCGTTGCGTTCCGTTCCGTTCTACTCGGGTTGATTCCATTCTATTCCATTCCTTTCCATTCGATTCCATTCGATTCCATTCGATTCCATTCGATTCCATTCCATTCCATTCCATTGAATTCCATTCCATTCCATTCCATTCCATTGAATTCCATTCCATTCCATTCCATTCCATTCCATTCCATTGAATTCCATTCCATTCCATTCCATTCCATTCCATAGAATTCCATTCCGTTCCATTCCATTCCATTGAATTCCGTTCCATTCCATTCCATTCCATTCCATTCCATTCCATTCCATTCCATTGAATTCCATTCCATTCCATTCCATAGAATTCCATTCCGTTCCATTCCATTCCATTCCATTAAATTCCATTCCATTCCATTCAATTCCATTCCATTCCATTCCATTCCATTCCATTTGAATTCCATTCCGTTCCATTCCATTCCATTCCCTTCCATTCCATTCCATTCCATTCTACTCGGGTTGATTCCATTCTATTCCATTCCATTCCATTCGATTCCATTCGATTCGATTCGATTCCATTCCATTCCATTCCATTCCATTCCGTTCTACTCGGGTTGATTCCATTCTATTCCATTCCATTCCATTCGATTCCATTCGATTCCATTCGATTCCATTCGATTCCATTCCATTCCATAGAATTCCATTCCATTCCATTCCATTCCATTGAATTCCATTCCATTCCATTCCATTCCATTGAATTCCATTCCATTCCATTCCATTCCATTGAATTCCATTCCATTCCATTCCATTCCATTCCATTCCATTCCATTCCATTCCATTCTACTGTTGTCCATTCCATTCCATTCCATTCCATTCCATTCCATTCCATTGCATTCCATTCCATTCCTTTCCATTCCATTGCATTCCATTGCATTCCATTCCATTCCATTCCATTCCATTCCATTCCATTCCACTCCACACCACTCCACTCCACTCCATTCCACTCCACTCCACTCCGGTACATTCCATTCCATTCCATTCCATTCCATTCCATTCCATTCCATTCCGTGCTTCTCGGGTACATTCCGTTCCGTTCCATTCCATTCCATTCCATTCCATTCCCTTCCAGTGCACTCTACTCCACTCCACTCCACTCCACTCCGGTACATTCCATTCCATTCCATTCCATTCCATTCCATTCCATTTCCATTCCCATTCCATTTCCATTCCCGTTCCATTTCCATTCCCGTTTCTTTTCCATTCCCCTTCCATTTCCATTCCCGTTCCATTACCATTCCCGTTCCATTTCCATTCCCGATCCATTTCCATTCCCGTTCCTTTTCCATTCCCGTTCCATTTCCATTCCTGTTCCGTTACCATTCCCGTTCCATTTCCGTTCCCGTTCCGTTTCCGTTCCCGTTCCATTTCCGTTTTCGTTCCGTTTCCGTTCCCGTTCCATTTCCATTCCCGTTCCATTTCCGTTCCCGTTCCATTTCCATTCCCGTTCCATTTCCATTCCCTTTCCATTTCCATTTCATTCCATTCCGTTCTGCTCGGGTACATTCCATTCCATTCCATTGCATTCCATTCCGTTCTGCTCCTGTCCATTCCATTCCATTCCATTTAGTTCCATTCCGTTCTATTCGGGTAGATTCCATTCCATTCCATTCCATTCCATTCCATTCCATTCCATTCTACTGGTGTCCATTCCATTCCATTCCATTCCATTCCATTCCATTCCATTCCATTCCATTGCATTCCATTCCATTCCATTCCATTCCATTCCGTTCCGTTCTACTCGGTTACATTCCATTCAATTCCATTCCATTCCGTTCTACTCGGGTAGATTCCATTCCATTCCATTCCATTCCTTTCCATTCCATTGCATTCCATTGCATTGCATTGCACTCAATTCCATTCCATTCCATTCCATTCCATTCCATAGAATTCCGTTCCATTCCATTCCATTCCATTCCACTCCATTCCATTCCATTCCATTCCATTCCATTCCATTCCATTCCATTCCATTCTACTCGGGTTGATTGCATTCTATTCCATTCCATTCCATTCGATTCCATTCGATTCCATTCGATTCCATTCGATTCCATTCCATTCCATTCCATTCCATTCCATTCCATTCCAATGAATTCCATTCCATTCCATTCCATTCCATTCCATTCCATGGAATTCCATTCCATTCCATTCCATTCCATTCCATTCCATTCCATTGAATTCCATTCCATTCCATTCCATTCCTTTCCATTCCATGGAATTCCATTCCATTCCATTCCATTCCATTCCATTCCATTCCATTCCATTCCATTGAATTCCATTCCGTTCCATTCCATTCCATTGAATTCCGTTCCATTCCACTCCATTCCATTCCGTTCTGTTCCGTTCTGTTCCGTTCCCTTCCGTTGCGTTCCGCTCCGTTCTACTCGGGTTGATTCCATTCTATTCCATTCCAGTCCATTCGATCCCATTCGATTGCATTCGATTCCATTCGATTCCATTCGATTCCACTCCATTCCATTCCATAGAATTCCATTCCATTCCATTCCATTCCATTCCATTCCATTCCATTCCATTCCATTGAATTCCATTCCATTCCATTCCATTCCATGGAATTCCATTCCATTCCATTCCATTCCAATCCATAGAATTCCATTCCATTCCATTCCATTGCATTGAATTCCGTTCCATTCCATTCCATTCCGTTCCGTTCCGTTCCGTTCCGTTGCGTTCCGTTCCGTTCCGTTGTGTTCCGTTCCGTTCTACTCGGGTTGATTCCATTCTATTCCATTCCATTCCAATCCATTCCATTCCATTCCATTCCATTCCATTCCATTCCATTCCATTCCATTCCATTCCATTCCATTCCATTCCATTCCATTCCATTCCATTCCATTGAATTCCATTCCATTCCATTCCATTCCATGGAATTCCGTTCCATTCCATTCCATTCCGTTCCGTTCCGTCCCGTTCCGCTCCGTTGCGTTCCGTTCCATTCTACTCGGGTTGATTCCATTCTATTCCATTCCTTTCCATTCGATTCCATTCGATTCCATTCGATTCCATTCGATTCCATTCCATTCCATTCCATTGAATTCCATTCCATTCCATTCCATTCCATTGAATTCCATTCCATTCCATTCCATTCCATTCCATTCCATTGAATTCCATTCCATTCCATTCCATTCCATTCCATAGAATTCAATTCCGTTCCATTCCATTCCATTGAATTCCGTTCCATTCCATTCCATTCCATTCCATTCCATTCCATTCCATTGAATTCCATTCCATTCCATTCCATAGAATTCCATTGCGTTCCATTCCATTCCATTCCATTAAATTCCATTGCATTCCATTCAATTCCATTCCATTCCATTCCATTCCATTCCATTTGAATTCCATTCCGTTCCATTCCATTCCATTCCCTTCCATTCCATTCCATTCCATTCTACTCGGGTTGATTCCATTCTATTCCATTCCATTCCATTCGATTCCATTCGATTCCATTCGATTCCATTCGATTCCATTCCATTCCATAGAATTCCATTCCATTCCATTCCATTCCATTCCATTGAATTCCATTCCATTCCATTCCATTACATTCCATTTCATTGAATTCCATTCAATTCCATTCCATTCCATTCCATTCCATTTCATTGAATTCTATTCAATTCCATTCCATTCCATTCCATTCCATTCCATTGAATTCCATTCCATTCCATTCCATTCCATTCCATTCCATTCTACTCGGGTTGATTCCATTCTATTCCATTCCATTCCATTCGATCCCATTCGATTCCATTCGATTCCGTTCCATTCCATTCCATTCCATTCCATTCCATTCCATTCCATTCCATTGAATTCCATTCCATTCCATTCCATAGAATTCCATTCCGTTCCATTCCATTCCATTCCATTAAATTCCATTCCATTCCATTCAATTCCATTCCATTCCATTCCATTCCATTCCATTTGAATTCCATTCCGTTCCATTCCATTCCATTCCCTTCCATTCCATTCCATTCCATTCTACTCGGGTTGATTCCATTCTATTCCATTCCATTCCATTCGATTCCATTCGATTCGATTCGATTCCATTCCATTCCATTCCATTCCATTCCGTTCTACTCGGGTTGATTCCATTCTATTCCATTCCATTCCATTCGATTCCATTCGATTCCATTCGATTCCATTCGATTCCATTCCATTCCATAGAATTCCATTCCATTCCATTCCATTCCATTGAATTCCATTCCATTCCATTCCATTCCATTGAATTCCATTCCATTCCATTCCATTCCATTCCATTCCATTCCATTCCATTCCATTCCATTCCATTCCATTCCATTCTACTGTTGTCCATTCCATTCCATTCCATTCCATTCCATTCCATTCCATTGCATTCCATTCCATTCCTTTCCATTCCATTGCATTCCATTGCATTCCATTCCATTCCATTCCATTCCATTCCATTCCATTCCACTCCACACCACTCCACTCCACTCCATTCCACTCCACTCCACTCCGGTACATTCCATTCCATTCCATTCCATTCCATTCCATTCCATTCCGTGCTTCTCGGGTACATTCCGTTCCGTTCCATTCCATTCCATTCCATTCCATTCCCTTCCAGTGCACTCTACTCCACTCCACTCCACTCCACTCCGGTACATTCCATTCCATTCCATTCCATTCCATTCCATTCCATTTCCATTCCCATTCCATTTCCATTCCCGTTCCATTTCCATTCCCGTTTCTTTTCCATTCCCCTTCCATTTCCATTCCCGTTCCATTACCATTCCCGTTCCATTTCCATTCCCGATCCATTTCCATTCCCGTTCCTTTTCCATTCCCGTTCCATTTCCATTCCTGTTCCGTTACCATTCCCGTTCCATTTCCGTTCCCGTTCCGTTTCCGTTCCCGTTCCATTTCCGTTTTCGTTCCGTTTCCGTTCCCGTTCCATTTCCATTCCCGTTCCATTTCCGTTCCCGTTCCATTTCCATTCCCGTTCCATTTCCATTCCCTTTCCATTTCCATTTCATTCCATTCCGTTCTGCTCGGGTACATTCCATTCCATTCCATTGCATTCCATTCCGTTCTGCTCCTGTCCATTCCATTCCATTCCATTTAGTTCCATTCCGTTCTATTCGGGTAGATTCCATTCCATTCCATTCCATTCCATTCCATTCCATTCCATTCCATTCTACTGGTGTCCATTCCATTCCATTCCATTCCATTCCATTCCATTCCATTCCATTCCATTCCATTCCATTGCATTCCATTCCATTCCATTCCATTCCATTCCGTTCCGTTCTACTCGGTTACATTCCATTCAATTCCATTCCATTCCGTTCTACTCGGGTAGATTCCATTCCATTCCATTCCATTCCTTTCCATTCCATTGCATTCCATTGCATTGCATTGCACTCAATTCCATTCCATTCCATTCCATTCCATTCCATAGAATTCCGTTCCATTCCATTCCATTCCATTCCACTCCATTCCATTCCATTCCATTCCATTCCATTCCATTCCATTCCATTCCATTCCATAGAATTCCGTTCCATTCCATTCCATTCGATTCCATTCGATTCCATTCGATTCCATTCCATTCCATTCCATTCCATTCCATTCCATTCCATTCTACTCGGGTTGATTGCATTCTATTCCATTCCATTCCATTCGATTCCATTCGATTCCATTCGATTCCATTCGATTCCATTCCATTCCATTCCATTCCATTCCATTCCATTCCATTGAATTCCATTCCATTCCATTCCATTCCATGGAATTCCATTCCATTCCATTCCATTCCATTCCATTCCATTCCATTCCATTGAATTCCATTCCATTCCATTCCATTCCATTCCATTCCATGGAATTCCATTCCATTCCATTCCATTCCATGGAATTCCATTCCATTCCATTCCATTCCATTCCATTCCATTCCATTCCATTCCATTGAATTCCATTCCGTTCCATTCCATTCCATTGAATTCCGTTCCATTCCACTCCATTCCATTCCGTTCTGTTCCGTTCTGTTCCGTTCCCTTCCGTTGCGTTCCGCTCCGTTCTACTCGGGTTGATTCCATTCTATTCCATTCCAGTCCATTCGATCCCATTCGATTGCATTCGATTCCATTCGATTCCATTCGATTCCACTCCATTCCATTCCATAGAATTCCATTCCATTCCATTCCATTCCATTCCATTCCATTCCATTCCATTCCATTGAATTCCATTCCATTCCATTCCATTCCATGGAATTCCATTCCATTCCATTCCATTCCAATCCATAGAATTCCATTCCATTCCATTCCATTCCATTGAATTCCGTTCCATTCCATTCCATTCCGTTCCGTTCCGTTCCGTTCCGTTGCGTTCCGTTCCGTTCCGTTGTGTTCCGTTCCGTTCTACTCGGGTTGATTCCATTCTATTCCATTCCATTCCAATCCATTCCATTCCATTCCATTCCATTCCATTCCATTCCATTCCATTCCATTCCATTCCATTGAATTCCATTCCATTCCATTCCATTCCATTCCATTCCATTCCATTCCATTGAATTCCATTCCATTCCATTCCATTCCATGGAATTCCGTTCCATTCCATTCCATTCCGTTCCGTTCCGTCCCGTTCCGCTCCGTTGCGTTCCGTTCCATTCTACTCGGGTTGATTCCATTCTATTCCATTCCTTTCCATTCGATTCCATTCGATTCCATTCGATTCCATTCGATTCCATTCCATTCCATTCCATTGAATTCCATTCCATTCCATTCCATTCCATTGAATTCCATTCCATTCCATTCCATTCCATTCCATTCCATTGAATTCCATTCCATTCCATTCCATTCCATTCCATAGAATTCAATTCCGTTCCATTCCATTCCATTGAATTCCGTTCCATTCCATTCCATTCCATTCCATTCCATTCCATTCCATTGAATTCCATTCCATTCCATTCCATAGAATTCCATTGCGTTCCATTCCATTCCATTCCATTAAATTCCATTCCATTCCATTCAATTCCATTCCATTCCATTCCATTCCATTCCATTTGAATTCCATTCCGTTCCATTCCATTCCATTCCCTTCCATTCCATTCCATTCCATTCTACTCGGGTTGATTCCATTCTATTCCATTCCATTCCATTCGATTCCATTCGATTCGATTCGATTCCATTCCATTCCATTCCATTCCATTCCGTTCTACTCGGGTTGATTCCATTCTATTCCATTCCATTCCATTCGATTCCATTCGATTCCATTCCATTCCATAGAATTCCATTCCATTCCATTCCATTCCATTCCATTGAATTCCATTCCATTCCATTCCATTACATTCCATTTCATTGAATTCCATTCAATTCCATTCCATTCCATTCCATTCCATTTCATTGAATTCTATTCAATTCCATTCCATTCCATTCCATTCCATTCCATTGAATTCCATTCCATTCCATTCCATTCCATTCCATTCCATTCTACTCGGGTTGATTCCATTCTATTCCATTCCATTCCATTCGATCCCATTCGATTCCATTCGATTCCGTTCCATTCCATTCCATTCCATTCCATTCCATTCCATTCCATTCCATTCCATTGAATTCCATTCCATTCCATTCCATTGAATTCCGTTCCATTCCATTCCATTCCGTTCCGTTCCGTCCCGTTCCATTCCATTCCGTTCCGTTGCATGCCGTTCTGTTCTACTCGGAATGATTCCATTCTATTCCATTCCATTCCATTCCATTCCATTCGATACCAATTGATTCCTTTCGATTCCATTCGATTCCATTCCACTCCATTCCATTGAATTCCATTCCGTTCCACTCCATTCCATTCCATTCCATTGAATTCCATTCCAATCCATTCCATTCCATTCCATTCCATTGAATTCCATTCCATTCCATTCCATTCCATTCCATAGAATTCCATTCCATTCCATTCCATTCCATTCCATAGAATTCCGTTCCATACCATTCCATTCCATTCCATTCCATTCCATTCCATTCCATTCCATTCCATTCCATTGAATTCCATTCCATTCCATTCCATTCCATTCCATTCCATTCCATTGCATTCCATTCCATTTGAATTCCATTCCATTCCATTCCATTCCATTCCATTCCATTCCATTTGAATTCCATTCCATTCCAATCCATTCCATTCCATTCCATTCCATTCCATTCCATTCCATTCCATTCCATGGAATTCCATTCCATTCCATTCCATTCCATTCCATTCCATTGAATTCCATTCCATTCCATTCCATTCCATTCCATTCCATTCCATTCCATTCCATTGAATTCCATTCCGTTCCATTCCATTCCATTGAATTCCGTTCCATTCCACTCCATTCCATTCCGTTCCGTTCCGTTCCGTTCCGTTCCCTTCCGTTGCGTTCCGCTCCGTTCTACTCGGGTTGATTCCATTCTATTCCATTCCAGTCCATTCGATCCCATTCGATTGCATTCGATTCCATTCGATTCCATTCGATTCCACTCCATTCCATTCCATAGAATTCCATTCCATTCCATTCCATTCCATTCCATTCCATTCCATTCCATTCCATTGAATTCCATTCCATTCCATTCCATTCCATGGAATTCCATTCCATTCCATTCCATTCCAATCCATAGAATACCATTCCATTCCATTCCATTGAATTCCGTTCCATTCCATTCCATTCCGTTCCGTTCCGTTCCGTTCCGTTCCGTTGCGTTCCGTTCCGTTCCGTTGTGTTCCGTTCCGTTCTACTCGGGTTGATTCCATTCTATTCCATTCCATTCCAATCCATTCCATTCCATTCCATTCCATTCCATTCCATTCCATTCCATTCCATTCCATTCCATTCCATTCCATTGAATTCCATTCCATTCCATTCCATTCCATGGAATTCCGTTCCATTCCATTCCATTCCGTTCCGTTCCATCCCGTTCCGTTCCGTTCCGTTGCGTTCCGTTCCGTTCTACTAGGGTTGATTCCATTCTATTCCATTCCATTCCATTCGATTCCATTCGATTCCATTCGATTCCACTCCATTCCATTACATAGAATTCCATTCCATTCCATTCCATTCCATTGAATTCCATTCCATTCCATTCCATTCCATTGAATTCCATTCCATTCCATTCCATTCCATTGAATTCCATTCCATTCCATTCCATTCCATTCCATTCCATTCCATTCCATTCCATTCTACTGGTGTCCATTCCATTCCATTCCATTCCATTCCATTCCATTCCATTCCATTCCATTCCTTTCCATTCCATTGCATTCCATTGCATTCCATTCCATTCCATTCCATTCCATTCCATTCCATTCCACTCCACTCCACTCCAGTCCACTCCATTTCACTCCACTCCACTCCGGTACATTCCATTCCATTCCATTCCATTCCATTCCATTCCATTCCGTGCTTCTCGGGTACATTCCGTTCCGTTCCATTCCATTCCATTCCATTCCATTCCATTCCGTTCCAGTGCACTCTACTCCACTCCACTCCACTCCACTCCACTCCGGTACATTCCATTCCATTCCATTCCATTCCATTCCATTCCATTTCCATTCCCATTCCATTTCCATTCCCGTTCCATTTCCATTCCCGTTTCTTTTCCATTCCCTTTCCATTTCCATTCCAGTTCCATTACCATTCCCGTTCCATTTCCATTCCCGATCCATTTCCATTCCCGTTCCATTTCCATTCCCGTTCCATTTCCATTCCCGTTCCGTTACCATTCCCGTTCCATTTCCGTTCCCGTTCCGTTTCCGTTCCCGTTCCATTTCCGTTCTCGTTCCGTTTCCGTTCCCGTTCCATTTCCATTCCCGTTCCATTTCCGTTCCCTTTCCATTTCCATTCCCGTTCCATTTCCATTCCCTTTCCATTTCCATTTCATTCCATTCCATTCTGCTCGGGTACATTCCATTCCATTCCATTGCATTCCATTCCGTTCTGTTCCTGTCCATTCCATTCCATTCCATTCCGTTCCATTCCGTTCTACTTGGGTAGATTCCATTAAATTCCATTCCATTCCATTCCATTCCATTCCATTCCATTCCATTCTACTGGTGTCCATTCCATTCCATTCCATTCCATTCCATTCCATTCCATTCCATTGCATTCCATTCCATTCCATTCCATTCCGTTCCGTTCTACTCGGTTACATTCCATTCAATTCCATTCCATTCCGTTCTACTCGGGTAGATTCCATTCCATTCCATTCCATTCCTTTCCATTCCATTGCATTCCATTGCATTGCATTGCACTCAATTCCATTCCATTCCATTCCATTCCATTCCATTCCATTCCATTCCATTCCGTTCCGTTCAACTCGGTTACATTCCATTCAATTACATTCCATTCCGTTCTACTCGGTTACATACCATTCCATTCCATTCCATTCCATTCCAATCCATTCCATTCCATTCCATTCCGTTCTACTCGTGTACATTCCATTCCATTCCATTCCATTCCATTCCATTCCATTCCATTCCATTCCATTCCATTCCATTCCGTTCTACTTTGGTACATTCCATTCCATTCCATTCCATTCCATTCCATTCCATTCCATTCCATTCCATTCCATTCCATTCTACTCAGGTTGATTCCATTCTATTCCATTCCATTCCATTCCATTCCATTCCATTCCATTCGATTCCATTCCATTCCATTCCATAGAATTCCATTCCATTCCATTCCATTCCATGGAATTCCATTCAATTCCATTCCATGGAATTCCATTCCATTCCATTCCATTCCATGGAATTCCATTCCATTCCATTCCATTCCATTCCATTCCATTCCATTCCATTCCATTCCATTGAATTCCATTCCGTTCCATTCCATTCCATTGAATTCCATTCCATTCCATTCCATTCCCTTCCATTCCATTCCATCCCATTCCATTCCATTGAATTCCATTCCATTCCATTCCATTCCATTCCATTCCATTCCATCCCATTCCATTCCATTCCATTCCATTCCGTTCTACTCGGGTTGATTCCATTCTATTCCATTCCATTCCATTCGATCCCATTTGATTCCATTCGATTCCATTCAATTCCATTCGATTCCATTCCATTCCACTCCATTCCATTCCATTGAATTCCATTCCATTCCATTCCATTCCATTCCATTCCATTCCATTCCATGGAATTCCATTCCATTCCATTGAATTCCATTCCATTCCATTCCATTGAATTCCGTTCCATTCCATTCCATTCCGTTCCGTTCCGTTCCGTTCCGTTCCGTTGCGTTCCGTTCCGTTCCGTTGTGTTCCGTTCCGTTCTACTCGGGATGATTCCATTCTATTCCATTCCATTCCAATCCATTCCATTCCATTCCATTGAATTCCATTCCATTCCATTCCATTCCATTCCATTCCATTCCATTGAATTCCATTCCATTCCATTCCATTCCATTCCATTCCCTTCCATTGAATTCCATTCCATTCCATTCCATTCCATTCCATTCCATTCCATTCCAATCCATTCCATTCCATTCCATTCCATTCCATTCCATTCCATTCCATGGAATTCCATTCCATTCCATTCCATTCCATTCCATTCCATTGAATTCCATTCCATTCCATTCCATTCCATTCCATTCCATTCCATTCCATTCCATTCCATTGAATTCCATTCCATTCCATTCCATTCCATTGAATTCCGTTCCATTCCACTCCATTCCATTCCGTTCCGTTCCGTTCCGTTCCCTTCCGTTGCGTTCCGCTCCGTTCTACTCGGGTTGATTCCATTCTATTCCATTCCAGTCCATTCGATCCCATTCGATTGCATTCGATTCCATTCGATTCCATTCGATTCCACTCCATTCCATTCCATAGAATTCCATTCCATTCCATTCCATTCCATTCCCTTCCATTCCATTCCATTGAATTCCATTCCATTCCATTCCATTCCATGGAATTCCATTCCATTCCATTCCATTCCAATCCATAGAATTCCATTCCATTCCATTCCATTCCATTGAATCCCGTTCCATTCCATTCCATTCCGTTCCGTTCCGTTCCGTTCCGTTCCGTTGCGTTCCGTTCCGTTCCGTTGTGTTCCGTTCCGTTCTACTCGGGTTGATTCCATTCTATTCCATTCCATTCCAATCCATTCCATTCCATTCCATTCCATTCCATTCCATTCCATTCCATTCCATTCCATTCCATTCCATTCCATTCCATTGAATTCCATTCCATTCCATTCCATTCCATGGAATTCCGTTCCATTCCATTCCATTCCGTTCCGTTCCATCCCGTTCCGTTCCGTTCCGTTCCGTTGCGTTCCGTTCCGTTCTACTAGGGTTGATTCCATTCTATTCCATTCCATTCCATTCGATTCCATTCGATTCCATTCGATTCCACTCCATTCCATTCCATAGAATTCCATTCCATTCCATTCCATTCCATTGAATTCCATTCCATTCCATTCCATTCCATTGAATTCCATTCCATTCCATTGAATTCCATTCCATTCCATTCCATTCCATTCCATTCCATTCCATTCCATTCTACTGGTGTCCATTCCATTCCATTCCATTCCATTCCATTCCATTCCATTCCTTTCCATTCCATTGCATTCCATTGCATTCCATTCCATTCCATTCCATTCCATTGCATTCCATTCCACTCCACTCCACTCCACTCCACTCCATTCCACTCCACTCCACTCCGGTACATTCCATTCCATTCCATTCCATTCCATTCCATTCCATTCCGTGCTTCTCGGGTACATTCCGTTCCGTTCCATTCCATTCCATTCCATTCCATTCCATTCCGTTCCAGTGCACTCTACTCCACTCCACTCCACTCCACTCCACTCCGGTACATTCCATTCCATTCCATTCCATTCCATTCCATTCCATTTCCATTCCCATTCCATTTCCATTCCCGTTCCATTTCCATTCCCGTTTCTTTTCCATTCCCGTTCCATTTCCATTCCAGTTCCATTACCATTCCCGTTCCATTTCCATTCCCGATCCATTTCCATTCCCGTTCCATTTCCATTCCCGTTCCATTTCCATTCCCGTTCCGTTACCATTCCCGTTCCATTTCCGTTCCCGTTCCGTTTCCGTTCCCGTTCCATTTCCGTTCTCGTTCCGTTTCCGTTCCCGTTCCATTTCCATTCCCGTTCCATTTCCGTTCCCTTTCCATTTCCATTCCCGTTCCATTTCCATTCCCTTTCCATTTCCATTTCATTCCATTCCATTCTGCTCGGGTACATTCCATTCCATTCCATTGCATTCCATTCCGTTCTGTTCCTGTCCATTCCATTCCATTCCATTCCGTTCCATTCCGTTCTACTCGGGTAGATTCCATTCCATTCCATTCCATTCCATTCCATTCCATTCCATTCCATTCCATTCTACTGGTGTCCATTCCATTCCATTCCATTCCATTCCATTCCATTCCATTCCATTCCATTCCATTCCATTGCATTCCATTCCATTCCATTCCATTCCGTTCCGTTCTACTCGGTTACATTCCATTCAATTCCATTCCATTCCGTTCTACTCGGGTAGATTCCATTCCATTCCATTCCATTCCTTTCCATTCCATTGTATTCCATTGCATTGCATTGCACTCAATTCCATTCCATTCCATTCCATTCCATTCCATTCCATTCCATTCCGTTCCGTTCAACTCGGTTACATTCCATTCAATTACATTCCATTCCGTTCTACTCGGTTACATACCATTCCATTCCATTCCATTCCATTCCAATACATTCCATTCCATTCCATTCCGTTCTACTCGTGTACATTCCATTCCATTCCATTCCATTCCATTCCATTCCATTCCATTCCATTCCATTCCATTCCATTCCATTCCATTCCATTCCATTCCGTTCTACTTTGGTACATTCCATTCCATTCCATTCCATTCCATTCCATTCCATTCCATTCCATTCCATTCTACTCAGGTTGATTCCATTCTATTCCATTCCATTCCATTCCATTCCATTCCATTCCATTCCATTCGATTCCATTCCATTCCATTCCATAGAATTCCATTCCATTCCATTCCATTCCATGGAATTCCATTCCATTCCATTCCATGGAATTCCATTCCATTCCATTCCATTCCATGGAATTCCATTCCATTCCATTCCATTCCATTCCATTCCATTCCATTCCATTGAATTCCATTCCGTTCCATTCCATTCCATTGAATTCCATTCCATTCCATTCCATTCCATTCCATTCCATTCCATCCCATTCCATTCCATTGAATTCCATTCCATTCCATTCCATTCCATTCCATTCCATTCCATCCCATTGAATTCCATTCCATTCCATTCCATTCCATTCCATTCCATTCCATCCCATTCCATTCCATTCCATTCCATTCCGTTCTACTCGGGTTGATTCCATTCTATTCCATTCCATTCCATTCGATCCCATTTGATTCCATTCGATTCCATTCAATTCCATTCGATTCCATTCCATTCCACTCCATTCCATTCCATTGAATTCCATTCCATTCCATTCCATTCCATTCCATGGAATTCCATTCCATTCCATTCCATTCCATTCCATTCCATAGAATTCCATTCCATTCCATTCCATTCCATTGAATTCCATTCCATTCCATTCCATTCCATTGCATTCCATTCCATTCCATTGAATTCCATTCCATTCCATTCCATTCCATTCCATTCCATTCCATTCCATTCCATTCCAATCCATTCCATTCCATTCCATTCCATTCCATTCCATTCCATTCCATTCCATGGAATTCCATTCCATTCCATTCCATTCCATTCCATTCCATTGAATTCCATTCCATTCCATTCCATTCCATTCCATTCCATTCCATTGAATTCCATTCCATTCCATTCCATTCCATTGAATTCCGTTCCATTCCACTCCATTCCATTCCGTTCCGTTCCGTTCCGTTCCGTTCCCTTCCGTTGCGTTCCGCTCCGTTCTACTCGGGTTGATTCCATTCTATTCCATTCCAGTCCATTCGATCCCATTCGATTGCATTCGATTCCATTCGATTCCATTCGATTCCACTCCATTCCATTCCATAGAATTCCATTCCATTCCATTCCATTCCATTCCATTCCCTTCCATTCCATTCCATTGAATTCCATTCCATTCCATTCCATTCCATGGAATTCCATTCCATTCCATTCCATTCCAATCCATAGAATTCCATTCCATTCCATTCCATTCCATTGAATTCCGTTCCATTCCATTCCATTCCGTTCCGTTCCGTTCCGTTCCGTTCCGTTGCGTTCCGTTCCGTTCCGTTGTGTTCCGTTCCGTTCTACTCGGGTTGATTCCATTCTATTCCATTCCATTCCAATCCATTCCATTCCATTCCATTCCATTCCATTCCATTCCATTCCATTCCATTCCATTCCATTCCATTCCATTCCATTCCATTGAATTCCATTCCATTCCATTCCATTCCATGGAATTCCGTTCCATTCCATTCCATTCCGTTCCGTTCCATCCCGTTCCGTTCCGTTCCGTTCCGTTGCGTTCCGTTCCGTTCTACTAGGGTTGATTCCATTCTATTCCATTCCATTCCATTCGATTCCATTCGATTCCATTCGATTCCACTCCATTCCATTCCATAGAATTCCATTCCATTCCATTCCATTCCATTGAATTCCATTCCATTCCATTCCATTCCATTGAATTCCATTCCATTCCATTGAATTCCATTCCATTCCATTCCATTCCATTCCATTCCATTCCATTCCATTCTACTGGTGTCCATTCCATTCCATTCCATTCCATTCCATTCCATTCCATTCCTTTCCATTCCATTGCATTCCATTGCATTCCATTCCATTCCATTCCATTCCATTGCATTCCATTCCACTCCACTCCACTCCACTCCACTCCATTCCACTCCACTCCACTCCGGTACATTCCATTCCATTCCATTCCATTCCATTCCATTCCATTCCGTGCTTCTCGGGTACATTCCGTTCCGTTCCATTCCATTCCATTCCATTCCATTCCATTCCGTTCCAGTGCACTCTACTCCACTCCACTCCACTCCACTCCACTCCGGTACATTCCATTCCATTCCATTCCATTCCATTCCATTCCATTTCCATTCCCATTCCATTTCCATTCCCGTTCCATTTCCATTCCCGTTTCTTTTCCATTCCCGTTCCATTTCCATTCCAGTTCCATTACCATTCCCGTTCCATTTCCATTCCCGATCCATTTCCATTCCCGTTCCATTTCCATTCCCGTTCCATTTCCATTCCCGTTCCGTTACCATTCCCGTTCCATTTCCGTTCCCGTTCCGTTTCCGTTCCCGTTCCATTTCCGTTCTCGTTCCGTTTCCGTTCCCGTTCCATTTCCATTCCCGTTCCATTTCCGTTCCCTTTCCATTTCCATTCCCGTTCCATTTCCATTCCCTTTCCATTTCCATTTCATTCCATTCCATTCTGCTCGGGTACATTCCATTCCATTCCATTGCATTCCATTCCGTTCTGTTCCTGTCCATTCCATTCCATTCCATTCCGTTCCATTCCGTTCTACTCGGGTAGATTCCATTCCATTCCATTCCATTCCATTCCATTCCATTCCATTCCATTCCATTCTACTGGTGTCCATTCCATTCCATTCCATTCCATTCCATTCCATTCCATTCCATTCCATTCCATTCCATTGCATTCCATTCCATTCCATTCCATTCCGTTCCGTTCTACTCGGTTACATTCCATTCAATTCCATTCCATTCCGTTCTACTCGGGTAGATTCCATTCCATTCCATTCCATTCCTTTCCATTCCATTGTATTCCATTGCATTGCATTGCACTCAATTCCATTCCATTCCATTCCATTCCATTCCATTCCATTCCATTCCGTTCCGTTCAACTCGGTTACATTCCATTCAATTACATTCCATTCCGTTCTACTCGGTTACATACCATTCCATTCCATTCCATTCCATTCCAATACATTCCATTCCATTCCATTCCGTTCTACTCGTGTACATTCCATTCCATTCCATTCCATTCCATTCCATTCCATTCCATTCCATTCCATTCCATTCCATTCCATTCCATTCCATTCCATTCCGTTCTACTTTGGTACATTCCATTCCATTCCATTCCATTCCATTCCATTCCATTCCATTCCATTCCATTCTACTCAGGTTGATTCCATTCTATTCCATTCCATTCCATTCCATTCCATTCCATTCCATTCCATTCGATTCCATTCCATTCCATTCCATAGAATTCCATTCCATTCCATTCCATTCCATGGAATTCCATTCCATTCCATTCCATGGAATTCCATTCCATTCCATTCCATTCCATGGAATTCCATTCCATTCCATTCCATTCCATTCCATTCCATTCCATTCCATTGAATTCCATTCCGTTCCATTCCATTCCATTGAATTCCATTCCATTCCATTCCATTCCATTCCATTCCATTCCATCCCATTCCATTCCATTGAATTCCATTCCATTCCATTCCATTCCATTCCATTCCATTCCATCCCATTGAATTCCATTCCATTCCATTCCATTCCATTCCATTCCATTCCATCCCATTCCATTCCATTCCATTCCATTCCGTTCTACTCGGGTTGATTCCATTCTATTCCATTCCATTCCATTCGATCCCATTTGATTCCATTCGATTCCATTCAATTCCATTCGATTCCATTCCATTCCACTCCATTCCATTCCATTGAATTCCATTCCATTCCATTCCATTCCATTCCATGGAATTCCATTCCATTCCATTCCATTCCATTCCATTCCATAGAATTCCATTCCATTCCATTCCATTCCATTGAATTCCATTCCATTCCATTCCATTCCATTGCATTCCATTCCATTCCATTGAATTCCATTCCATTCCATTCCATTCCATTCCATTCCATTCCATTCCATTCCATTCCAATCCATTCCATTCCATTCCATTCCATTCCATTCCATTCCATTCCATTCCATGGAATTCCATTCCATTCCATTCCATTCCATTCCATTCCATTGAATTCCATTCCATTCCATTCCATTCCATTCCATTCCATTCCATTGAATTCCATTCCATTCCATTCCATTCCATTGAATTCCGTTCCATTCCACTCCATTCCATTCCGTTCCGTTCCGTTCCGTTCCGTTCCCTTCCGTTGCGTTCCGCTCCGTTCTACTCGGGTTGATTCCATTCTATTCCATTCCAGTCCATTCGATCCCATTCGATTGCATTCGATTCCATTCGATTCCATTCGATTCCACTCCATTCCATTCCATAGAATTCCATTCCATTCCATTCCATTCCATTCCATTCCCTTCCATTCCATTCCATTGAATTCCATTCCATTCCATTCCATTCCATGGAATTCCATTCCATTCCATTCCATTCCAATCCATAGAATTCCATTCCATTCCATTCCATTCCATTGAATTCCGTTCCATTCCATTCCATTCCGTTCCGTTCCGTTCCGTTCCGTTCCGTTGCGTTCCGTTCCGTTCCGTTGTGTTCCGTTCCGTTCTACTCGGGTTGATTCCATTCTATTCCATTCCATTCCAATCCATTCCATTCCATTCCATTCCATTCCATTCCATTCCATTCCATTCCATTCCATTCCATTCCATTCCATTCCATTCCATTGAATTCCATTCCATTCCATTCCATTCCATGGAATTCCGTTCCATTCCATTCCATTCCGTTCCGTTCCATCCCGTTCCGTTCCGTTCCGTTCCGTTGCGTTCCGTTCCGTTCTACTAGGGTTGATTCCATTCTATTCCATTCCATTCCATTCGATTCCATTCGATTCCATTCGATTCCACTCCATTCCATTCCATAGAATTCCATTCCATTCCATTCCATTCCATTGAATTCCATTCCATTCCATTCCATTCCATTGAATTCCATTCCATTCCATTGAATTCCATTCCATTCCATTCCATTCCATTCCATTCCATTCCATTCCATTCTACTGGTGTCCATTCCATTCCATTCCATTCCATTCCATTCCATTCCATTCCTTTCCATTCCATTGCATTCCATTGCATTCCATTCCATTCCATTCCATTCCATTGCATTCCATTCCACTCCACTCCACTCCACTCCACTCCATTCCACTCCACTCCACTCCGGTACATTCCATTCCATTCCATTCCATTCCATTCCATTCCATTCCGTGCTTCTCGGGTACATTCCGTTCCGTTCCATTCCATTCCATTCCATTCCATTCCATTCCGTTCCAGTGCACTCTACTCCACTCCACTCCACTCCACTCCACTCCGGTACATTCCATTCCATTCCATTCCATTCCATTCCATTCCATTTCCATTCCCATTCCATTTCCATTCCCGTTCCATTTCCATTCCCGTTTCTTTTCCATTCCCGTTCCATTTCCATTCCAGTTCCATTACCATTCCCGTTCCATTTCCATTCCCGATCCATTTCCATTCCCGTTCCATTTCCATTCCCGTTCCATTTCCATTCCCGTTCCGTTACCATTCCCGTTCCATTTCCGTTCCCGTTCCGTTTCCGTTCCCGTTCCATTTCCGTTCTCGTTCCGTTTCCGTTCCCGTTCCATTTCCATTCCCGTTCCATTTCCGTTCCCTTTCCATTTCCATTCCCGTTCCATTTCCATTCCCTTTCCATTTCCATTTCATTCCATTCCATTCTGCTCGGGTACATTCCATTCCATTCCATTGCATTCCATTCCGTTCTGTTCCTGTCCATTCCATTCCATTCCATTCCGTTCCATTCCGTTCTACTCGGGTAGATTCCATTCCATTCCATTCCATTCCATTCCATTCCATTCCATTCCATTCCATTCTACTGGTGTCCATTCCATTCCATTCCATTCCATTCCATTCCATTCCATTCCATTCCATTCCATTGCATTCCATTCCATTCCATTCCATTCCGTTCCGTTCTACTCGGTTACATTCCATTCAATTCCATTCCATTCCGTTCTACTCGGGTAGATTCCATTCCATTCCATTCCATTCCTTTCCATTCCATTGTATTCCATTGCATTGCATTGCACTCAATTCCATTCCATTCCATTCCATTCCATTCCATTCCATTCCATTCCGTTCCGTTCAACTCGGTTACATTCCATTCAATTACATTCCATTCCGTTCTACTCGGTTACATACCATTCCATTCCATTCCATTCCATTCCAATACATTCCATTCCATTCCATTCCGTTCTACTCGTGTACATTCCATTCCATTCCATTCCATTCCATTCCATTCCATTCCATTCCATTCCATTCCATTCCTTTCCATTCCATTCCATTCCGTTCTACTTTGGTACATTCCATTCCATTCCATTCCATTCCATTCCATTCCATTCCATTCCATTCCATTCTACTCAGGTTGATTCCATTCTATTCCATTCCATTCCATTCCATTCCATTCCATTCCATTCCATTCGATTCCATTCCATTCCATTCCATAGAATTCCATTCCATTCCATTCCATTCCATGGAATTCCATTCCATTCCATTCCATGGAATTCCATTCCATTCCATTCCATTCCATGGAATTCCATTCCATTCCATTCCATTCCATTCCATTCCATTCCATTCCATTGAATTCCATTCCGTTCCATTCCATTCCATTGAATTCCATTCCATTCCATTCCATTCCATTCCATTCCATTCCATCCCATTCCATTCCATTGAATTCCATTCCATTCCATTCCATTCCATTCCATTCCATTCCATCCCATTGAATTCCATTCCATTCCATTCCATTCCATTCCATTCCATTCCATCCCATTCCATTCCATTCCATTCCATTCCGTTCTACTCGGGTTGATTCCATTCTATTCCATTCCATTCCATTCGATCCCATTTGATTCCATTCGATTCCATTCAATTCCATTCGATTCCATTCCATTCCACTCCATTCCATTCCATTGAATTCCATTCCATTCCATTCCATTCCATTCCATGGAATTCCATTCCATTCCATTCCATTCCATTCCATTCCATAGAATTCCATTCCATTCCATTCCATTCCATTGAATTCCATTCCATTCCATTCCATTCCATTGCATTCCATTCCATTCCATTGAATTCCATTCCATTCCATTCCATTCCATTCCATTCCATTCCATTCCATTCCATTCCAATCCATTCCATTCCATTCCATTCCATTCCATTCCATTCCATTCCATTCCATGGAATTCCATTCCATTCCATTCCATTCCATTCCATTCCATTGAATTCCATTCCATTCCATTCCATTCCATTCCATTCCATTCCATTGAATTCCATTCCATTCCATTCCATTCCATTGAATTCCGTTCCATTCCACTCCATTCCATTCCGTTCCGTTCCGTTCCGTTCCGTTCCCTTCCGTTGCGTTCCGCTCCGTTCTACTCGGGTTGATTCCATTCTATTCCATTCCAGTCCATTCGATCCCATTCGATTGCATTCGATTCCATTCGATTCCATTCGATTCCACTCCATTCCATTCCATAGAATTCCATTCCATTCCATTCCATTCCATTCCATTCCCTTCCATTCCATTCCATTGAATTCCATTCCATTCCATTCCATTCCATGGAATTCCATTCCATTCCATTCCATTCCAATCCATAGAATTCCATTCCATTCCATTCCATTCCATTGAATTCCGTTCCATTCCATTCCATTCCGTTCCGTTCCGTTCCGTTCCGTTCCGTTGCGTTCCGTTCCGTTCCGTTGTGTTCCGTTCCGTTCTACTCGGGTTGATTCCATTCTATTCCATTCCATTCCAATCCATTCCATTCCATTCCATTCCATTCCATTCCATTCCATTCCATTCCATTCCATTCCATTCCATTGAATTCCATTCCATTCCATTCCATTCCATGGAATTCCGTTCCATTCCATTCCATTCCGTTCCGTTCCATCCCGTTCCGTTCCGTTCCGTTCCGTTGCGTTCCGTTCCGTTCTACTAGGGTTGATTCCATTCTATTCCATTCCATTCCATTCGATTCCATTCGATTCCATTCGATTCCACTCCATTCCATTCCATAGAATTCCATTCCATTCCATTCCATTCCATTGAATTCCATTCCATTCCATTCCATTCCATTGAATTCCATTCCATTCCATTCCATTCCATTGAATTCCATTCCATTCCATTCCATTCCATTCCATTCCATTCCATTCCATTCCATTCCATTCTACTGGTGTCCATTCCATTCCATTCCATTCCATTCCATTCCATTCCATTCCTTTCCATTCCATTGCATTCCATTGCATTCCATTCCATTCCATTCCATTCCATTCCATTCCATTCCATTCCACTCCACTCCACTCCACTCCACTCCATTCCACTCCACTCCACTCCGGTACATTCCATTCCATTCCATTCCATTCCATTCCATTCCATTCCGTGCTTCTCGGGTACATTCCGTTCCGTTCCATTCCATTCCATTCCATTCCATTCCATTCCGTTCCAGTGCACTCTACTCCACTCCACTCCACTCCACTCCACTCCGGTACATTCCATTCCATTCCATTCCATTCCATTCCATTCCATTTCCATTCCCATTCCATTTCCATTCCCGTTCCATTTCCATTCCCGTTTCTTTTCCATTCCCGTTCCATTTCCATTCCAGTTCCATTACCATTCCCGTTCCATTTCCATTCCCGATCCATTTCCATTCCCGTTCCATTTCCATTCCCGTTCCATTTCCATTCCCGTTCCGTTACCATTCCCGTTCCATTTCCGTTCCCGTTCCGTTTCCGTTCCCGTTCCATTTCCGTTCTCGTTCCGTTTCCGTTCCCGTTCCATTTCCATTCCCGTTCCATTTCCGTTCCCTTTCCATTTCCATTCCCGTTCCATTTCCATTCCCTTTCCATTTCCATTTCATTCCATTCCATTCTGCTCGGGTACATTCCATTCCATTCCATTGCATTCCATTCCGTTCTGTTCCTGTCCATTCCATTCCATTCCATTCCGTTCCATTCCGTTCTACTCGGGTAGATTCCATTCCATTCCATTCCATTCCATTCCATTCCATTCCATTCCATTCCATTCTACTGGTGTCCATTCCATTCCATTCCATTCCATTCCATTCCATTCCATTCCATTCCATTCCATTGCATTCCATTCCATTCCATTCCATTCCGTTCCGTTCTACTCGGTTACATTCCATTCAATTCCATTCCATTCCGTTCTACTCGGGTAGATTCCATTCCATTCCATTCCATTCCTTTCCATTCCATTGCATTCCATTGCATTGCATTGCACTCAATTCCATTCCATTCCATTCCATTCCATTCCATTCCATTCCATTCCATTCCATTCCGTTCCGTTCAACTCGGTTACATTCCATTCAATTACATTCCATTCCGTTCTACTCGGTTACATACCATTCCATTCCATTCCATTCCATTCCAATACATTCCATTCCATTCCATTCCGTTCTACTCGTGTACATTCCATTCCATTCCATTCCATTCCATTCCATTCCATTCCATTCCATTCCGTTCTACTTTGGTACATTCCATTCCATTCCATTCCATTCCATTCCATTCCATTCCATTCCATTCCATTCCATTCCATTCTACTCAGGTTGATTCCATTCTATTCCATTCCATTCCATTCCATTCCATTCCATTCCATTCCATTCCATTCGATTCCATTCCATTCCATTCCATAGAATTCCATTCCATTCCATGGAATTCCATTCCATTCCATTCCATGGAATTCCATTCCATTCCATTCCATTCCATGGAATTCCATTCCATTCCATTCCATTCCATGGAATTCCATTCCATTCCATTCCATTCCATTCCATTCCATTCCATTCCATTCCATTGAATTCCATTCCGTTCCATTCCATTCCATTGAATTCCATTCCATTCCATTCCATTCCATTCCATTCCATTCCATTGAATTCCATTCCATTGAATTCCATTCCATTCCATTCCATTCCATTGAATTCCATTCCATTCCATTCCATTCCATTCCATTCCATTGAATTCCATTCCATTCCATTCCATTCCATTCCATAGAATTCCATTCCGTTCCCTTCCATTCCATTGAATTCCGTTCCATTCCATTCCATTCCATTCCATTCCATTCCATTGAATTCCATTCCATTCCATTCCATAGAATTCCATTCCGTTCCATTCCATTCCATTCCATTCAATTCCATTCCATTCCATTCCATTCCATTCCATTTGAATTCCATTCCGTTCCATTCCATTCCATTCCCTTCCATTCCATTCCATTCCATTCTACTCGGGTTGATTCCATTCTATTCCATTCCATTCCATTCGATTCCATTCGATTCGATTCGATTCCATTCCATTCCATTCCATTCCATTCCGTTCTACTCGGGTTGATTCCATTCTATTCCATTCCATTCCATTCGATTCCATTCGATTCCATTCGATTCCATTCGATTCCATTCCATTCCATAGAATTCCATTCCATTCCATTCCATTCCATTCCATTGAATTCCATTCCATTCCATTCCATTACATTCCATTTCATTGAATTCCATTCAATTCCATTCCATTCCATTCCATTCCATTCCATTGAATTCCATTCCATTCCATTCCATTCCATTCCATTCCATTCTACTCGGGTTGATTCCATTCTATTCCATTCCATTCCATTCGATCCCATTCGATTCCATTCGATTCCGTTCCATTCCATTCCATTCCATTCCATTCCATTCCATTCCATTCCATTGAATTCCATTCCATTCCATTCCATTGAATTCCGTTCCATTCCATTCCATTCCGTTCCGTTCCGTCCCGTTCCATTCCATTCCGTTCCGTTGCGTGCCGTTCTGTTCTACTCGGAATGATTCCATTCTATTCCATTCCATTCCATTCCATTCCATTCGATACCAATTGATTCCTTTCGATTCCATTCGATTCCATTCCATTCCATTCCATTGAATTCCATTCCGTTCCACTCCATTCCATTCCATTCCATTGAATTCCATTCCAATCCATTCCATTCCATTCCATTCCATTGAATTCCATTCCATTCCATTCCATTCCATTCCATAGAATTCCATTCCATTCCATTCCATTCCATTCCATAGAATTCCGTTCCATACCATTCCATTCCATTCCATTCCATTCCATTCCATTCCATTCCATTCCATTTGAATTCCATTCCATTCCATTCCATTCCATTCTATTCCATTCCATTCCATTCCATTCCATTCCATTCCATTCCATTCTACTCGGGTTGATTGCATTCTATCCCATTCCATTCCATTCGATTCCATTCGATTCCATTCGATTCCATTCCATTCCATTCCATTGAATTCCATTCCATTCAATTCCATTCCATTCCATTCCATTCCATTGAATTCCATTCCATTCCATTCCATTCCATTCCATTCCATTGCATTCCATTCCATTTGAATTCCATTCCATTCCATTCCATTCCATTCCATTCCATTCCATTTGAATTCCATTCCATTCCAATCCATTCCATTCCATTCCATTCCATTCCATTCCATTCCAATCCATAGAATTCCATTCCATTCCATTCCATTCCATTGAATTCCATTCCATTCCATTCCATTCCATGGAATTCCATTCCATTCCATTCCATTCCATTCCAATCCATAGAATTCCATTCCATTCCATTCCATTCCATTGAATTCCGTTCCATTCCATTCCGTTCCGTTCCGTTCCGTTCCGTTCCGTTCCGTTGCGTTCCGTTCCGTTCCGTTGTGTTCCGTTCCGTTCTACTCGGGTTGATTCCATTCTATTCCATTCCATTCCAATCCATTCCATTCCATTCCATTCCATTCCATTCCATTCCATTCCATTCCATTCCATTCCATTGAATTCCATTCCGTTCCATTCCATTCCATTGAATTCCATTCCATTCCATTCCATTCCATTCCATTCTATTCCATTGAATTCCATTCCATTGAATTCCATTCCATTCCATTCCATTCCATTCCATTCCATCCCATTCCATTCCATTCCATTCCATTCCGTTCTACTCGGGTTGATTCCATTCTATTCCATTCCATTCCATTCGATCCCATTTGATTCCATTCGATTCCATTCAATTCCATTCGATTCCATTCCATTCCACTCCATTCCATTCCATTGAATTCCATTCCATTCCATTCCATTCCATTCCATTCCATTCCATTCCATGGAATTCCATTCCATTCCATTCCATTCCATTCCATTCCATAGAATTCCATTCCATTCCATTCCATTCCATTGAATTCCGTTCCATTCCATTCCAATCCGTTCCGTTCCGTTCCGTTCCGTTCCGTTGCGTTCCGTTCCGTTCCGTTGTGTTCCGTTCCGTTCTACTCGGGATGATTCCATTCTATTCCATTCCATTCCAATCCATTCCATTCCATTCCATTGAATTCCTTTCCATTCCATTCCATTCCATTCCATTCCATTCCATTCCATTGAATTCCATTCCATTCCATTCCATTCCATTCCATTCCATTCCATTCCATTGAATTCCATTCCATTCCATTCCATTCCATTCCATTCCATTCCATTCCGTTCCATTCCATTCCATTCCATTCCATTCCATTTGAATTCCATTCCATTCCATTCCATTGAATTCCATTCCATTCCATTTGAATTCCATTCCATTCCAATCCATTCCATTCCATTCCATTCCATTCCATTCCATTCCATTCCATTCCATTCCATGGAATTCCATTCCATTCCATTCCATTCCATTCCATTCCATTCCATTGAATTCCATTCCATTCCATTCCATTCCATTCCATGCCATTCCATTCCATTCCATTCCATTCCATTGAATTCCATTCCGTTCCATTCCATTCCATTGAATTCCGTTCCATTCCACTCCATTCCATTCCGTTCCGTTCCGTTCCGTTCCGTTCCCTTCCGTTGCGTTCCGCTCCGTTCTACTCGGGTTGATTCCATTCTATTCCATTCCAGTCCATTCGATCCCATTCGATTGCATTCGATTCCATTCGATTCCATTCGATTCCACTCCATTCCATTCCATAGAATTCCGTTCCATTCCATTCCATTCCATTCCATTCCATTCCATTCCATTGAATTCCATTCCATTCCATTCCATTCCATGGAATTCCATTCCATTCCATTCCATTCCATTCCAATCCATAGAATTCCATTCCATTCCATTCCATTCCATTCCATTGAATTCCGTTCCATTCCATTCCGTTCCGTTCCGTTCCGTTCCGTTCCGTTCCGTTGCGTTCCGTTCCGTTCCGTTGTGTTCCGTTCCGTTCTACTCGGGTTGATTCCATTCTATTCCATTCCATTCCAATCCATTCCATTCCATTCCATTCCATTCCATTCCATTCCATTCCATTCCATTCCATTCCATTCCATTCCATTCCATTGAATTCCATTCCATTCCATTCCATTCCATGGAATTCCGTTCCATTCCATTCCATTCCGTTCCATTCCATCCCGTTCCGTTCCGTTCCGTTCCGTTGCGTTCCGTTCCGTTCTACTAGGGTTGATTCCATTCTATTCCATTCCATTCCATTCGATTCCATTCGATTCCATTCGATTCCACTCCATTCCATTCCATAGAATTCCATTCCATTCCATTCCATTCCATTTAATTCCATTCCATTCCATTCCATTCCATTGAATTCCATTCCATTCCATTCCATTCCATTGAATTCCATTCCATTCCATTCCATTCCATTCCATTCCATTCCATTCCATTCTACTGGTGTCCATTCCATTCCATTCCATTCCATTCCATTCCATTCCATTCCATTCCATTCCATTCCTTTCCATTCCATTGCATTCCATTGCATTCCATTCCATTCCATTCCATTCCATTCCATTCCATTCCACTCCACTCCACTCCACTCCACTCCATTCCACTCCACTCCACTCCGGTACATTCCATTCCATTCCATTCCATTCCATTCCATTCCATTCCATTTGAATTCCATTCCATTCCATTCCATTCCATTCTATTCCATTCCATTCCATTCCATTCCATTCCATTCCATTCCATTCTACTCGGGTTGATTGCATTCTATCCCATTCCATTCCATTCGATTCCATTCGATTCCATTCGATTCCATTCCATTCCATTCCATTGAATTCCATTCCATTCAATTCCATTCCATTCCATTCCATTCCATTGAATTCCATTCCATTCCATTCCATTCCATTCCATTCCATTGCATTCCATTCCATTTGAATTCCATTCCATTCCATTCCATTCCATTCCATTCCATTCCATTTGAATTCCATTCCATTCCAATCCATTCCATTCCATTCCATTCCATTCCATTCCATTCCAATCCATAGAATTCCATTCCATTCCATTCCATTCCATTGAATTCCATTCCATTCCATTCCATTCCATGGAATTCCATTCCATTCCATTCCATTCCATTCCAATCCATAGAATTCCATTCCATTCCATTCCATTCCATTGAATTCCGTTCCATTCCATTCCGTTCCGTTCCGTTCCGTTCCGTTCCGTTCCGTTGCGTTCCGTTCCGTTCCGTTGTGTTCCGTTCCGTTCTACTCGGGTTGATTCCATTCTATTCCATTCCATTCCAATCCATTCCATTCCATTCCATTCCATTCCATTCCATTCCATTCCATTCCATTCCATTCCATTCCATTCCATTGAATTCCATTCCGTTCCATTCCATTCCATTGAATTCCATTCCATTCCATTCCATTCCATTCCATTCTATTCCATTGAATTCCATTCCATTGAATTCCATTCCATTCCATTCCATTCCATTCCATTCCATCCCATTCCATTCCATTCCATTCCATTCCGTTCTACTCGGGTTGATTCCATTCTATTCCATTCCATTCCATTCGATCCCATTTGATTCCATTCGATTCCATTCAATTCCATTCGATTCCATTCCATTCCACTCCATTCCATTCCATTGAATTCCATTCCATTCCATTCCATTCCATTCCATTCCATTCCATTCCATGGAATTCCATTCCATTCCATTCCATTCCATTCCATTCCATAGAATTCCATTCCATTCCATTCCATTCCATAGAATTCCGTTCCATTCCATTCCAATCCGTTCCGTTCCGTTCCGTTCCGTTCCGTTGCGTTCCGTTCCGTTCCGTTGTGTTCCGTTCCGTTCTACTCGAGATGATTCCATTCTATTCCATTCCATTCCAATCCATTCCATTCCATTCCATTGAATTCCTTTCCATTCCATTCCATTCCATTCCATTCCATTCCATTCCATTGAATTCCATTCCATTCCATTCCATTCCATTCCATTCCATTCCATTCCATTGAATTCCATTCCATTCCATTCCATTCCATTCCATTCCGTTCCATTCCATTCCATTCCATTCCATTCCATTTGAATTCCATTCCATTCCATTCCATTGAATTCCATTCCATTCCATTTGAATTCCATTCCATTCCAATCCATTCCATTCCATTCCATTCCATTCCATTCCATTCCATTCCATTCCATTCCATGGAATTCCATTCCATTCCATTCCATTCCATTCCATTCCATTCCATTGAATTCCATTCCATTCCATTCCATTCCATTCCATGCCATTCCATTCCATTCCATTCCATTCCATTGAATTCCATTCCGTTCCATTCCATTCCATTGAATTCCGTTCCATTCCACTCCATTCCATTCCGTTCCGTTCCGTTCCGTTCCGTTCCCTTCCGTTGCGTTCCGCTCCGTTCTACTCGGGTTGATTCCATTCTATTCCATTCCAGTCCATTCGATCCCATTCGATTGCATTCGATTCCATTCGATTCCATTCGATTCCACTCCATTCCATTCCATAGAATTCCGTTCCATTCCATTCCATTCCATTCCATTCCATTCCATTCCATTGAATTCCATTCCATTCCATTCCATTCCATGGAATTCCATTCCATTCCATTCCATTCCATTCCAATCCATAGAATTCCATTCCATTCCATTCCATTCCATTCCATTGAATTCCGTTCAATTCCATTCCGTTCCGTTCCGTTCCGTTCCGTTCCGTTCCGTTGCGTTCCGTTCCGTTCCGTTGTGTTCCGTTCCGTTCTACTCGGGTTGATTCCATTCTATTCCATTCCATTCCAATCCATTCCATTCCATTCCATTCCATTCCATTCCATTCCATTCCATTCCATTCCATTCCATTCCATTGAATTCCATTCCATTCCATTCCATTCCATGGAATTCCGGTCCATTCCATTCCATTCCGTTCCATTCCATCCCGTTCCGTTCCGTTCCGTTCCGTTGCGTTCCGTTCCGTTCTACTAGGGTTGATTCCATTCTATTCCATTCCATTCCATTCGATTCCATTCGATTCCATTCGATTCCACTCCATTCCATTCCATAGAATTCCATTCCATTCCATTCCATTCCATTTAATTCCATTCCATTCCATTCCATTCCATTGAATTCCATTCCATTCCATTCCATTCCATTGAATTCCATTCCATTCCATTCCATTCCATTCCATTCCATTCCATTCCATTCTACTGGTGTCCATTCCATTCCATTCCATTCCATTCCATTCCATTCCATTCCATTCCATTCCATTCCTTTCCATTCCATTGCATTCCATTGCATTCCATTCCATTCCATTCCATTCCATTCCATTCCATTCCACTCCACTCCACTCCACTCCACTCCATTCCACTCCACTCCACTCCGGTACATTCCATTCCATTCCATTCCATTCCATTCCATTCCATTCCGTGCTTCTCGGGTACATTCCGTTCCGTTCCATTCCATTCCATTCCATTCCATTCCGTTCCAGTGCACTCTACTCCACTCCACTCCACTCCACTCCGGTACATTCCATTCCATTCCATTCCATTCCATTCCATTCCATTTCCATTCCCATTCCATTTCCATTCCCGTTCCATTTCCATTCCCGTTTCTTTTCCATTCCCGTTCCATTTCCATTCCAGTTCCATTACCATTCCCGTTCCATTTCCATTCCCGATCCATTTCCATTCCCGTTCCATTTCCATTCCCGTTCCATTTCCATTCCCGTTCCGTTACCATTCCCGTTCCATTTCCGTTCCCGTTCCGTTTCCGTTCCCGTTCCATTTCCGTTCTCGTTCCGTTTCCGTTCCCGTTCCATTTCCATTCCCGTTACATTTCCGTTCCCTTTCCATTTCCATTCCCGTTCCATTTCCATTCCCTTTCCATTTCCATTTCATTCCATTCCATTCTGCTCGGGTACATTCCATTCCATTCCATTGCATTCCATTCCGTTCTGCTCCTGTGCATTCCATTCCATTCCATTCCGTTCCATTCCGTTCTACTCGGGTAGATTCCATTCCATTCCATTCCATTCCATTCCATTCCAATCCATTCCATTCCATTCTACTGGTGTCCATTCCATTCCATTCCATTCCATTCCATTCCATTCCATTCCATTCCATTCCATTGCATTCCATTCCATTCCATTCCATTCCGTTCCGTTCTACTCGGTTACATTCCATTCAATTCCATTCCATTCCGTTCTACTCGGGTAGATTCCATTCCATTCCATTCCATTCCCTTCCATTCCATTGCATTCCATTGCATTGCATTGCACTCAATTCCATTCCATTCAATTCCATTCCATTCCATTCCATTCCATTCCATTCCGTTCCGTTCAACTCGGTTACATTCCATTCAATTACATTCCATTCCGTTCTACTGGGTTACATACCATTCCATTCCATTCCATTCCATTCCAATCCATTCCATTCCATTCCATACCGTTCTACTCGTGTACATTCCATTCCATTCCATTCCATTCCATTCCATTCCATTCCATTCCATTCCATTCCATTCCGTTCTACTTTGGTACATTCCATTCCATTCCATTCCATTCCATTCCATTCCATTCCATTCCATTCCATTCCATTCCATTCCATTCCATTCTACTCAGGTTGATTCCATTCTATTCCATTCCATTCCATTCCATTCCATTCCATTCCATTCCATTCGATTCCATTCCATTCCATTCCATAGAATTCCATTCCATTCCATTCCATGGAATTCCATTCCATTCCATTCCATTCCATTCCATTCCATTCCATTCCATTGAATTCCATTCCATTCCATTCCATTGAATTCCATTCCATTGAATTCCATTCCATTCCATTCCATTCCATTCCATTCCATCCCATTCCATTCCATTCCATTCCATTCCGTTCTACTCGGGTTGATTCCATTCTATTCCATTCCATTCCATTCGATCCCATTTGATTCCATTCGATTCCATTCAATTCCATTCGATTCCATTCCATTCCACTCCATTCCATTCCATTGAATTCCATTCCATTCCATTCCATTCCATTCCATTCCATTCCATTCCATGGAATTCCATTCCATTCCATTCCATTCCATTCCATTCCATTCAATTCCATTCCATTCCATTCCATTCCATTGAATTCCGTTCCATTCCATTCCATTCCGTTCCGTTCCGTTCCGTTCCGTTCCGTTGCGTTCCGTTCCGTTCCGTTGTGTTCCGTTCCGTTCTACTCGGGATGATTCCATTCTATTCCATTCCATTCCAATCCATTCCATTCCATTCCATTGAATTCCATTCCATTCCATTCCATTCCATTCCATTCCATTCCATTCCATTGAATTCCATTCCATTCCATTCCATTCCATTCCATTCCATTCCATTCCATTCCATTCCATTGAATTCCATTCCATTCCAATCCATTCCATGGAATTCCGTTCCATTCCATTCCATTCCGTTCCGTTCCGTCCCGTTCCGTTCCGTTCCGTTCCGTTGCGTTCCGTTCCGTTCTACTCGGGTTGATTCCATTCTATTCCATTCCATTCCATTCGATTCCATTCGATTCCATTCGATTCCATTCCATTCCATTCCATAGAATTCCATTCCATTCCATTCCATTCCATTGAATTCCATTCCATTCCATTCCATTCCATTCTATTCCATTCCATTCCAATCCATTCCATTCCATTCCATTGAATTCCATTCCATTCCATTCCATTCCATTCCATTCCATTGAATTCCATTCCATTCCATTCAATTCCATTCCATTCCATTCCATTCCATTGAATTCCATTCCATTCCATTCCATTCCATTCCATTCCATTCCATTCCATTCCATTTGAATTCCATTCCATTCCATTCCATTCCATTCCATTACATTCCATTCCATTTGAATTCCATTCCATTCCAATCCATTCCATTCCATTCCATTCCATTCCATTCCATTCCATTCCATTCCATGGAATTCCATTCCATTCCATTCCATTCCATTCCATTCCATTGAATTCCATTCCATTCCATTCCATTGAATTCCATTCCATTCCATTCCATTCCATTCCATTCCATTCCATTCCATTGAATTCCATTCCGTTCCATTCCATTCCATTGATTTCCGTTCCATTCCACTCCATTCCATTCTGTTCCGTTCCGTTCCGTTCCGTTCCCTTCCGTTGCGTTCCGCTCCGTTCTACTCGGGTTGATTCCATTCTATTCCATTCCAGTCCATTCGATCCCATTCGATTGCATTCGATTCCATTCGATTCCATTCGATTCCACTCCATTCCATTCCATAGAATTCCATTCCATTCCATTCCATTCCATTCCATTCCATTCCATTCCATTGAATTCCATTCAATTCCATTCCATTCCATGGAATTCCATTCCATTCCATTCCATTCCAATCCATAGAATTCCATTCCATTCCATTCCATTCCATTGAATTCCGTTCCATTCCATTCAATTCCGTTCCGTTCCGTTCCGTTCCGTTCCGTTGCGTTCCGTTCCGTTCCGTTGTGTTCCGTTCCGTTCTACTCGGGTTGATTCCATTCTATTCCATTCCATTCCAATCCATTCCATTCCATTCCATTCCATTCCATTCCATTCCATTGAATTCCATTCCATTCCATTCCATTCCATGGAATTCCGTTCCATTCCATTCCATTCCGTTCCGTTCCATCCCGTTCCGTTCCGTTCCGTTCTGTTGCGTTCCGTTCCGTTCTACTAGGGTTGATTCCATTCTATTCCATTCCATTCCATTCGATTCCATTCGATTCCATTCGATTCCACTCCATTCCATTCCATAGAATTCCATTCCATTCCATTCCATTCCATTGAATTCCATTCCATTCCATTCCAATTCCATTCCATTCCATTCCATTCCATTGAATTCCATTCCATTCCATTCCATTCCATTCCATTCCATTCTACTGGTGTCCATTCCATTCCATTCCATTCCATTCCATTCCATTCCATTCCATTCCTTTCCATTCCATTGCATTCCATTGCATTCCATTCCATTCCATTCCATTCCATTCCATTCCATTCCACTCCACTCCACTCCACTCCACTCCATTCCACTCCACTCCACTCCGGTACATTCCATTCCATTCCATTCCATTCCATTCCATTCCATTCCGTGCTTCTCGGGTACATTCCGTTCCGTTCCATTCCATTCCATTCCATTCCATTCCATTCCGTTCCAGTGCACTCTACTCCACTCCACTCCACTCCACTCCACTCCGGTACATTCCATTCCATTCCATTCCATTCCATTCCATTCCATTTCCATTCCCATTCCATTTCCATTCCCGTTCCATTTCCATTCCCGTTTCTTTTCCATTCCCGTTCCATTTCCATTCCAGTTCCATTACCATTCCCGTTCCATTTCCATTCCCAATCCATTTCCATTCCCGTTCCTTTTCCATTCCCGTTCCATTTCCATTCCCGTTCCGTTACCATTCCCGTTCCATTTCCGTTCCCGTTCCGTTTCCGTTCCCATTCCATTTCCGTTCTCGTTCCGTTTCCGTTCCCGTTCCATTTCCATTCCCGTTCCATTTCCGTTCCCGTTCCATTTCCATTCCCGTTCCATTTCCATTCCCTTTCCATTTCCATTTCATTCCATTCCGTTCTGCTCGGGTACATTCCATTCCATTCCATTGCATTCCATTCCGTTCTGCTGCTGTCCATTCCATTCCATTCCATTCCGTTCCATTCCGTTCTACTCGGGTAGATTCCATTCCATTCCATTCCATTCCATTCCATTCCATTCCATTCCATTCCATTCTACTGGTGTCCATTCCATTCCATTCCATTCCATTCCATTCCATTCCATTCCATTCCATTCCATTGCATTCCATTCCATTCCATTCCATTCCATTCCATTCCATTCCGTTCCGTTCTACTCGGTTCCATTCCATTCCATTCCATTCCATTCCATGGAATTCCATTCCATTCCATTCCATTCCATTCCATTCCATAGAATTCCATTCCATTCCATTCCATTCCATTGAATTCCGTTCCATTCCATTCCATTCCGTTCCGTTCCGTTCCGTTCCGTTCCGTTGCGTTCCGTTCCGTTCCGTTGTGTTCCGTTCCGTTCTACTCGGGTTGATTCCATTCTATTCCATTCCATTCCAATCCATTCCATTCCATTCCATTGAATTCCATTCCATTCCATTCCATTCCATTCCATTCCATTCCATTCCATTCCATTCCATTGAATTCCATTCCATTCCATTCCATTCCATTCCATTCCATTCCATTCCATTGAATTCCATTCCATTCCATTCCATTCCATGGAATTCCGTTCCATTCCATTCCATTCCGTTCCGTTCCGTCCCGTTCCGTTCCGTTCCGTTCCGTTGCGTTCCGTTCCGTTCTACTCGGGTTGATTCCATTCTATTCCATTCCATTCCATTCGATTCCATTCGATTCCATTCGATTCCACTCCATTCCATTCCATAGAATTCCATTCCATTCCATTGAATTCCATTCCATTCCATTCCATTCCATTGAATTCCATTCCATTCCATTCCATTCCATTGAATTCCATTCCATTCCATTCCATTCCATTCCATTCCATTCCATTCCATTCTACTGTTGTCCATTCCATTCCATTCCATTCCATTCCATTCCATTCCATTCCATTCCATTCCTTTCCATTCCATTGCATTCCATTGCATTCCATTCCATTCCATTCCATTCCATTCCATTCCATTCCATTCCATTCCATTCCATTCCATTCCGTGTTTCTCGGGTACATTCCGTTCCGTTCCATTCCATTCCATTCCATTCCATTCCGTTCCAGTGCACTCTACTCCACTCCACTCCACTCCACTCCGGTACATTCCATTCCATTCCATTCCATTCCATTCCATTCCATTTCCATTCCCATTCCATTTCCATTCCCGTTCCATTTCCATTCCCGTTTCTTTTCCATTCCCGTTCCATTTCCATTCCCGTTCCATTACCATTCCCGTTCCATTTCCATTCCCGATCCATTTCCATTCCCGTTCCTTTTCCATTCCCGTTCCATTTCCATTCCTGTTCCGTTACCATTCCCGTTCCATTTCCGTTCCCGTTCCGTTTCCGTTCCCGTTCCATTTCCCTTCTCGTTCCGTCTCCGTTCCCGTTCCATTTCCATTCCCGTTCTATTTCCGTTCCCGTTCCATTTCCATTCCCGTTCCATTTCCATTCCCTTTCCATTTCCATTTCATTCCATTCCGTTCTGCTCGTGTACATTCCATTCCATTCCATTGCATTCCATTCCGTTCTGCTCCTGTCCATTCCATTCCATTCCATTCCGTTCCATTCCGTTCTACTCGGGTAGATTCCATTCCATTCCATTCCGTTCCATTCCATTCCATTCCATTCCATTCCATTCCATTCCATTCCGTTCTACTCGGGTTGATTCCATTCTATTCCATTCCATTCCATTCGATCCCATTTGATTCCATTCGATTCCATTCAATTCCATTCGATTCCATTCCATTCCACTCCATTCCATTCCATTCCATTCCATTCCATTCCATTCCATTCCATTCCATTCCATTCCATTCCATGGAATTCCATTCCATTCCATTCCATTCCATGGAATTCCATTCCATTCCATTCCATTCCATTCCATTCCATTCCATAGAATTCCATTCCATTCCATTCCATTCCATTGAATTCCGTTCCATTCCATTCCATTCCGTTCCGTTCCGTTCCGTTCCGTTCCGTTGCGTTCCGTTCCGTTCCGTTGTGTTCCGTTCCGTTCTACTCGGGATGATTCCATTCTATTCCATTCCATTCCAATCCATTCCATTCCATTCCATTGAATTCCATTCCATTCCATTCCATTCCATTCCATTCCATTCCATTCCATTCCATTGAATTCCATTCCATTCCATTCCATTCCATTCCATTCCATTCCATTCCATTGAATTCCATTCCATTCCATTCCATTCCATTCCATTCCATTCCATTCCGTTCCATTCCATTCCATTCCATTCCGCTCCGTTCCGTTCCGTTCCGTTCCCTTCCGTTGCGTTCTGCTCCGTTCTACTCGGGTTGATTCCATTCTATTCCATTCCAGTCCATTCGATCCCATTCGATTGCATTCGATTCCATTCGATTCCATTCGATTCCACTCCATTCCATTCCATAGAATTCCATTCCATTCCATTCCATTCCATTCCATTCCATTCCATTCCATTGAATTCCATTCCATTCCATTCCATTCCATGGAATTCCATTCCATTCCATTCCATTCCAATCCATAGAATTCCATTCCATTCCATTCCATTCCATTGAATTCCGTTCCATTCCATTCCATTCCGTTCCGTTCCGTTCCGTTCCGTTCCGTTGCGTTCCGTTCCGTTCCGTTGTGTTCCGTTCCGTTCTACTCGGGTTGATTCCATTCTATTCCATTCCATTCCAATCCATTCCATTCCATTCCATTCCATTCCATTCCATTCCATTCCATTCCATTCCATTCCATTCCATTGAATTCCATTCCATTCCATTCCATTCCATGGAATTCCGTTCCATTCCATTCCATTCCGTTCCGTTCCATCCCGTTCCGTTCCGTTCCGTTCCGTTGCGTTCCGTTCCGTTCTACTAGGGTTGATTCCATTCTATTCCATTCCATTCCATTCGATTCCATTCGATTCCATTCGATTCCACTCCATTCCATTCCATAGAATTCCATTCCATTCCATTCCATTCCATGGAATTCCATTCCATTCCATTCCATTCCATTGAATTCCATTCCATTCCATTCCATTCCATTGAATTCCATTCCATTCCATTCCATTCCATTCCATTCCATTCCATTCCATTCTACTGGTGTCCATTCCATTCCATTCTATTCCATTCCATTCCATTCCATTCCATTCCATTGCATTCCAAGGCATTCCATTCCATTCCATTCCATTCCATTCCATTCCATTCCACTCCACTCCACTCCACTCCACTCCATTCCACTCCACTCCACTCCGGTACATTCCATTCCATTCCATTCCATTCCATTCCATTCCATTCCGTGCTTCTCGGGTACATTCCGTTCCGTTCCATTCCATTCCATTCCATTCCATTCCATTCCGTTCCAGTGCACTCTACTCCACTCCACTCCACTCCACTCCACTCCGGTACATTCCATTCCATTCCATTCCATTCCATTCCATTCCATTTCCATTCCCATTCCATTTCCATTCCCGTTCCATTTCCATTCCCGTTTCTTTTCCATTCCCGTTCCATTTCCATTCCAGTTCCATTACCATTCCCGTTCCATTTCCATTCCCGATCCATTTCCATTCCCGTTCCATTTCCATTCCCGTTCCATTTCCATTCCCGTTCCGTTACCATTCCCGTTCCATTTCCGTTCCCGTTCCGTTTCCGTTCCCGTTCCATTTCCGTTCTCGTTCCGTTTCCGTTCCCGTTCCATTTCCATTCCCGTTCCATTTCCGTTCCCTTTCCATTTCCATTCCCGTTCCATTTCCATTCCCTTTCCATTTCCATTTCATTCCATTCCATTCTGCTCGGGTACATTCCATTCCATTCCATTGCATTCCATTCCGTTCTGCTCCTGTCCATTCCATTCCATTCCATTCCGTTCCATTCCGTTCTACTCGGGTAGATTCCATTCCATTCCATTCCATTCCATTCCATTCCATTCCATTCCATTCTACTGGTGTCCATTCCAATCCATTCCATTCCATTCCATTCCATTCCATTCCATTCCATTGCATTCCATTCCATTCCATTCCATTCCGTTCCGTTCTACTCGGTTACATTCCATTCAATTCCATTCCATTCCGTTCTACTCGGGTAGATTCCATTCCATTCCATTCCATTCCTTTCCATTCCATTGCATTCCATTGCATTGCATTGCACTCAATTCCATTCCATTCCATTCCATTCCATTCCATTCCATTCCATTCCATTCCGTTCCGTTCAACTCGGTTACATTCCATTCAATTACATTCCATTCCGTTCTACTCGGTTACATACCATTCCATTCCATTCCATTCCATTCCAATCCATTCCATTCCATTCCATTCCGTTCTACTCGTGTACATTCCATTCCATTCCACTCCATTCCATTCCATTCCATTCCATTCCATTCCATTCCATTCCGTTCTACTTTGGTACATTGCATTCCATTCCATTCCATTCCATTCCATTCCATTCCATTCCATTCCATTCCATTCCATTCTACTCAGGTTGATTCCATTCTATTCCATTCCATTCCATTCCATTCCATTCCATTCCATTCCATTCGATTCCATTCCATTCCATTCCATAGAATTCCATTCCATTCCATTCCATTCCATGGAATTCCATTCCATTCCATTCCATGGAATTCCATTCCATTCCATTCCATTCCATGGAATTCCATTCCATTCCATTCCATTCCATTCCATTCCATTCCATTCCATTCCATTGAATTCCATTCCGTTCCATTCCATTCCATGGAATTCCATTCCATTCCATTCCATTCCATTCCATTCCATTCCATTGAATTCCATTCCATAGAATTCCATTCCATTCCATTCCATTCCATTCCATTCCATCCCATTCCATTCCATTCCATTCCATTCCGTTCTACTAGGGTTGATTCCATTCTATTCCATTCCATTCCATTCGATCCCATTTGATTCCATTCGATTCCATTCAATTCCATTCGATTCCATTCCATTCCACTCCATTCCATTCCATTGAATTCCATTCCATTCCATTCCATTCCATTCCATTCCATTCCATGGAATTCCATTCCATTCCATTCCATTCCATTCCATTCCATAGAATTCCATTCCATTCCATTCCATTCCATTGAATTCCGTTCCATTCCATTCCATTCCGTTCCGTTCCGTTCCGTTCCGTTCCGTTGCGTTCCGTTCCGTTCCGTTGTGTTCCGTTCCGTTCTACTGGGGATGATTCCATTCTATTCCATTCCATTCCAATCCATTCCATTCCATTCCATTGAATTCCATTCCATTCCATTCCATTCCATTCCATTCCATTCCATTCCATTGAATTCCATTCCATTCCATTCCATTCCATTCCATTCCATTCCATTCCATTCCATTGAATTCCATTCCATTCCAATCCATTCCATGGAATTCCGTTCCATTCCATTCCATTCCGTTCCGTTCCGTCCCTTTCCGTTCCGTTCCGTTCCGTTGCGTTCCGTTCCGTTCTACTCGGGTTGATTCCATTCTATTCCATTCCATTCCATTCGATTCCATTCGATTCCATTCGATTCCACTCCATTCCATTCCATAGAATTCCATTCCATTCCATTCCATTCCATTGAATTCCATTCCATTCCATTCCATTCCATTCTATTCCATTCCATTCCAATCCATTCCATTCCATTCCATTGAATTCCATTCCATTCCATTCCATTCCATTCCATTCCATTCCATTCCATTGAATTCCATTCCATTCCATTCAATTCCATTCCATTCCATTCCATTCCATTGAATTCCATTCCATTCCATTCCATTCCATTCCATTCCATTCCATTCCATTCCATTTGAATTCCATTCCATTCCATTCCATTCCATTCCATTCCATTCCATTTGAATTCCATTCCATTCCAATCCATTCCATTCCATTCCATTCCATTCCATTCCATTCCATGGAATTCCATTCCATTCCATTCCATTCCATTCCATTCCATGGAATTCCATTCCATTCCATTCCATTCCATTCCATTCCATTCCATTCCGTTCCATTGAATTCCATTTCGTTCCATTCCATTCCATTGAATTCCGTTCCATTCCACTCCATTCCATTCTGTTCCGTTCCGTTCCGTTCCGTTCCCTTCCGTTGCGTTCCGCTCCGTTCTACTCGGGTTGATTCCATTCTATTCCATTCCAGTCCATTCGATCCCATTCGATTGCATTCGATTCCATTCGATTCCATTCGATTCCACTCCATTCCATTCCATAGAATTCCATTCCATTCCATTCCATTCCATTCCATTCCATTCCATTGAATTCCATTCAATTCCATTCCATTCCATGGAATTCCATTCAATTCCATTCCATTCCATGGAATTCCATTCCATTCCATTCCATTCCAATCCATAGAATTCCATTCCATTCCATTCCATTCCATTGAATTCCGTTCCATTCCATTCCATTCCGTTCCGTTCCGTTCCGTTCCGTTCCGTTGCGTTCCGTTCCGTTCCGTTGTGTTCCGTTCCGTTCTACTCGGGTTGATTCCATTCTATTCCATTCCATTCCAAACCATTCCATTCCATTCCATTCCATTCCATTCCATTCCATTCCATTCCATTGAATTCCATTCCATTCCATTCCATTCCATGGAATTCCGTTCCATTCCATTCCATTCCGTTCCGTTCCATCCCGTTCCGTTCCGTTCCGTTCCGTTGCGTTCCGTTCCGTTCTACTAGGGTTGATTCCATTCTATTCCATTCCATTCCATTCGATTCCATTCGATTCCATTCGATTCCACTCCATTCCATTCCATAGAATTCCATTCCATTCCATTCCATTCCATTGAATTCCATTCCATTCCATTCCATTCCAATTCCATTCCATTCCATTCCATTCCATTGAATTCCATTCCATTCCATTCCATTCCATTCCATTCCATTCCATTCCATTCCATTCTACTGGTGTCCATTCCATTCCATTCCATTCCATTCCATTCCATTCCATTCCTTTCCATTCCATTGCCTTCCATTGCATTCCATTCCATTCCATTCCATTCCATTCCATTCCATTCCACTCCACTCCACTCCACTCCACTCCATTCCACTCCACTCCACTCCGGTACATTCCATTCCATTCCATTCCATTCCATTCCATTCCATTCCATTCCGTGCTTCTCGGGTACATTCCGTTCCGTTCCATTCCATTCCATTCCATTCCATTCCGTTCCAGTGCACTCTACTCCACTCCACTCCACTCCACTCCACTCCGGTACATTCCATTCCATTCCATTCCATTCCATTCCATTCCATTTCCATTCCCATTCCATTTCCATTCCCGTTCCATTTCCATTCCCGTTTCTTTTCCATTCCCGTTCCATTTCCATTCCAGTTCCATTACCATTCCCGTTCCATTTCCATTCCCGATCCATTTCCATTCCCGTTCCTTTTCCATTCCCGTTCCATTTCCATTCCCGTTCCGTTACCATTCCCGTTCCATTTCCGTTCCCGTTCCGTTTCCGTTCCCGTTCCATTTCCGTTCTCGTTCCGTTTCCGTTCCCGTTCCATTTCCATTCCCGTTCCATTTCCGTTCCCGTTCCATTTCCATTCCCGTTCCATTTCCATTCCCTTTCCATTTCCATTTCATTCCATTCCGTTCTGCTCGGGTACATTCCATTCCATTCCATTGCATTCCATTCCGTTCTGCTCCTGTCCATTCCATTCCATTCCATTCCGTTCCATTCCGTTCTACTCGGGTAGATTCCATTCCATTCCATTCCATTCCATTCCATTCCATTCCATTCCATTCCATTCCATTCTACTGGTGTCCATTCCATTCCATTCCGTTCCATTCCATTCCATTCCATTCCATTCCATTCCATTGCATTCCATTCCATTCCATTCCATTCCATTCCGTTCCGTTCTACTCGGTTCCATTCCATTCCATTCCATTCCATTCCATTCCATAGAATTCCATTCCATTCCATTCCATTCCATTGAATTCCGTTCCATTCCATTCCATTCCGTTCCGTTCCGTTCCGTTCCGTTCCGTTGCGTTCCGTTCCGTTCCGTTTTGTTCCGTTCCGTTCTACTCGGGTTGATTCCATTCTATTCCATTCCATTCCAATCCATTCCATTCCATTCCATTGAATTCCATTCCATTCCATTCCATTCCATTCCATTCCATTCCATTCCATTCCATTCCATTCCATTCCATTCCATTCCATTGAATTCCATTCCATTCCATTCCATTCCATTCCATTCCATTCCATTGAATTCCATTCCATTCCATTCCATTTCCATTCCCATTCCATTTCCATTCCCGTTCCATTTCCATTCCCGTTTCTTTTCCATTCCCGTTCCATTTCCATTCCAGTTCCATTACCATTCCCGTTCCATTTCCATTCCCGATCCATTTCCATTCCCGTTCCTTTTCCATTCCCGTTCCATTTCCATTCCCGTTCCGTTACCATTCCCGTTCCATTTCCGTTCCCGTTCCGTTTCTGTTCCCGTTCCATTTCCGTTCTCGTTCCGTTTCCGTTCCCGTTCCATTTCCATTCCCGTTCCATTTCCGTTCCCGTTCCATTTCCATTCCCGTTCCATTTCCATTCCCTTTCCATTTCCATTTCATTCCATTCCGTTCTGCTCGGGTACATTCCATTCCATTCCATTGCATTCCATTCCGTTCTGCTCCTGTCCATTCCATTCCATTCCATTCCGTTCCATTCCGTTCTACTCGGGTAGATTCCATTCCATTCCATTCCATTCCATTCCATTCCATTCCATTCCATTCCATTCTACTGGTGTCCATTCCATTCCATTCCATTCCATTCCATTCCATTCCATTCCATTCCATTGCATTCCATTCCATTCCATTCCATTCCATTCCGTTCCGTTCTACTCGGTTACATTCCATTCCATTCCATTCCATTCCATTCCATGGAATTCCATGCCATTCCATTCCATTCCATTCCATTCCATAGAATTCCATTCCATTCCATTCCATTCCATTGAATTCCGTTCCATTCCATTCCATTCCGTTCCGTTCCGTTCCGTTCCGTTCCGTTGCGTTCCGTTCCGTTCCGTTGTGTTCCGTTCCGTTCTACTCGGGTTGATTCCATTCTATTCCATTCCATTCCAATCCATTCCATTCCATTCCATTGAATTCCATTCCATTCCAATCCATTCCATTCCATTCCATTCCATTCCATTCCAATCCATTCCATGGAATTCCGTTCCATTCCATTCCATTCCGTTCCGTTCCGTCCCGTTCCGTTCCGTTCCGTTCCGTTGCGTTCCGTTCCGTTCTACTCGGGTTGATTCCATTCTATTCCATTCCATTCCATTCGATTCCATTCGATTCCATTCGATTCCACTCCATTCCATTCCATAGAATTCCATTCCATTCCATTGAATTCCATTCCATTCCATTCCATTCCATTGAATTCCATTCCATTCCATTCCATTCCATTGAATTCCATTCCATTCCATTCCATTCCATTCCATTCCATTCCATTCCATTCCATTCTACTGTTGTCCATTCCATTCCATTCCATTCCATTCCATTCCATTCCATTCCATTCCATTCCATTCCTTTCCATTCCATTGCATTCCATTGCATTCCATTCCATTCCATTCCATTCCATTCCATTCCATTCCATTCCATTCCGTGCTTCTCGGGTACATTCCGTTCCGTTCCATTCCATTCCATTCCATTCCATTCCATTCCAGTGCACTCTACTCCACTCCACTCCACTCCACTCCGGTACATTCCATTCCATTCCATTCCATTCCATTTCCATTCCCATTCAATTTCCATTCCCGTTCCATTTCCATTCCCGTTTCTTTTCCATTCCCGTTCCATTTCCATTCCCGTTCCATTACCATTCCCGTTCCATTTCCATTCCCGATCCATTTCCATTCCCGTTCCTTTTCCATTCCCGTTCCATTTCCATTCCTGTTCCGTTACCATTCCCGTTCCATTTCCGTTCCCGTTCCGTTTCCGTTCCCGTTCCATTTCCCTTCTCGTTCCGTTTCCGTTCCCGTTCCATTTCCATTCCCGTTCTATTTCCGTTCCCGTTCCATTTCCATTCCCGTTCCATTTCCATTCCCTTTCCATTTCCATTTCATTCCATTCCGTTCTGCTCGGGTACATTCCATTCCATTCCATTGCATTCCATTCCGTTCTGCTCCTGTCCATTCCATTCCATTCCATTCCGTTCCATTCCGTTCTACTCGGGTAGATTCCATTCCATTCCATTCCATTCCATTCCATTCCATTCCATTCCATTCCATTCCATTCCATTCCATTCTACTGGTGTCCATTCCATTCCATTCCATTCCATTCCATTCCATTCCATTCCATTGCATTCCATTCCATTCCATTCCATTCCATTCCATTCCGTTCCGTTCTACTCGGTTACATTCCATTCAATTCCATTCCATTCCGTTCTACTCGGGTAGATTCCATTCCATTCCATTCCATTCCTTTCCATTCCATTGCATTCCATTGCATTGCATTGCACTCAATTCCATTCCATTCCATTCCATTCCATTCCATTCCATTCCATTCCATTCCATTCTACTGGTGTCCATTCCATTCCATTCCATTCCATTCCATTCCATTCCATTCCTTTCCATTCCATTGCATTCCATTGCATTCCATTCCATTCCATTCCATTCCATTCCATTCCATTCCACTCCACTCCACTCCACTCCACTCCATTCCACTCCACTCCACTCCGGTACATTCCATTCCATTCCATTCCATTCCATTCCATTCCATTCCATTCCGTGCTTCTCGGGTACATTCCGTTCCGTTCCATTCCATTCCATTCCATTCCATTCCGTTCCAGTGCACTCTACTCCACTCCACTCCACTCCACTCCACTCCGGTACATTCCATTCCATTCCATTCCATTCCATTCCATTCCATTTCCATTCCCATTCCATTTCCATTCCCGTTCCATTTCCATTCCCGTTTCTTTTCCATTCCCGTTCCATTTCCATTCCAGTTCCATTACCATTCCCGTTCCATTTCCATTCCCGATCCATTTCCATTCCCGTTCCTTTTCCATTCCCGTTCCATTTCCATTCCCGTTCCGTTACCATTCCCGTTCCATTTCCGTTCCCGTTCCGTTTCCGTTCCCGTTCCATTTCCGTTCTCGTTCCGTTTCCGTTCCCGTTCCATTTCCATTCCCGTTCCATTTCCGTTCCCGTTCCATTTCCATTCCCGTTCCATTTCCATTCCCTTTCCATTTCCATTTCATTCCATTCCGTTCTGCTCGGGTACATTCCATTCCATTCCATTGCATTCCATTCCGTTCTGCTCCTGTCCATTCCATTCCATTCCATTCCGTTCCATTCCGTTCTACTCGGGTAGATTCCATTCCATTCCATTCCATTCCATTCCATTCCATTCCATTCCATTCCATTCCATTCTACTGGTGTCCATTCCATTCCATTCCGTTCCATTCCATTCCATTCCATTCCATTCCATTCCATTGCATTCCATTCCATTCCATTCCATTCCATTCCGTTCCGTTCTACTCGGTTCCATTCCATTCCATTCCATTCCATTCCATTCCATAGAATTCCATTCCATTCCATTCCATTCCATTGAATTCCGTTCCATTCCATTCCATTCCGTTCCGTTCCGTTCCGTTCCGTTCCGTTGCGTTCCGTTCCGTTCCGTTTTGTTCCGTTCCGTTCTACTCGGGTTGATTCCATTCTATTCCATTCCATTCCAATCCATTCCATTCCATTCCATTGAATTCCATTCCATTCCATTCCATTCCATTCCATTCCATTCCATTCCATTCCATTCCATTCCATTCCATTCCATTGAATTCCATTCCATTCCATTCCATTCCATTCCATTCCATTCCATTGAATTCCATTCCATTCCATTCCATTTCCATTCCCATTCCATTTCCATTCCCGTTCCATTTCCATTCCCGTTTCTTTTCCATTCCCGTTCCATTTCCATTCCAGTTCCATTACCATTCCCGTTCCATTTCCATTCCCGATCCATTTCCATTCCCGTTCCTTTTCCATTCCCGTTCCATTTCCATTCCCGTTCCGTTACCATTCCCGTTCCATTTCCGTTCCCGTTCCGTTTCTGTTCCCGTTCCATTTCCGTTCTCGTTCCGTTTCCGTTCCCGTTCCATTTCCATTCCCGTTCCATTTCCGTTCCCGTTCCATTTCCATTCCCGTTCCATTTCCATTCCCTTTCCATTTCCATTTCATTCCATTCCGTTCTGCTCGGGTACATTCCATTCCATTCCATTGCATTCCATTCCGTTCTGCTCCTGTCCATTCCATTCCATTCCATTCCGTTCCATTCCGTTCTACTCGGGTAGATTCCATTCCATTCCATTCCATTCCATTCCATTCCATTCCATTCCATTCCATTCTACTGGTGTCCATTCCATTCCATTCCATTCCATTCCATTCCATTCCATTCCATTCCATTGCATTCCATTCCATTCCATTCCATTCCATTCCGTTCCGTTCTACTCGGTTACATTCCATTCCATTCCATTCCATTCCATTCCATGGAATTCCATGCCATTCCATTCCATTCCATTCCATTCCATAGAATTCCATTCCATTCCATTCCATTCCATTGAATTCCGTTCCATTCCATTCCATTCCGTTCCGTTCCGTTCCGTTCCGTTCCGTTGCGTTCCGTTCCGTTCCGTTGTGTTCCGTTCCGTTCTACTCGGGTTGATTCCATTCTATTCCATTCCATTCCAATCCATTCCATTCCATTCCATTGAATTCCATTCCATTCCAATCCATTCCATTCCATTCCATTCCATTCCATTCCAATCCATTCCATGGAATTCCGTTCCATTCCATTCCATTCCGTTCCGTTCCGTCCCGTTCCGTTCCGTTCCGTTCCGTTGCGTTCCGTTCCGTTCTACTCGGGTTGATTCCATTCTATTCCATTCCATTCCATTCGATTCCATTCGATTCCATTCGATTCCACTCCATTCCATTCCATAGAATTCCATTCCATTCCATTGAATTCCATTCCATTCCATTCCATTCCATTGAATTCCATTCCATTCCATTCCATTCCATTGAATTCCATTCCATTCCATTCCATTCCATTCCATTCCATTCCATTCCATTCCATTCCATTCTACTGTTGTCCATTCCATTCCATTCCATTCCATTCCATTCCATTCCATTCCATTCCATTCCATTCCTTTCCATTCCATTGCATTCCATTGCATTCCATTCCATTCCATTCCATTCCATTCCATTCCATTCCATTCCATTCCGTGCTTCTCGGGTACATTCCGTTCCGTTCCATTCCATTCCATTCCATTCCATTCCGTTCCAGTGCACTCTACTCCACTCCACTCCACTCCACTCCGGTACATTCCATTCCATTCCATTCCATTCCATTTCCATTCCCATTCAATTTCCATTCCCGTTCCATTTCCATTCCCGTTTCTTTTCCATTCCCGTTCCATTTCCATTCCCGTTCCATTACCATTCCCGTTCCATTTCCATTCCCGATCCATTTCCATTCCCGTTCCTTTTCCATTCCCGTTCCATTTCCATTCCTGTTCCGTTACCATTCCCGTTCCATTTCCGTTCCCGTTCCGTTTCCGTTCCCGTTCCATTTCCCTTCTCGTTCCGTTTCCGTTCCCGTTCCATTTCCATTCCCGTTCTATTTCCGTTCCCGTTCCATTTCCATTCCCGTTCCATTTCCATTCCCTTTCCATTTCCATTTCATTCCATTCCGTTCTGCTCGGGTACATTCCATTCCATTCCATTGCATTCCATTCCGTTCTGCTCCTGTCCATTCCATTCCATTCCATTCCGTTCCATTCCGTTCTACTCGGGTAGATTCCATTCCATTCCATTCCATTCCATTCCATTCCATTCCATTCCATTCCATTCCATTCCATTCTACTGGTGTCCATTCCATTCCATTCCATTCCATTCCATTCCATTCCATTCCATTGCATTCCATTCCATTCCATTCCATTCCATTCCATTCCGTTCCGTTCTACTCGGTTACATTCCATTCAATTCCATTCCATTCCGTTCTACTCGGGTAGATTCCATTCCATTCCATTCCATTCCTTTCCATTCCATTGCATTCCATTGCATTGCATTGCACTCAATTCCATTCCATTCCATTCCATTCCATTCCATTCCATTCCATTCCATTCCATTCCGTTCCGTTCAATCCGGTTACATTCCATTGAATTACATTCCATTCCGTTCTACTCGGTTACATTCCATTCCATTCCATTCCATTCCATTCCAATCCATTCCATTCCATTCCATTCCGTTCTACTCGGGTACATTCCATTCCATTCCATTCCATTCCATTCCATTCCGTTCTACTTTGGTACATTCCATTCCATTCCATTCCATTCCATTCCATTCCATTCCATTAGATTCCATTCCATTCGATTCCATTCCATTCCATTCCACTCCATTCCATGGAATTCCATTCCATTCCATTCCATTCCATTCCATTCCATTCCATTGAATTCCATTCCATTCCATTCCATTGAATTCCATTCCGTTCCATTCCATTCCATTGAATTCCATTCCATTCAATTTCATTCCATTCCATTCCATTCCATTCCATTTCATTCCATTCCATTCCATTCCATTCCATTCCATTGAATTCCATTCCATTCCATTCCATTCCATTCCATCCCATTCCATTCCATTCCATTCCATTCCGTTCTACTCGGGTTGATTCCATTCTATTCCATTCCATTCCATTCGATCCCATTTGATTCCATTCGATTCCATTCAATTCCATTCGATTCCATTCCATTCCACTCCATTCCATTCCATTGAATTCCATTCCATTCCATTCCATTCCATTCCATTGAATTCCATTCCATTCCATTCCATTGAATTCCATTCCGTTCCATTCCATTCCATTGAATTCCATTCCATTCCATTCCATTCCATTGAATTCCATTCCATTCCATTCCATTGAATTCCGTTCCATTCCATTCCATTCCGTTCCGTTCCGTTCCGTTCCGTTCCGTTGCGTTCCGTTCCGTTCCGTTGTGTTCCGTTCCGTTCTACTCGGGATGATTCCATTCTATTCCATTCCATTCCAATCCATTCCATTCCATTCCATTGAATTCCATTCCATTCCATTCCATTCCATTCCATTCCATTGAATTCCATTCCATTCCATTCCATTCCATTCCATTCCATTCCATTCCATTCCATTGAATTCCATTCCATTCCAATCCATTCCATGGAATTCCGTTCCATTCCATTCCATTCCGTTCCGTTCCGTCCCGTTCCGTTCCGTTCCGTTCCGTTGCGTTCCGTTCCGTTCCGTTGTGTTCCGTTCCGTTCTACTCGGGTTGATTCCATTCTATTCCATTCCATTCCAATCCATTCCATTCCATTCCATTCCATTCCATTCCATTGAATTCCATTCCATTCCATTCCATTCCATGGAATTCCGTTCCATTCCATTCCATTCCGTTCCGTTCCATCCCGTTCCGTTCCGTTCCGTTCCGTTGCGTTCCGTTCCGTTCTACTCGGGTTGATTCCATTCTATTCCATTCCATTCCATTCGATTCCATTCGATTCCATTCGATTCCACTCCATTCCATTCCATAGAATTCCATTCCATTCCATTCCATTCCATTGAATTCCATTCCATTCCATTCCATTCCATTCTATTCCATTCCATTCCAATCCATTCCATTCCATTCCATTCCATTCCATTCCATTGCATTCCATTCCATTCCATTCCATTCCATTCCATTCCATTCCATTGAATTCCATTCCATTCCATTCCATTCCATGGAATTCCGTTCCATTCCATTCCATTCCGTTCCGTTCCGTCCCTTTCCGTTCCGTTCCGTTCCGTTGCATTCCGTTCCGTTCTACTCGGGTTGATTCCATTCTATTCCATTCCATTCCATTCGATTCCATTCGATTCCATTCGATTCCACTCCATTCCATTCCATAGAATTCCATTCCATTCCATTCCATTCCATTGAATTCCATTCCATTCCATTCCATTCCATAGAATTCCATTCCATTCCATTCCATTCCATTGAATTCCATTCCATTCCATTCCATTCCATTCCATTCCATTCCATTCCATTCCATTCCATTCCATTCTACTGGTGTCCATTCCATTCCATTCCATTCCATTCCATTCCATTCCTTTCCATTCCATTGCATTCCATTGCATTCCATTCCATTCCATTCCGTTCCATTCCATTCCATTCCACTCCACTCCACTCCACTCCACTCCATTCCACTCCACTCCACTCCGGTATATTCAATTCCATTCCATTCCATTCCATTCCATTCCGTGCTTCTCGGGTACATTCCGTTCCGTTCCATTCCATTCCATTCCATTCCATTCCGTTCCAGTGCACTCTACTCCACTCCACTCCACTCCACTCCACTCTGGTACATTCCATTCCATTCCATTCCATTCCATTTCCATTCCCATTCCATTTCCATTCCCGTTCCATTTCCATTCCCGTTTCTTTTCCATTCCCGTTCCATTTCCATTCCAGTTCCATTACCATTCCCGTTCCATTTCCATTCCCGATCCATTTCCATTCCCGTTCCATTTCCATTCCCGTTCCATTTCCATTCCCGTTCCATTACCATTCCCGTTCCATTTCCGTTCCCGTTCCGTTTCCGTTCCCGTTCCATTTCCGTTCTCGTTCCGTTTCCGTTCCCGTTCCATTTCCATTCCCGTTCCATTTCCGTTCCCGTTCCATTTCCATTCCCGTTCCATTTCCATTCCCTTTCCATTTCCATTTCATTCCATTCCGTTCTGCTCGGGTACATTCCATTCCATTCCATTGCATTCCATTCCGTTCTGCTCCTGTCCATTCCATTCCATTCCATTCCGTTCCATTCCGTTCTACTCGGGTAGATTCCATTCCATTCCATTCCATTCCATTCCATTCCATTCCATTCCATTCCATTCCATTCTACTGGTGTCCATTCCATTCCATTCCATTCCATTCCATTCCATTCCATTCCATTGCATTCCATTCCATTCCATTCCATTCCATTCCATTCCGTTCCGTTCTACTCGGTTACATTCCATTCAATTCCATTCCATTCCGTTCTACTCGGGTAGATTCCATTCCATTCCATTCCATTCCTTTCCATTCCATTGCATTCCATTGCATTGCATTGCACTCAATTCCATTCCATTCCATTCCATTCCATTCCATTCCATTCCATTCCATTCCATTCCATTCCGTTCCGTTCAATCCGGTTACATTCCATTGAATTACATTCCATTCCGTTCTACTCGGTTACATTCCATTCCATTCCATTCCATTCCATTCCAATCCATTCCATTCCATTCCATTCCGTTCTACTCGGGTACATTCCATTCCACTGCATTCCATTCCATTCCATTCCATTCCATTCCATTCCGTTCTACTTTGGTACATTCCATTCCATTCCATTCCATTCCATTCCATTCCATTCCATTACATTCCATTCCATTCGATTCCATTCCATTCCATTCCACTCCATTCCATGGAATTCCATTCCATTCCATTCCATTCCATTCCATTCCATTCCATTCCATTGAATTCCATTCCATTCCATTCCATTGAATTCCATTCCGTTCCATTCCATTCCATTGAATTCCATTCCATTCCATTCCATTCCATTCCATTCCATTCCATTCCATTCCATTGAATTCCATTCCATTCCATTCCATTCCATTCCATCCCATTCCATTCCATTCCATTCCATTCCGTTCTACTCGGGTTGATTCCATTCTATTCCATTCCATTCCATTCGATCCCATTTGATTCCATTCGATTCCATTCAATTCCATTCGATTCCATTCCATTCCACTCCATTCCATTCCATTGAATTCCATTCCATTCCATTCCATTGAATTCCATTCCATTCCATTCCATTGAATTCCATTCCGTTCCATTCCATTCCATTGAATTCCATTCCATTCCATTCCATTCCATTGAATTCCATTCCATTCCATTCCATTGAATTCCGTTCCATTCCATTCCATTCTGTTCCGTTCCGTTCCGTTCCGTTCCGTTGCGTTCCGTTCCGTTCCGTTGTGTTCCGTTCCGTTCTACTCGGGATGATTCCATTCTATTCCATTCCATTCCAATCCATTCCATTCCATTCCATTGAATTCCATTCCATTCCATTCCATTCCATTCCATTCCATTGAATTCCATTCCATTCCATTCCATTCCATTCCATTCCATTCCATTCCATTCCATTCCATGGAATTCCATTCCATTCCAATCCATTCCATGGAATTCCGTTCCATTCCATTCCATTCCGTTCCGTTCCGTCCCGTTCCGTTCCGTTCCGTTCCGTTGCGTTCCGTTCCGTTCCGTTGTGTTCCGTTCCGTTCTACTCGGGTTGATTCCATTCTATTCCATTCCATTCCAATCCATTCCATTCCATTCCATTCCATTCCATTCCATTCCATTGAATTCCATTCCATTCCATTCCATTCCATGGAATTCCGTTCCATTCCATTCCATTCCGTTCCGTTCCATCCCGTTCCGTTCCGTTCCGTTCCGTTGCGTTCCGTTCCGTTCTACTCGGGTTGATTCCATTCTATTCCATTCCATTCCATTCGATTCCATTCGATTCCATTCGATTCCACTCCATTCCATTCCATAGAATTCCATTCCATTCCATTCCATTCCATGGAATTCCATTCCATTCCATTCCATTCCATTCTATTCCATTCCATTCCAATCCATTCCATTCCATTCCATTCCATTCCATTCCATTCCATTGCATTCCATTCCATTCCATTCCATTCCATTCCATTCCATTCCATTCCATTGAATTCCATTCCATTCCATTCCATTCCATGGAATTCCGTTCCATTGCATTCCATTCCGTTCCGTTCCGTCCCGTTCCGTTCCGTTCCGTTCCGTTGCATTCCGTTCCGTTCTACTCGGGTTGATTCCATTCTATTCCATTCCATTCCATTCGATTCCATTCGATTCCATTCGATTCCACTCCATTCCATTCCATAGAATTCCATTCCATTCCATTCCATTCCATTGAATTCCATTCCATTCCATTCCATTCCATAGAATTCCATTCCATTCCATTCCATTCCATTGAATTCCATTCCATTCCATTCCATTCCATTCCATTCCATTCCATTCCATTCCATTCCATTCTACTGGTGTCCATTCCATTCCATTCCATTCCATTCCATTCCATTCCATTCCATTCCTTTCCATTCCATTGCATTCCATTGCATTCCATTCCATTCCATTCCGTTCCATTCCATTCCATTCCACTCCACTCCACTCCACTCCACTCCATTCCACTCCACTCCACTCCGGTGTATTCAATTCCATTCCATTCCATTCCATTCCATTCCGTGCTTCTCGGGTACATTCCGTTCCGTTCCATTCCATTCCATTCCATTCCATTCCGTTCCAGTGCACTCTACTCCACTCCACTCCACTCCACTCCACTCCGGTACATTCCATTCCATTCCATTCCATTCCATTCCATTCCGTGCTTCTCGGGTACATTCCGTTCCGTTCCATTCCATTCCATTCCATTCCATTCCATTCCGTTCCAGTGCACTCTACTCCACTCCACTCCACTCCACTCCACTCTGGTACATTCCATTCCATTCCATTCCATTCCATTTCCATTCCCATTCCATTTCCATTCCCGTTCCATTTCCATTCCCGTTTCTTTTCCATTCCCGTTCCATTTCCATTCCAGTTCCATTACCATTCCCGTTCCATTTCCATTCCCGATCCATTTCCATTCCCGTTCCATTTCCATTCCCGTTCCATTTCCATTCCCGTTCCATTACCATTCCCGTTCCATTTCCGTTCCCGTTCCGTTTCCGTTCCCGTTCCATTTCCGTTCTCGTTCCGTTTCCGTTCCCGTTCCATTTCCATTCCCGTTCCATTTCCGTTCCCGTTCCATTTCCATTCCCGTTCCATTTCCATTCCCTTTCCATTTCCATTTCATTCCATTCCGTTCTGCTCGGGTACATTCCATTCCATTCCATTGCATTCCATTCCGTTCTGCTCCTGTCCATTCCATTCCATTCCATTCTGTTCCATTCCGTTCTACTCGGGTAGATTCCATTCTATTCCATTCCATTCCATTCCATTCCATTCCATTCCATTCCATTCCATTCCATTCTACTGGTGTCCATTCCATTCCATTCCATTCCATTCCATTCCATTCCATTCCATTCCATTCCAATCCATTGAATTCCATTCCATTCCATTCCATTCAATTGAATTCCGTTCCATTCCATTCCATTCCATTCCGTTCCGTTCCGTCCCGTTCCGTTCCGTTCCGTTGCGTTCCGTTCCGTTCAACTAGGGTTGATTCCATTCTATTCAATTCCATTCCATTCCATTCTACACGGGTTGATCATTCCATTCCGTTCCGTTCCGTTCCGTTCCGTTCCGTTCCGTACCGTTCTACTCGGGTTGATTCCATTCTATTCCATTCCATTCCATTCGATTCCATTCGACTCCATTCCATTCCATTCCATTCCATTCCATTCCATTCCATTCCATTGCATTCCATTCCACTCCAATCCATTCCATTCCATTCCATTCCATTACATTCCATTCCGTTCCGTTCCGTTCCGTTCCGTTCCGTTGCGTTCCGTTCCGTTCTACTCGGGTTGATTCCATTCTATTCCATTCCATTCCATTTGACTCCATTCGATTCCATTCCATTCCATTGCATTGAATTCCATTCCATTCCATTCCATTCCATTCCATTCCATTCCATTCCACTCCATTGAATTCCATTCCATTCCATTCCATTCCATTCCATTCCATTCCATTCCATTCCACTCCATTCCATTACACTCCACTGCACTCCACTCCACTCCACTCCACTCCATTCCACTCCCTTCCATTCCATTAAATTGAATTCCATTCCATTCCATTCCATTCCATTCCATTCCATTCCATTCCATTCCACTCCATTCCATTCCACTCCACTCCACTCCACTCCAATCCACTCCATTCCATTCCCTTCCATTCCATTCAATTGAATTGCATTGAATTCCATTCCATTCCATTCCATAACATTTCATTCCATTCCATTCCATTCCATTCCATTCCATTCCATTCCATTCCGTTCTACTCGGGTTGATTCCATTCTATTCCATTCCATTCCATTCGATTCCATTAGATTCCATTCGATTCCATTCGATTCCATTCGTTTCCATTCCATTCCATTCCATTCTATTCCATTGAATTCCATTCCATTCCATTCCATTCCATTCCATTCCATTGCATTCCATTCCATTGAATTCCATTGAATTCCATTCCATTCCATGGAATTCCATTCCATTCCATTCCATTCCATTCCATAGAATTCCATTCCATTCCATTCCATTCCATGGAATTCCGTTCCATTCCATTCCATTCCGTTCCGTTCCGTTCCGTTCCGTTGCGTTCCGTTCCGTTCCGTTGTGCTCCGTTCCGTTCTACTCGGGTTGATTCCATTCTATTCCATTCCATTCCAATCCATTCCATTCCATTCCATTGAATTCCATTCCATTCCATTCCATTCCATTCCATTCCATTCCATTGAATTCCATTCCATTCCATTCCATTCCATTCCATTCCATTCCATTGAATTCCATTCCATTCCATTCCATTCCATGGAATTCCGTTCCATTCCATTCCATTCCGTTCCGTTCCGTCCCGTTCCGTTCCGTTCCGTTCCGTTGCGTTCCGTTCCGTTCTACTCGGGTTGATTCCATTCTATTCCATTCCATTCCATTCGATTCCATTCGATTCCATTCGATTCCACTCCATTCCATTCCATAGAATTCCATTCCATTCCATTCCATTCCATTGAATTCCATTCCATTCCATTCCATTCCATAGAATTCCATTCCATTCCATTCCATTCCATTGAATTCCATTCCATTCCATTCCATTCCATTCCATTCCATTCCATTCCATTCCATTCTACTGGTGTCCATTCCATTCCATTCCATTCCATTCCATTCCATTCCTTTCCATTCCATTGCATTCCATTGCATTCCATTCCATTCCATTCCGTTCCATTCCATTCCATTCCACTCCACTCCACTCCACTCCACTCCATTCCACTCCACTCCACTCCGGTACATTCAATTCCATTCCATTCCATTCCATTCCATTCCATTCCATTCCGTGCTTCTCGGGTACATTCCGTTCCGTTCCATTCCATTCCATTCCATTCCATTCCGTTCCAGTGCACTCTACTCCACTCCACTCCACTCCACTCCTTTCTGGTACATTCCATTCCATTCCATTCCATTCCATTTCCATTCCCATTCCATTTCCATTCCCGTTCCATTTCCATTCCCGTTTCTTTTCCATTCCCGTTCCATTTCCATTCCAGTTCCATTACCATTCCCGTTCCATTTCCATTCCCGATCCATTTCCATTCCCGTTCCATTTCCATTCCCGTTCCATTTCCATTCCCGTTCCATTACCATTCCCGTTCCATTTCCGTTCCCGTTCCGTTTCCGTTCCCGTTCCATTTCCGTTCTCGTTCCGTTTCCGTTCCCGTTCCATTTCCATTCCCGTTCCGTTTCCGTTCCCGTTCCATTTCCATTCCCGTTCCATTTCCATTCCCTTTCCATTTCCATTTCATTCCATTCCGTTCTGCTCGGGTACATTCCATTCCATTCCATTGCATTCCATTCCGTTCTGCTCCTGTCCATTCCATTCCATTCCATTCCGTTCCATTCCGTTCTACTCGGGTAGATTCCATTCCATTCCATTCCATTCCATTCCATTCCATTCCATTCCATTCCATTCCATTCCATTCTACTGGTGTCCATTCCATTCCATTCCATTCCATTCCATTCCATTCCATTCCATTCCATTGAATTCCATTCCATTCCATTCCATTCCATGGAATTCCGTTCCATTCCATTCCATTCCGTTCCGTTCCGTCCCGTTCCGCTCCGTTGCGTTCCGTTCCGTTCTACTCGGGTTGATTCCATTCTATTCCATTCCTTTCCATTCGATTCCATTCGATTCCATTCGATTCCATTCGATTCCATTCCATTCCATTCCATTGAATTCCATTCCATTCCATTCCATTCCATTGAATTCCATTCCATTCCATTCCATTCCATTCCATTCCATTGAATTCCATTCCATTCCATTCCATTCCATTTCATAGAATTCCATTCCGTTCCATTCCATTCCATTGAATTCCGTTCCATTCCATTCCATTCCATTCCATTCCATTCCATTCCATTCCATTGAATTCCATTCCATTCCATTCCATAGAATTCCATTCCGTTCCATTCCATTCCATTCCATTAAATTCCATTCCATTCCATTCAATTCCATTCCATTCCATTCCATTCCATTCCATTTGAATTCCATTCCGTTCCATTCCATTCCATTCCCTTCCATTCCATTCCATTCCATTCTACTCGGGTTGATTCCATTCTATTCCATTCCATTCCATTCGATTCCATTCGATTCGATTCGATTCCATTCCATTCCATTCCATTCCATTCCGTTCTACTCGGGTTGATTCCATTCTATTCCATTCCATTCCATTCGATTCCATTCGATTCCATTCGATTCCATTCGATTCCATTCCATTCCATAGAATTCCATTCCATTCCATTCCATTCCATTGAATTCCATTCCATTCCATTCCATTCCATTGAATTCCATTCCATTCCATTCCATTCCATTCCATTCCATTCCATTCCATTCCATTCCATTCCATTCCATTCCATTCCATTCCATTCTACTGTTGTCCATTCCATTCCATTCCATTCCATTCCATTCCATTCCATTGCATTCCATTCCATTCCTTTCCATTCCATTGCATTCCATTGCATTCCATTCCATTCCATTCCATTCCATTCCATTCCATTCCACTCCACACCACTCCACTCCACTCCATTCCACTCCACTCCACTCCGGTACATTCCATTCCATTCCATTCCATTCCATTCCATTCCATTCCATTCCGTGCTTCTCGGGTACATTCCGTTCCGTTCCATTCCATTCCATTCCATTCCATTCCCTTCCAGTGCACTCTACTCCACTCCACTCCACTCCACTCCGGTACATTCCATTCCATTCCATTCCATTCCATTCCATTCCATTTCCATTCCCATTCCATTTCCATTCCCGTTCCATTTCCATTCCCGTTTCTTTTCCATTCCCCTTCCATTTCCATTCCCGTTCCATTACCATTCCCGTTCCATTTCCATTCCCGATCCATTTCCATTCCCGTTCCTTTTCCATTCCCGTTCCATTTCCATTCCTGTTCCGTTACCATTCCCGTTCCATTTCCGTTCCCGTTCCGTTTCCGTTCCCGTTCCATTTCCGTTTTCGTTCCGTTTCCGTTCCCGTTCCATTTCCATTCCCGTTCCATTTCCGTTCCCGTTCCATTTCCATTCCCGTTCCATTTCCATTCCCTTTCCATTTCCATTTCATTCCATTCCGTTCTGCTCGGGTACATTCCATTCCATTCCATTGCATTCCATTCCGTTCTGCTCCTGTCCATTCCATTCCATTCCATTTAGTTCCATTCCGTTCTATTCGGGTAGATTCCATTCCATTCCATTCCATTCCATTCCATTCCATTCCATTCCATTCCATTCCATTCTACTGGTGTCCATTCCATTCCATTCCATTCCATTCCATTCCATTCCATTCCATTCCATTGCATTCCATTCCATTCCATTCCATTCCATTCCGTTCCGTTCTACTCGGTTACATTCCATTCAATTCCATTCCATTCCGTTCTACTCGGGTAGATTCCATTCCATTCCATTCCATTCCTTTCCATTCCATTGCATTCCATTGCATTGCATTGCACTCAATTCCATTCCATTCCATTCCATTCCATTCCATAGAATTCCGTTCCATTCCATTCCATTCCATTCCACTCCATTCCATTCCATTCCATTCCATTCCATTCCATTCCATTCCATTCCATTCTACTCGGGTTGATTGCATTCTATTCCATTCCATTCCATTCGATTCCATTCGATTCCATTCGATTCCATTCGATTCCATTCCATTCCATTCCATTCCATTCCATTCCATTCCAATGAATTCCATTCCATTCCATTCCATTCCATTCCATTCCATGGAATTCCATTCCATTCCATTCCATTCCATTCCATTCCATTCCATTCCATTCCATGGAATTCCATTCCATTCCATTCCATTCCATTCCATTCCATTCCATTGAATTCCATTCCATTCCATTCCATTCCTTTCCATTCCATGGAATTCCATTCCATTCCATTCCATTCCATTCCATTCCATTCCATTCCATTCCATTGAATTCCATTCCGTTCCATTCCATTCCATTGAATTCCGTTCCATTCCACTCCATTCCATTCCGTTCTGTTCCGTTCTGTTCCGTTCCCTTCCGTTGCGTTCCGCTCCGTTCTACTCGGGTTGATTCCATTCTATTCCATTCCAGTCCATTCGATCCCATTCGATTGCATTCGATTCCATTCGATTCCATTCGATTCCACTCCATTCCATTCCATAGAATTCCATTCCATTCCATTCCATTCCATTCCATTCCATTCCATTCCATTCCATTGAATTCCATTCCATTCCATTCCATTCCATGGAATTCCATTCCATTCCATTCCATTCCAATCCATAGAATTCCATTCCATTCCATTCCATTGCATTGAATTCCGTTCCATTCCATTCCATTCCGTTCCGTTCCGTTCCGTTCCGTTGCGTTCCGTTCCGTTCCGTTGTGTTCCGTTCCGTTCTACTCGGGTTGATTCCATTCTATTCCATTCCATTCCAATCCATTCCATTCCATTCCATTCCATTCCATTCCATTCCATTCCATTCCATTCCATTCCATTCCATTCCATTCCATTCCATTCCATTCCATTCCATTCCATTCCATTCCATTGAATTCCATTCCATTCCATTCCATTCCATGGAATTCCGTTCCATTCCATTCCATTCCGTTCCGTTCCGTCCCGTTCCGCTCCGTTGCGTTCCGTTCCATTCTACTCGGGTTGATTCCATTCTATTCCATTCCTTTCCATTCGATTCCATTCGATTCCATTCGATTCCATTCGATTCCATTCCATTCCATTCCATTGAATTCCATTCCATTCCATTCCATTCCATTGAATTCCATTCCATTCCATTCCATTCCATTCCATTCCATTGAATTCCATTCCATTCCATTCCATTCCATTCCATAGAATTCAATTCCGTTCCATTCCATTCCATTGAATTCCGTTCCATTCCATTCCATTCCATTCCATTCCATTCCATTCCATTGAATTCCATTCCATTCCATTCCATAGAATTCCATTGCGTTCCATTCCATTCCATTCCATTAAATTCCATTGCATTCCATTCAATTCCATTCCATTCCATTCCATTCCATTCCATTTGAATTCCATTCCGTTCCATTCCATTCCATTCCCTTCCATTCCATTCCATTCCATTCTACTCGGGTTGATTCCATTCTATTCCATTCCATTCCATTCGATTCCATTCGATTCGATTCGATTCCATTCCATTCCATTCCATTCCATTCCGTTCTACTCGGGTTGATTCCATTCTATTCCATTCCATTCCATTCGATTCCATTCGATTCCATTCGATTCCATTCGATTCCATTCCATTCCATAGAATTCCATTCCATTCCATTCCATTCCATTCCATTGAATTCCATTCCATTCCATTCCATTACATTCCATTTCATTGAATTCCATTCAATTCCATTCCATTCCATTCCATTCCATTTCATTGAATTCTATTCAATTCCATTCCATTCCATTCCATTCCATTCCATTGAATTCCATTCCATTCCATTCCATTCCATTCCATTCCATTCTACTCGGGTTGATTCCATTCTATTCCATTCCATTCCATTCGATCCCATTCGATTCCATTCGATTCCGTTCCATTCCATTCCATTCCATTCCATTCCATTCCATTCCACTCCATTGAATTCCATTCCATTCCATTCCATTGAATTCCGTTCCATTCCATTCCATTCCGTTCCGTTCCGTCCCGTTCCATTCCATTCCGTTCCGTTGCGTGCCGTTCTGTTCTACTCGGAATGATTCCATTCTATTCCATTCCATTCCATTCCATTCCATTCGATACCAATTGATTCCTTTCGATTCCATTCGATTCCATTCCATTCCATTCCATTCCATTCCATTCCGTTCCACTCCATTCCATTCCATTCCATTGAATTCCATTCCAATCCATTCCATTCCATTCCATTCCATTGAATTCCATTCCATTCCATTCCATTCCATTCCATAGAATTCCATTCCATTCCATTCCATTCCATTCCATAGAATTCCGTTCCATACCATTCCATTCCATTCCATTCCATTCCATTCCATTCCATTCCATTCCATTCCATTTGAATTCCATTCCATTCCATTCCATTCCATTCTATTCCATTCCATTCCATTCCATTCCATTCCATTCCATTCTACTCGGGTTGATTGCATTCTATTCCATTCCATTCCAATCCATTCCATTCCATTCCATTCCATTCCATTCCATTCCATTCCATTCCATTCCATTCCATTCCATTCCATTGAATTCCATTCCATTCCATTCCATTCCATTCCATTCCATTCCATTCCATTGAATTCCATTCCATTCCATTCCATTCCATGGAATTCCGTTCCATTCCATTCCATTCCGTTCCGTTCCGTCCCGTTCCGCTCCGTTGCGTTCCGTTCCGTTCTACTCGGGTTGATTCCATTCTATTCCATTCCTTTCCATTCGATTCCATTCGATTCCATTCGATTCCATTCGATTCCATTCCATTCCATTCCGTTGAATTCCATTCCATTCCATTCCATTCCATTGAATTCCATTCCATTCCATTCCATTCCATTCCATTCCATTGAATTCCATTCCATTCCATTCCATTCCATTCCATAGAATTCCATTCCGTTCCATTCCATTCCATTGAATTCCGTTCCATTCCATTCCATTCCATTCCATTCCATTCCATTCCATTCCATTGAATTCCATTCCATTCCATTCCATAGAATTCCATTCCGTTCCATTCCATTCCATTCCATTAAATTCCATTCCATTCCATTCAATTCCATTCCATTCCATTCCATTCCATTCCATTTGAATTCCATTCCGTTCCATTCCATTCCATTCCCTTCCATTCCATTCCATTCCATTCTACTCGGGTTGATTCCATTCTATTCCATTCCATTCCATTCGATTCCATTCGATTCGATTCGATTCCATTCCATTCCATTCCATTCCATTCCGTTCTACTCGGGTTGATTCCATTCTATTCCATTCCATTCCATTCGATTCCATTCGATTCCATTCGATTCCATTCGATTCCATTCCATTCCATAGAATTCCATTCCATTCCATTCCATTCCATTGAATTCCATTCCATTCCATTCCATTCCATTGAATTCCATTCCATTCCATTCCATTCCATTCCATTCCATTCCATTCCATTCCATTCCATTCCATTCCATTCCATTCCATTCTACTGTTGTCCATTCCATTCCATTCCATTCCATTCCATTCCATTCCATTGCATTCCATTCCATTCCTTTCCATTCCATTGCATTCCATTGCATTCCATTCCATTCCATTCCATTCCATTCCATTCCATTCCACTCCACACCACTCCACTCCACTCCATTCCACTCCACTCCACTCCGGTACATTCCATTCCATTCCATTCCATTCCATTCCATTCCATTCCGTGCTTCTCGGGTACATTCCGTTCCGTTCCATTCCATTCCATTCCATTCCATTCCCTTCCAGTGCACTCTACTCCACTCCACTCCACTCCACTCCGGTACATTCCATTCCATTCCATTCCATTCCATTCCATTCCATTCCATTTCCATTCCCATTCCATTTCCATTCCCGTTCCATTTCCATTCCCGTTTCTTTTCCATTCCCCTTCCATTTCCATTCCCGTTCCATTACCATTCCCGTTCCATTTCCATTCCCGATCCATTTCCATTCCCGTTCCTTTTCCATTCCCGTTCCATTTCCATTCCTGTTCCGTTACCATTCCCGTTCCATTTCCGTTCCCGTTCCGTTTCCGTTCCCGTTCCATTTCCGTTTTCATTCCGTTTCCGTTCCCGTTCCATTTCCATTCCCGTTCCATTTCCGTTCCCGTTCCATTTCCATTCCCGTTCCATTTCCATTCCCTTTCCATTTCCATTTCATTCCATTCCGTTCTGCTCGGGTACATTCCATTCCATTCCATTGCATTCCATTCCGTTCTGCTCCTGTCCATTCCATTCCATTCCATTTAGTTCCATTCCGTTCTATTCGGGTAGATTCCATTCCATTCCATTCCATTCCATTCCATTCCATTCCATTCCATTCCATTCCATTCTACTGGTGTCCATTCCATTCCATTCCATTCCATTCCATTCCATTCCATTCCATTCCATTCCATTGCATTCCATTCCATTCCATTCCATTCCATTCCGTTCCGTTCTACTCGGTTACATTCCATTCAATTCCATTCCATTCCGTTCTACTCGGGTAGATTCCATTCCATTCCATTCCATTCCTTTCCATTCCATTGCATTCCATTGCATTGCATTGCACTCAATTCCATTCCATTCCATTCCATTCCATTCCATAGAATTCCGTTCCATTCCATTCCATTCCATTCCACTCCATTCCATTCCATTCCATTCCATTCCATTCCATTCCATTCCATTCCATTCCATAGAATTCCGTTCCATTCCATTCCATTCCATTCCACTCCATTCCATTCCATTCCATTCCATTCCATTCCATTCCATTCCATTCCATTCCATTCTACTCGGGTTGATTGCATTCTATTCCATTCCATTCCATTCGATTCCATTCGATTCCATTCGATTCCATTCGATTCCATTCCATTCCATTCCATTCCATTCCATTCCATTCCATTGAATTCCATTCCATTCCATTCCATTCCATGGAATTCCATTCCATTCCATTCCATTCCATTCCATTCCATTCCATTGAATTCCATTCCATTCCATTCCATTCCATTCCATTCCATGGAATTCCATTCCATTCCATTCCATTCCATTCCATTCCATTCCATTCCATTCCATTGAATTCCATTCCGTTCCATTCCATTCCATTGAATTCCGTTCCATTCCACTCCATTCCATTCCGTTCTGTTCCGTTCTGTTCCGTTCCCTTCCGTTGCGTTCCGCTCCGTTCTACTCGGGTTGATTCCATTCTATTCCATTCCAGTCCATTCGATCCCATTCGATTGCATTCGATTCCATTCGATTCCATTCGATTCCACTCCATTCCATTCCATAGAATTCCATTCCATTCCATTCCATTCCATTCCATTCCATTCCATTCCATTCCATTGAATTCCATTCCATTCCATTCCATTCCATGGAATTCCATTCCATTCCATTCCATTCCAATCCATAGAATTCCATTCCATTCCATTCCATTCCATTGAATTCCGTTCCATTCCATTCCATTCCGTTCCGTTCCGTTCCGTTCCGTTGCGTTCCGTTCCGTTCCGTTGTGTTCCGTTCCGTTCTACTCGGGTTGATTCCATTCTATTCCATTCCATTCCAATCCATTCCATTCCATTCCATTCCATTCCATTCCATTCCATTCCATTCCATTCCATTCCATTGAATTCCATTCCATTCCATTCCATTCCATTCCATTCCATTCCATTCCATTGAATTCCATTCCATTCCATTCCATTCCATGGAATTCCGTTCCATTCCATTCCATTCCGTTCCGTTCCGTCCCGTTCCGCTCCGTTGCGTTCCGTTCCATTCTACTCGGGTTGATTCCATTCTATTCCATTCCTTTCCATTCGATTCCATTCGATTCCATTCGATTCCATTCGATTCCATTCCATTCCATTCCATTGAATTCCATTCCATTCCATTCCATTCCATTGAATTCCATTCCATTCCATTCCATTCCATTCCATTCCATTGAATTCCATTCCATTCCATTCCATTCCATTCCATAGAATTCAATTCCGTTCCATTCCATTCCATTGAATTCCGTTCCATTCCATTCCATTCCATTCCATTCCATTCCATTCCATTCCATTGAATTCCATTCCATTCCATTCCATAGAATTCCATTGCGTTCCATTCCATTCCATTCCATTAAATTCCATTCCATTCCATTCAATTCCATTCCATTCCATTCCATTCCATTCCATTTGAATTCCATTCCGTTCCATTCCATTCCATTCCCTTCCATTCCATTCCATTCCATTCTACTCGGGTTGATTCCATTCTATTCCATTCCATTCCATTCGATTCCATTCGATTCGATTCGATTCCATTCCATTCCATTCCATTCCATTCCGTTCTACTCGGGTTGATTCCATTCTATTCCATTCCATTCCATTCGATTCCATTCGATTCCATTCCATTCCATAGAATTCCATTCCATTCCATTCCATTCCATTCCATTGAATTCCATTCCATTCCATTCCATTACATTCCATTTCATTGAATTCCATTCAATTCCATTCCATTCCATTCCATTCCATTTCATTGAATTCTATTCAATTCCATTCCATTCCATTCCATTCCATTCCATTGAATTCCATTCCATTCCATTCCATTCCATTCCATTCCATTCTACTCGGGTTGATTCCATTCTATTCCATTCCATTCCATTCGATCCCATTCGATTCCATTCGATTCCGTTCCATTCCATTCCATTCCATTCCATTCCATTCCATTCCATTCCATTCCATTGAATTCCATTCCATTCCATTCCATTGAATTCCGTTCCATTCCATTCCATTCCGTTCCGTTCCGTCCCGTTCCATTCCATTCCGTTCCGTTGCATGCCGTTCTGTTCTACTCGGAATGATTCCATTCTATTCCATTCCATTCCATTCCATTCCATTCGATACCAATTGATTCCTTTCGATTCCATTCGATTCCATTCCATTCCATTCCATTGAATTCCATTCCGTTCCACTCCATTCCATTCCATTCCATTGAATTCCATTCCAATCCATTCCATTCCATTCCATTCCATTGAATTCCATTCCATTCCATTCCATTCCATTCCATAGAATTCCATTCCATTCCATTCCATTCCATTCCATAGAATTCCGTTCCATACCATTCCATTCCATTCCATTCCATTCAATTCCATTCCATTCCATTCCATTCCATTGAATTCCATTCCATTCCATTCCATTCCATTCCATTCCATTCCATTGCATTCCATTCCATTTGAATTCCATTCCATTCCATTCCATTCCATTCCATTCCATTCCATTTGAATTCCATTCCATTCCAATCCATTCCATTCCATTCCATTCCATTCCATTCCATTCCATTCCATTCCATGGAATTCCATTCCATTCCATTCCATTCCATTCCATTCCATTGAATTCCATTCCATTCCATTCCATTCCATTCCATTCCATTCCATTCCATTCCATTGAATTCCATTCCGTTCCATTCCATTCCATTGAATTCCGTTCCATTCCACTCCATTCCATTCCGTTCCGTTCCGTTCCGTTCCGTTCCCTTCCGTTGCGTTCCGCTCCGTTCTACTCGGGTTGATTCCATTCTATTCCATTCCAGTCCATTCGATCCCATTCGATTGCATTCGATTCCATTCGATTCCATTCGATTCCACTCCATTCCATTCCATTGAATTCCATTCCATTCCATTCCATTCCATTCCATTCCATTGAATTCCATTCCATTCCATTCCATTCCATTCCATTCCATTCCATTGAATTCCATTCCATTCCATTGAATTCCATTCCATTCCATTCCATTCCATTCCATTCCATTCCATTGAATTCCATTCCATTCCATTGAATTCCATTCCATTCCATTCCATTCCATTGAATTCCGTTCCATTCCATTCCATTCCATTCCATTCCATTCCATTGAATTCCATTCCATTCCATTCCATAGAATTCCGTTCCATTCCATTCCATTCCATTCCATTCCATTCCATTCCATTCCATTCCATTGAATTCCATTCCATTCCATTCCATTCCTTTCCATTGAATTCCATTCTGTTCCATTCCATTCCTTTGAATTCCGTTCCATTCCATTCCATTCCATTCCATTCCATTCCATGGAATTCCGTTCCATTCCATTCCATTCCGTTCCGTTCCGTCCCGTTCCGTTCCGTTCCGTTCCGTTGCGTTCCGTTCCGTTCTACTCGGGTTGATTCCATTCTATTCCATTCCATTCCATTCGATTCCATTCGATTCCATTCGATTCCACTCCATTCCATTCCATAGAATTCCATTCCATTCCATTCCATTCCATTGAATTCCATTCCATTCCATTCCATTCCATTGAATTCCATTCCATTCCATTCCATTCCATTGAATTCCATTCCATTCCATTCCATTCCATTCCATTCCATTCCATTCCATTCCATTCCATTCCATTCCATTCTACTGGTGTCCATTCCATTCCATTTCATTCCATTCCATTCCATTCCATTCCATTCCTTTCCATTCCATTGCATTCCATTGCATTCCATTCCATTCCATTCCATTCCATTCCATTCCATTCCATTCCACTCCACTCCACTCCACTCCACTCCATTCCACTCCACTCCACTCCGGTACATTCCATTCCATTCCATTCCATTCCATTCCATTCCATTCCATTCCATTCCGTGCTTCTCGGGTACATTCCGTTCCGTTACATTCCATTCCATTCCATTCCATTCCGTTCCAGTGCACTCTACTCCACTCCACTCCACTCCACTCCACTCCGTTACATTCCATTCCATTCCATTCCATTCCATTCCATTCCATTTCCATTCCCATTCCATTTCCATTCCCGTTCCATTTCCATTCCCGTTTCTTTTCCATTCCCGTTCCATTTCCATTCCAGTTCCATTACCATTCCCGTTCCATTTCCATTCCCGATCCATTTCCATTCCCGTTCCATTTCCATTCCCGTTCCATTTCCATTCCCGTTCCGTTACCATTCCCGTTCCATTTCCGTTCCCGTTCCGTTTCCGTTCCCGTTCCATTTCCGTTCTCGTTCCGTTTCCGTTCCCGTTCCATTTCCATTCCCGTTCCATTTCCGTTCCCTTTCCATTTCCATTCCCGTTCCATTTCCATTCCCTTTCCATTTCCATTTCATTCCATTCCATTCTGCTCGGGTACATTCCATTCCATTCCATTGCATTCCATTCCGTTCTGTTCCTGTCCATTCCATTCCATTCCATTCCGTTCCATTCCGTTCTACTCGGGTAGATTCCATTCCATTCCATTCCATTCCATTCCATTCCATTCCATTCCATTCCATTCTACTGGTGTCCATTCCATTCCATTCCATTCCATTCCATTCCATTCCATTCCATTCCATTCCATTGCATTCCATTCCATTCCATTCCATTCCGTTCCGTTCTACTCGGTTACATTCCATTCAATTCCATTCCATTCCGTTCTACTCGGGTAGATTCCATTCCATTCCATTCCATTCCTTTCCATTCCATTGCATTCCATTGCATTGCATTGCACTCAATTCCATTCCATTCCATTCCATTCCATTCCATTCCATTCCATTCCATTCCATTCCGTTCCGTTCAACTCGGTTACATTCCATTCAATTACATTCCATTCCGTTCTACTCGGTTACATACCATTCCATTCCATTCCATTCCATTCCAATACATTCCATTCCATTCCATTCCGTTCTACTCGTGTACATTCCATTCCATTCCATTCCATTCCATTCCATTCCATTCCATTCCATTCCGTTCTACTTTGGTACATTCCATTCCATTCCATTCCATTCCATTCCATTCCATTCCATTCCATTCCATTCCATTCCATTCTACTCAGGTTGATTCCATTCTATTCCATTCCATTCCATTCCATTCCATTCCATTCCATTCCATTCCATTCGATTCCATTCCATTCCATTCCATAGAATTCCATTCCATTCCATGGAATTCCATTCCATTCCATTCCATGGAATTCCATTCCATTCCATTCCATTCCATGGAATTCCATTCCATTCCATTCCATTCCATGGAATTCCATTCCATTCCATTCCATTCCATTCCATTCCATTCCATTCCATTCCATTGAATTCCATTCCGTTCCATTCCATTCCATTGAATTCCATTCCATTCCATTCCATTCCATTCCATTCCATTCCATTGAATTCCATTCCATTGAATTCCATTCCATTCCATTCCATTCCATTGAATTCCATTCCATTCCATTCCATTCCATTCCATTCCATTGAATTCCATTCCATTCCATTCCATTCCATTCCATAGAATTCCATTCCGTTCCCTTCCATTCCATTGAATTCCGTTCCATTCCATTCCATTCCATTCCATTCCATTCCATTGAATTCCATTCCATTCCATTCCATAGAATTCCATTCCGTTCCATTCCATTCCATTCCATTCAATTCCATTCCATTCCATTCCATTCCATTCCATTTGAATTCCATTCCGTTCCATTCCATTCCATTCCCTTCCATTCCATTCCATTCCATTCTACTCGGGTTGATTCCATTCTATTCCATTCCATTCCATTCGATTCCATTCGATTCGATTCGATTCCATTCCATTCCATTCCATTCCATTCCGTTCTACTCGGGTTGATTCCATTCTATTCCATTCCATTCCATTCGATTCCATTCGATTCCATTCGATTCCATTCGATTCCATTCCATTCCATAGAATTCCATTCCATTCCATTCCATTCCATTCCATTGAATTCCATTCCATTCCATTCCATTACATTCCATTTCATTGAATTCCATTCAATTCCATTCCATTCCATTCCATTCCATTCCATTGAATTCCATTCCATTCCATTCCATTCCATTCCATTCCATTCTACTCGGGTTGATTCCATTCTATTCCATTCCATTCCATTCGATCCCATTCGATTCCATTCGATTCCGTTCCATTCCATTCCATTCCATTCCATTCCATTCCATTCCATTCCATTGAATTCCATTCCATTCCATTCCATTGAATTCCGTTCCATTCCATTCCATTCCGTTCCGTTCCGTCCCGTTCCATTCCATTCCGTTCCGTTGCGTGCCGTTCTGTTCTACTCGGAATGATTCCATTCTATTCCATTCCATTCCATTCCATTCCATTCGATACCAATTGATTCCTTTCGATTCCATTCGATTCCATTCCATTCCATTCCATTGAATTCCATTCCGTTCCACTCCATTCCATTCCATTCCATTGAATTCCATTCCAATCCATTCCATTCCATTCCATTCCATTGAATTCCATTCCATTCCATTCCATTCCATTCCATAGAATTCCATTCCATTCCATTCCATTCCATTCCATAGAATTCCGTTCCATACCATTCCATTCCATTCCATTCCATTCCATTCCATTCCATTCCATTCCATTTGAATTCCATTCCATTCCATTCCATTCCATTCTATTCCATTCCATTCCATTCCATTCCATTCCATTCCATTCCATTCTACTCGGGTTGATTGCATTCTATCCCATTCCATTCCATTCGATTCCATTCGATTCCATTCGATTCCATTCCATTCCATTCCATTGAATTCCATTCCATTCAATTCCATTCCATTCCATTCCATTCCATTGAATTCCATTCCATTCCATTCCATTCCATTCCATTCCATTGCATTCCATTCCATTTGAATTCCATTCCATTCCATTCCATTCCATTCCATTCCATTCCATTTGAATTCCATTCCATTCCAATCCATTCCATTCCATTCCATTCCATTCCATTCCATTCCAATCCATAGAATTCCATTCCATTCCATTCCATTCCATTGAATTCCATTCCATTCCATTCCATTCCATGGAATTCCATTCCATTCCATTCCATTCCATTCCAATCCATAGAATTCCATTCCATTCCATTCCATTCCATTGAATTCCGTTCCATTCCATTCCGTTCCGTTCCGTTCCGTTCCGTTCCGTTCCGTTGCGTTCCGTTCCGTTCCGTTGTGTTCCGTTCCGTTCTACTCGGGTTGATTCCATTCTATTCCATTCCATTCCAATCCATTCCATTCCATTCCATTCCATTCCATTCCATTCCATTCCATTCCATTCCATTCCATTGAATTCCATTCCGTTCCATTCCATTCCATTGAATTCCATTCCATTCCATTCCATTCCATTCCATTCTATTCCATTGAATTCCATTCCATTGAATTCCATTCCATTCCATTCCATTCCATTCCATTCCATCCCATTCCATTCCATTCCATTCCATTCCGTTCTACTCGGGTTGATTCCATTCTATTCCATTCCATTCCATTCGATCCCATTTGATTCCATTCGATTCCATTCAATTCCATTCGATTCCATTCCATTCCACTCCATTCCATTCCATTGAATTCCATTCCATTCCATTCCATTCCATTCCATTCCATTCCATTCCATGGAATTCCATTCCATTCCATTCCATTCCATTCCATTCCATAGAATTCCATTCCATTCCATTCCATTCCATTGAATTCCGTTCCATTCCATTCCAATCCGTTCCGTTCCGTTCCGTTCCGTTCCGTTGCGTTCCGTTCCGTTCCGTTGTGTTCCGTTCCGTTCTACTCGGGATGATTCCATTCTATTCCATTCCATTCCAATCCATTCCATTCCATTCCATTGAATTCCTTTCCATTCCATTCCATTCCATTCCATTCCATTCCATTCCATTGAATTCCATTCCATTCCATTCCATTCCATTCCATTCCATTCCATTCCATTGAATTCCATTCCATTCCATTCCATTCCATTCCATTCCATTCCATTCCGTTCCATTCCATTCCATTCCATTCCATTCCATTTGAATTCCATTCCATTCCATTCCATTGAATTCCATTCCATTCCATTTGAATTCCATTCCATTCCAATCCATTCCATTCCATTCCATTCCATTCCATTCCATTCCATTCCATTCCATTCCATGGAATTCCATTCCATTCCATTCCATTCCATTCCATTCCATTCCATTGAATTCCATTCCATTCCATTCCATTCCATTCCATGCCATTCCATTCCATTCCATTCCATTCCATTGAATTCCATTCCGTTCCATTCCATTCCATTGAATTCCGTTCCATTCCACTCCATTCCATTCCGTTCCGTTCCGTTCCGTTCCGTTCCCTTCCGTTGCGTTCCGCTCCGTTCTACTCGGGTTGATTCCATTCTATTCCATTCCAGTCCATTCGATCCCATTCGATTGCATTCGATTCCATTCGATTCCATTCGATTCCACTCCATTCCATTCCATAGAATTCCGTTCCATTCCATTCCATTCCATTCCATTCCATTCCATTCCATTGAATTCCATTCCATTCCATTCCATTCCATGGAATTCCATTCCATTCCATTCCATTCCATTCCAATCCATAGAATTCCATTCCATTCCATTCCATTCCATTCCATTGAATTCCGTTCCATTCCATTCCGTTCCGTTCCGTTCCGTTCCGTTCCGTTCCGTTGCGTTCCGTTCCGTTCCGTTGTGTTCCGTTCCGTTCTACTCGGGTTGATTCCATTCTATTCCATTCCATTCCAATCCATTCCATTCCATTCCATTCCATTCCATTCCATTCCATTCCATTCCATTCCATTCCATTCCATTCCATTCCATTGAATTCCATTCCATTCCATTCCATTCCATGGAATTCCGTTCCATTCCATTCCATTCCGTTCCATTCCATCCCGTTCCGTTCCGTTCCGTTCCGTTGCGTTCCGTTCCGTTCTACTAGGGTTGATTCCATTCTATTCCATTCCATTCCATTCGATTCCATTCGATTCCATTCGATTCCACTCCATTCCATTCCATAGAATTCCATTCCATTCCATTCCATTCCATTTAATTCCATTCCATTCCATTCCATTCCATTGAATTCCATTCCATTCCATTCCATTCCATTGAATTCCATTCCATTCCATTCCATTCCATTCCATTCCATTCCATTCCATTCTACTGGTGTCCATTCCATTCCATTCCATTCCATTCCATTCCATTCCATTCCATTCCATTCCTTTCCATTCCATTGCATTCCATTGCATTCCATTCCATTCCATTCCATTCCATTCCATTCCATTCCACTCCACTCCACTCCACTCCACTCCATTCCACTCCACTCCACTCCGGTACATTCCATTCCATTCCATTCCATTCCATTCCATTCCATTCCATTTGAATTCCATTCCATTCCATTCCATTCCATTCTATTCCATTCCATTCCATTCCATTCCATTCCATTCCATTCCATTCTACTCGGGTTGATTGCATTCTATCCCATTCCATTCCATTCGATTCCATTCGATTCCATTCGATTCCATTCCATTCCATTCCATTGAATTCCATTCCATTCAATTCCATTCCATTCCATTCCATTCCATTGAATTCCATTCCATTCCATTCCATTCCATTCCATTCCATTGCATTCCATTCCATTTGAATTCCATTCCATTCCATTCCATTCCATTCCATTCCATTCCATTTGAATTCCATTCCATTCCAATCCATTCCATTCCATTCCATTCCATTCCATTCCATTCCAATCCATAGAATTCCATTCCATTCCATTCCATTCCATTGAATTCCATTCCATTCCATTCCATTCCATGGAATTCCATTCCATTCCATTCCATTCCATTCCAATCCATAGAATTCCATTCCATTCCATTCCATTCCATTGAATTCCGTTCCATTCCATTCCGTTCCGTTCCGTTCCGTTCCGTTCCGTTCCGTTGCGTTCCGTTCCGTTCCGTTGTGTTCCGTTCCGTTCTACTCGGGTTGATTCCATTCTATTCCATTCCATTCCAATCCATTCCATTCCATTCCATTCCATTCCATTCCATTCCATTCCATTCCATTCCATTCCATTCCATTCCATTGAATTCCATTCCGTTCCATTCCATTCCATTGAATTCCATTCCATTCCATTCCATTCCATTCCATTCTATTCCATTGAATTCCATTCCATTGAATTCCATTCCATTCCATTCCATTCCATTCCATTCCATCCCATTCCATTCCATTCCATTCCATTCCGTTCTACTCGGGTTGATTCCATTCTATTCCATTCCATTCCATTCGATCCCATTTGATTCCATTCGATTCCATTCAATTCCATTCGATTCCATTCCATTCCACTCCATTCCATTCCATTGAATTCCATTCCATTCCATTCCATTCCATTCCATTCCATTCCATTCCATGGAATTCCATTCCATTCCATTCCATTCCATTCCATTCCATAGAATTCCATTCCATTCCATTCCATTCCATAGAATTCCGTTCCATTCCATTCCAATCCGTTCCGTTCCGTTCCGTTCCGTTCCGTTGCGTTCCGTTCCGTTCCGTTGTGTTCCGTTCCGTTCTACTCGAGATGATTCCATTCTATTCCATTCCATTCCAATCCATTCCATTCCATTCCATTGAATTCCTTTCCATTCCATTCCATTCCATTCCATTCCATTCCATTCCATTGAATTCCATTCCATTCCATTCCATTCCATTCCATTCCATTCCATTCCATTGAATTCCATTCCATTCCATTCCATTCCATTCCATTCCGTTCCATTCCATTCCATTCCATTCCATTCCATTTGAATTCCATTCCATTCCATTCCATTGAATTCCATTCCATTCCATTTGAATTCCATTCCATTCCAATCCATTCCATTCCATTCCATTCCATTCCATTCCATTCCATTCCATTCCATTCCATGGAATTCCATTCCATTCCATTCCATTCCATTCCATTCCATTCCATTGAATTCCATTCCATTCCATTCCATTCCATTCCATGCCATTCCATTCCATTCCATTCCATTCCATTGAATTCCATTCCGTTCCATTCCATTCCATTGAATTCCGTTCCATTCCACTCCATTCCATTCCGTTCCGTTCCGTTCCGTTCCGTTCCCTTCCGTTGCGTTCCGCTCCGTTCTACTCGGGTTGATTCCATTCTATTCCATTCCAGTCCATTCGATCCCATTCGATTGCATTCGATTCCATTCGATTCCATTCGATTCCACTCCATTCCATTCCATAGAATTCCGTTCCATTCCATTCCATTCCATTCCATTCCATTCCATTCCATTGAATTCCATTCCATTCCATTCCATTCCATGGAATTCCATTCCATTCCATTCCATTCCATTCCAATCCATAGAATTCCATTCCATTCCATTCCATTCCATTCCATTGAATTCCGTTCAATTCCATTCCGTTCCGTTCCGTTCCGTTCCGTTCCGTTCCGTTGCGTTCCGTTCCGTTCCGTTGTGTTCCGTTCCGTTCTACTCGGGTTGATTCCATTCTATTCCATTCCATTCCAATCCATTCCATTCCATTCCATTCCATTCCATTCCATTCCATTCCATTCCATTCCATTCCATTCCATTGAATTCCATTCCATTCCATTCCATTCCATGGAATTCCGGTCCATTCCATTCCATTCCGTTCCATTCCATCCCGTTCCGTTCCGTTCCGTTCCGTTGCGTTCCGTTCCGTTCTACTAGGGTTGATTCCATTCTATTCCATTCCATTCCATTCGATTCCATTCGATTCCATTCGATTCCACTCCATTCCATTCCATAGAATTCCATTCCATTCCATTCCATTCCATTTAATTCCATTCCATTCCATTCCATTCCATTGAATTCCATTCCATTCCATTCCATTCCATTGAATTCCATTCCATTCCATTCCATTCCATTCCATTCCATTCCATTCCATTCTACTGGTGTCCATTCCATTCCATTCCATTCCATTCCATTCCATTCCATTCCATTCCATTCCATTCCTTTCCATTCCATTGCATTCCATTGCATTCCATTCCATTCCATTCCATTCCATTCCATTCCATTCCACTCCACTCCACTCCACTCCACTCCATTCCACTCCACTCCACTCCGGTACATTCCATTCCATTCCATTCCATTCCATTCCATTCCATTCCGTGCTTCTCGGGTACATTCCGTTCCGTTCCATTCCATTCCATTCCATTCCATTCCGTTCCAGTGCACTCTACTCCACTCCACTCCACTCCACTCCGGTACATTCCATTCCATTCCATTCCATTCCATTCCATTCCATTTCCATTCCCATTCCATTTCCATTCCCGTTCCATTTCCATTCCCGTTTCTTTTCCATTCCCGTTCCATTTCCATTCCAGTTCCATTACCATTCCCGTTCCATTTCCATTCCCGATCCATTTCCATTCCCGTTCCATTTCCATTCCCGTTCCATTTCCATTCCCGTTCCGTTACCATTCCCGTTCCATTTCCGTTCCCGTTCCGTTTCCGTTCCCGTTCCATTTCCGTTCTCGTTCCGTTTCCGTTCCCGTTCCATTTCCATTCCCGTTACATTTCCGTTCCCTTTCCATTTCCATTCCCGTTCCATTTCCATTCCCTTTCCATTTCCATTTCATTCCATTCCATTCTGCTCGGGTACATTCCATTCCATTCCATTGCATTCCATTCCGTTCTGCTCCTGTGCATTCCATTCCATTCCATTCCGTTCCATTCCGTTCTACTCGGGTAGATTCCATTCCATTCCATTCCATTCCATTCCATTCCAATCCATTCCATTCCATTCTACTGGTGTCCATTCCATTCCATTCCATTCCATTCCATTCCATTCCATTCCATTCCATTCCATTGCATTCCATTCCATTCCATTCCATTCCGTTCCGTTCTACTCGGTTACATTCCATTCAATTCCATTCCATTCCGTTCTACTCGGGTAGATTCCATTCCATTCCATTCCATTCCCTTCCATTCCATTGCATTCCATTGCATTGCATTGCACTCAATTCCATTCCATTCAATTCCATTCCATTCCATTCCATTCCATTCCATTCCGTTCCGTTCAACTCGGTTACATTCCATTCAATTACATTCCATTCCGTTCTACTGGGTTACATACCATTCCATTCCATTCCATTCCATTCCAATCCATTCCATTCCATTCCATACCGTTCTACTCGTGTACATTCCATTCCATTCCATTCCATTCCATTCCATTCCATTCCATTCCATTCCATTCCATTCCGTTCTACTTTGGTACATTCCATTCCATTCCATTCCATTCCATTCCATTCCATTCCATTCCATTCCATTCCATTCCATTCCATTCCATTCTACTCAGGTTGATTCCATTCTATTCCATTCCATTCCATTCCATTCCATTCCATTCCATTCCATTCGATTCCATTCCATTCCATTCCATAGAATTCCATTCCATTCCATTCCATGGAATTCCATTCCATTCCATTCCATTCCATTCCATTCCATTCCATTCCATTGAATTCCATTCCATTCCATTCCATTGAATTCCATTCCATTGAATTCCATTCCATTCCATTCCATTCCATTCCATTCCATCCCATTCCATTCCATTCCATTCCATTCCGTTCTACTCGGGTTGATTCCATTCTATTCCATTCCATTCCATTCGATCCCATTTGATTCCATTCGATTCCATTCAATTCCATTCGATTCCATTCCATTCCACTCCATTCCATTCCATTGAATTCCATTCCATTCCATTCCATTCCATTCCATTCCATTCCATTCCATGGAATTCCATTCCATTCCATTCCATTCCATTCCATTCCATTCAATTCCATTCCATTCCATTCCATTCCATTGAATTCCGTTCCATTCCATTCCATTCCGTTCCGTTCCGTTCCGTTCCGTTCCGTTGCGTTCCGTTCCGTTCCGTTGTGTTCCGTTCCGTTCTACTCGGGATGATTCCATTCTATTCCATTCCATTCCAATCCATTCCATTCCATTCCATTGAATTCCATTCCATTCCATTCCATTCCATTCCATTCCATTCCATTCCATTGAATTCCATTCCATTCCATTCCATTCCATTCCATTCCATTCCATTCCATTCCATTCCATTGAATTCCATTCCATTCCAATCCATTCCATGGAATTCCGTTCCATTCCATTCCATTCCGTTCCGTTCCGTCCCGTTCCGTTCCGTTCCGTTCCGTTGCGTTCCGTTCCGTTCTACTCGGGTTGATTCCATTCTATTCCATTCCATTCCATTCGATTCCATTCGATTCCATTCGATTCCATTCCATTCCATTCCATAGAATTCCATTCCATTCCATTCCATTCCATTGAATTCCATTCCATTCCATTCCATTCCATTCTATTCCATTCCATTCCAATCCATTCCATTCCATTCCATTGAATTCCATTCCATTCCATTCCATTCCATTCCATTCCATTGAATTCCATTCCATTCCATTCAATTCCATTCCATTCCATTCCATTCCATTGAATTCCATTCCATTCCATTCCATTCCATTCCATTCCATTCCATTCCATTCCATTTGAATTCCATTCCATTCCATTCCATTCCATTCCATTCCATTACATTCCATTCCATTTGAATTCCATTCCATTCCAATCCATTCCATTCCATTCCATTCCATTCCATTCCATTCCATTCCATTCCATTCCATGGAATTCCATTCCATTCCATTCCATTCCATTCCATTCCATTGAATTCCATTCCATTCCATTCCATTGAATTCCATTCCATTCCATTCCATTCCATTCCATTCCATTCCATTCCATTGAATTCCATTCCGTTCCATTCCATTCCATTGATTTCCGTTCCATTCCACTCCATTCCATTCTGTTCCGTTCCGTTCCGTTCCGTTCCCTTCCGTTGCGTTCCGCTCCGTTCTACTCGGGTTGATTCCATTCTATTCCATTCCAGTCCATTCGATCCCATTCGATTGCATTCGATTCCATTCGATTCCATTCGATTCCACTCCATTCCATTCCATAGAATTCCATTCCATTCCATTCCATTCCATTCCATTCCATTCCATTCCATTGAATTCCATTCAATTCCATTCCATTCCATGGAATTCCATTCCATTCCATTCCATTCCAATCCATAGAATTCCATTCCATTCCATTCCATTCCATTGAATTCCGTTCCATTCCATTCAATTCCGTTCCGTTCCGTTCCGTTCCGTTCCGTTGCGTTCCGTTCCGTTCCGTTGTGTTCCGTTCCGTTCTACTCGGGTTGATTCCATTCTATTCCATTCCATTCCAATCCATTCCATTCCATTCCATTCCATTCCATTCCATTCCATTGAATTCCATTCCATTCCATTCCATTCCATGGAATTCCGTTCCATTCCATTCCATTCCGTTCCGTTCCATCCCGTTCCGTTCCGTTCCGTTCTGTTGCGTTCCGTTCCGTTCTACTAGGGTTGATTCCATTCTATTCCATTCCATTCCATTCGATTCCATTCGATTCCATTCGATTCCACTCCATTCCATTCCATAGAATTCCATTCCATTCCATTCCATTCCATTGAATTCCATTCCATTCCATTCCAATTCCATTCCATTCCATTCCATTCCATTGAATTCCATTCCATTCCATTCCATTCCATTCCATTCCATTCCATTCTACTGGTGTCCATTCCATTCCATTCCATTCCATTCCATTCCATTCCATTCCATTCCTTTCCATTCCATTGCATTCCATTGCATTCCATTCCATTCCATTCCATTCCATTCCATTCCATTCCACTCCACTCCACTCCACTCCACTCCATTCCACTCCACTCCACTCCGGTACATTCCATTCCATTCCATTCCATTCCATTCCATTCCATTCCGTGCTTCTCGGGTACATTCCGTTCCGTTCCATTCCATTCCATTCCATTCCATTCCATTCCGTTCCAGTGCACTCTACTCCACTCCACTCCACTCCACTCCACTCCGGTACATTCCATTCCATTCCATTCCATTCCATTCCATTCCATTTCCATTCCCATTCCATTTCCATTCCCGTTCCATTTCCATTCCCGTTTCTTTTCCATTCCCGTTCCATTTCCATTCCAGTTCCATTACCATTCCCGTTCCATTTCCATTCCCAATCCATTTCCATTCCCGTTCCTTTTCCATTCCCGTTCCATTTCCATTCCCGTTCCGTTACCATTCCCGTTCCATTTCCGTTCCCGTTCCGTTTCCGTTCCCATTCCATTTCCGTTCTCGTTCCGTTTCCGTTCCCGTTCCATTTCCATTCCCGTTCCATTTCCGTTCCCGTTCCATTTCCATTCCCGTTCCATTTCCATTCCCTTTCCATTTCCATTTCATTCCATTCCGTTCTGCTCGGGTACATTCCATTCCATTCCATTGCATTCCATTCCGTTCTGCTGCTGTCCATTCCATTCCATTCCATTCCGTTCCATTCCGTTCTACTCGGGTAGATTCCATTCCATTCCATTCCATTCCATTCCATTCCATTCCATTCCATTCCATTCTACTGGTGTCCATTCCATTCCATTCCATTCCATTCCATTCCATTCCATTCCATTCCATTCCATTGCATTCCATTCCATTCCATTCCATTCCATTCCATTCCATTCCGTTCCGTTCTACTCGGTTCCATTCCATTCCATTCCATTCCATTCCATGGAATTCCATTCCATTCCATTCCATTCCATTCCATTCCATAGAATTCCATTCCATTCCATTCCATTCCATTGAATTCCGTTCCATTCCATTCCATTCCGTTCCGTTCCGTTCCGTTCCGTTCCGTTGCGTTCCGTTCCGTTCCGTTGTGTTCCGTTCCGTTCTACTCGGGTTGATTCCATTCTATTCCATTCCATTCCAATCCATTCCATTCCATTCCATTGAATTCCATTCCATTCCATTCCATTCCATTCCATTCCATTCCATTCCATTCCATTCCATTGAATTCCATTCCATTCCATTCCATTCCATTCCATTCCATTCCATTCCATTGAATTCCATTCCATTCCATTCCATTCCATGGAATTCCGTTCCATTCCATTCCATTCCGTTCCGTTCCGTCCCGTTCCGTTCCGTTCCGTTCCGTTGCGTTCCGTTCCGTTCTACTCGGGTTGATTCCATTCTATTCCATTCCATTCCATTCGATTCCATTCGATTCCATTCGATTCCACTCCATTCCATTCCATAGAATTCCATTCCATTCCATTGAATTCCATTCCATTCCATTCCATTCCATTGAATTCCATTCCATTCCATTCCATTCCATTGAATTCCATTCCATTCCATTCCATTCCATTCCATTCCATTCCATTCCATTCTACTGTTGTCCATTCCATTCCATTCCATTCCATTCCATTCCATTCCATTCCATTCCATTCCTTTCCATTCCATTGCATTCCATTGCATTCCATTCCATTCCATTCCATTCCATTCCATTCCATTCCATTCCATTCCATTCCATTCCATTCCGTGTTTCTCGGGTACATTCCGTTCCGTTCCATTCCATTCCATTCCATTCCATTCCGTTCCAGTGCACTCTACTCCACTCCACTCCACTCCACTCCGGTACATTCCATTCCATTCCATTCCATTCCATTCCATTCCATTTCCATTCCCATTCCATTTCCATTCCCGTTCCATTTCCATTCCCGTTTCTTTTCCATTCCCGTTCCATTTCCATTCCCGTTCCATTACCATTCCCGTTCCATTTCCATTCCCGATCCATTTCCATTCCCGTTCCTTTTCCATTCCCGTTCCATTTCCATTCCTGTTCCGTTACCATTCCCGTTCCATTTCCGTTCCCGTTCCGTTTCCGTTCCCGTTCCATTTCCCTTCTCGTTCCGTCTCCGTTCCCGTTCCATTTCCATTCCCGTTCTATTTCCGTTCCCGTTCCATTTCCATTCCCGTTCCATTTCCATTCCCTTTCCATTTCCATTTCATTCCATTCCGTTCTGCTCGTGTACATTCCATTCCATTCCATTGCATTCCATTCCGTTCTGCTCCTGTCCATTCCATTCCATTCCATTCCGTTCCATTCCGTTCTACTCGGGTAGATTCCATTCCATTCCATTCCGTTCCATTCCATTCCATTCCATTCCATTCCATTCCATTCCATTCCGTTCTACTCGGGTTGATTCCATTCTATTCCATTCCATTCCATTCGATCCCATTTGATTCCATTCGATTCCATTCAATTCCATTCGATTCCATTCCATTCCACTCCATTCCATTCCATTCCATTCCATTCCATTCCATTCCATTCCATTCCATTCCATTCCATTCCATGGAATTCCATTCCATTCCATTCCATTCCATGGAATTCCATTCCATTCCATTCCATTCCATTCCATTCCATTCCATAGAATTCCATTCCATTCCATTCCATTCCATTGAATTCCGTTCCATTCCATTCCATTCCGTTCCGTTCCGTTCCGTTCCGTTCCGTTGCGTTCCGTTCCGTTCCGTTGTGTTCCGTTCCGTTCTACTCGGGATGATTCCATTCTATTCCATTCCATTCCAATCCATTCCATTCCATTCCATTGAATTCCATTCCATTCCATTCCATTCCATTCCATTCCATTCCATTCCATTCCATTGAATTCCATTCCATTCCATTCCATTCCATTCCATTCCATTCCATTCCATTGAATTCCATTCCATTCCATTCCATTCCATTCCATTCCATTCCATTCCGTTCCATTCCATTCCATTCCATTCCGCTCCGTTCCGTTCCGTTCCGTTCCCTTCCGTTGCGTTCTGCTCCGTTCTACTCGGGTTGATTCCATTCTATTCCATTCCAGTCCATTCGATCCCATTCGATTGCATTCGATTCCATTCGATTCCATTCGATTCCACTCCATTCCATTCCATAGAATTCCATTCCATTCCATTCCATTCCATTCCATTCCATTCCATTCCATTGAATTCCATTCCATTCCATTCCATTCCATGGAATTCCATTCCATTCCATTCCATTCCAATCCATAGAATTCCATTCCATTCCATTCCATTCCATTGAATTCCGTTCCATTCCATTCCATTCCGTTCCGTTCCGTTCCGTTCCGTTCCGTTGCGTTCCGTTCCGTTCCGTTGTGTTCCGTTCCGTTCTACTCGGGTTGATTCCATTCTATTCCATTCCATTCCAATCCATTCCATTCCATTCCATTCCATTCCATTCCATTCCATTCCATTCCATTCCATTCCATTCCATTGAATTCCATTCCATTCCATTCCATTCCATGGAATTCCGTTCCATTCCATTCCATTCCGTTCCGTTCCATCCCGTTCCGTTCCGTTCCGTTCCGTTGCGTTCCGTTCCGTTCTACTAGGGTTGATTCCATTCTATTCCATTCCATTCCATTCGATTCCATTCGATTCCATTCGATTCCACTCCATTCCATTCCATAGAATTCCATTCCATTCCATTCCATTCCATGGAATTCCATTCCATTCCATTCCATTCCATTGAATTCCATTCCATTCCATTCCATTCCATTGAATTCCATTCCATTCCATTCCATTCCATTCCATTCCATTCCATTCCATTCTACTGGTGTCCATTCCATTCCATTCTATTCCATTCCATTCCATTCCATTCCATTCCATTGCATTCCAAGGCATTCCATTCCATTCCATTCCATTCCATTCCATTCCATTCCACTCCACTCCACTCCACTCCACTCCATTCCACTCCACTCCACTCCGGTACATTCCATTCCATTCCATTCCATTCCATTCCATTCCATTCCGTGCTTCTCGGGTACATTCCGTTCCGTTCCATTCCATTCCATTCCATTCCATTCCATTCCGTTCCAGTGCACTCTACTCCACTCCACTCCACTCCACTCCACTCCGGTACATTCCATTCCATTCCATTCCATTCCATTCCATTCCATTTCCATTCCCATTCCATTTCCATTCCCGTTCCATTTCCATTCCCGTTTCTTTTCCATTCCCGTTCCATTTCCATTCCAGTTCCATTACCATTCCCGTTCCATTTCCATTCCCGATCCATTTCCATTCCCGTTCCATTTCCATTCCCGTTCCATTTCCATTCCCGTTCCGTTACCATTCCCGTTCCATTTCCGTTCCCGTTCCGTTTCCGTTCCCGTTCCATTTCCGTTCTCGTTCCGTTTCCGTTCCCGTTCCATTTCCATTCCCGTTCCATTTCCGTTCCCTTTCCATTTCCATTCCCGTTCCATTTCCATTCCCTTTCCATTTCCATTTCATTCCATTCCATTCTGCTCGGGTACATTCCATTCCATTCCATTGCATTCCATTCCGTTCTGCTCCTGTCCATTCCATTCCATTCCATTCCGTTCCATTCCGTTCTACTCGGGTAGATTCCATTCCATTCCATTCCATTCCATTCCATTCCATTCCATTCCATTCTACTGGTGTCCATTCCAATCCATTCCATTCCATTCCATTCCATTCCATTCCATTCCATTGCATTCCATTCCATTCCATTCCATTCCGTTCCGTTCTACTCGGTTACATTCCATTCAATTCCATTCCATTCCGTTCTACTCGGGTAGATTCCATTCCATTCCATTCCATTCCTTTCCATTCCATTGCATTCCATTGCATTGCATTGCACTCAATTCCATTCCATTCCATTCCATTCCATTCCATTCCATTCCATTCCATTCCGTTCCGTTCAACTCGGTTACATTCCATTCAATTACATTCCATTCCGTTCTACTCGGTTACATACCATTCCATTCCATTCCATTCCATTCCAATCCATTCCATTCCATTCCATTCCGTTCTACTCGTGTACATTCCATTCCATTCCACTCCATTCCATTCCATTCCATTCCATTCCATTCCATTCCATTCCGTTCTACTTTGGTACATTGCATTCCATTCCATTCCATTCCATTCCATTCCATTCCATTCCATTCCATTCCATTCCATTCTACTCAGGTTGATTCCATTCTATTCCATTCCATTCCATTCCATTCCATTCCATTCCATTCCATTCGATTCCATTCCATTCCATTCCATAGAATTCCATTCCATTCCATTCCATTCCATGGAATTCCATTCCATTCCATTCCATGGAATTCCATTCCATTCCATTCCATTCCATGGAATTCCATTCCATTCCATTCCATTCCATTCCATTCCATTCCATTCCATTCCATTGAATTCCATTCCGTTCCATTCCATTCCATGGAATTCCATTCCATTCCATTCCATTCCATTCCATTCCATTCCATTGAATTCCATTCCATAGAATTCCATTCCATTCCATTCCATTCCATTCCATTCCATCCCATTCCATTCCATTCCATTCCATTCCGTTCTACTAGGGTTGATTCCATTCTATTCCATTCCATTCCATTCGATCCCATTTGATTCCATTCGATTCCATTCAATTCCATTCGATTCCATTCCATTCCACTCCATTCCATTCCATTGAATTCCATTCCATTCCATTCCATTCCATTCCATTCCATTCCATGGAATTCCATTCCATTCCATTCCATTCCATTCCATTCCATAGAATTCCATTCCATTCCATTCCATTCCATTGAATTCCGTTCCATTCCATTCCATTCCGTTCCGTTCCGTTCCGTTCCGTTCCGTTGCGTTCCGTTCCGTTCCGTTGTGTTCCGTTCCGTTCTACTGGGGATGATTCCATTCTATTCCATTCCATTCCAATCCATTCCATTCCATTCCATTGAATTCCATTCCATTCCATTCCATTCCATTCCATTCCATTCCATTCCATTGAATTCCATTCCATTCCATTCCATTCCATTCCATTCCATTCCATTCCATTCCATTGAATTCCATTCCATTCCAATCCATTCCATGGAATTCCGTTCCATTCCATTCCATTCCGTTCCGTTCCGTCCCTTTCCGTTCCGTTCCGTTCCGTTGCGTTCCGTTCCGTTCTACTCGGGTTGATTCCATTCTATTCCATTCCATTCCATTCGATTCCATTCGATTCCATTCGATTCCACTCCATTCCATTCCATAGAATTCCATTCCATTCCATTCCATTCCATTGAATTCCATTCCATTCCATTCCATTCCATTCTATTCCATTCCATTCCAATCCATTCCATTCCATTCCATTGAATTCCATTCCATTCCATTCCATTCCATTCCATTCCATTCCATTCCATTGAATTCCATTCCATTCCATTCAATTCCATTCCATTCCATTCCATTCCATTGAATTCCATTCCATTCCATTCCATTCCATTCCATTCCATTCCATTCCATTCCATTTGAATTCCATTCCATTCCATTCCATTCCATTCCATTCCATTCCATTTGAATTCCATTCCATTCCAATCCATTCCATTCCATTCCATTCCATTCCATTCCATTCCATGGAATTCCATTCCATTCCATTCCATTCCATTCCATTCCATGGAATTCCATTCCATTCCATTCCATTCCATTCCATTCCATTCCATTCCGTTCCATTGAATTCCATTTCGTTCCATTCCATTCCATTGAATTCCGTTCCATTCCACTCCATTCCATTCTGTTCCGTTCCGTTCCGTTCCGTTCCCTTCCGTTGCGTTCCGCTCCGTTCTACTCGGGTTGATTCCATTCTATTCCATTCCAGTCCATTCGATCCCATTCGATTGCATTCGATTCCATTCGATTCCATTCGATTCCACTCCATTCCATTCCATAGAATTCCATTCCATTCCATTCCATTCCATTCCATTCCATTCCATTGAATTCCATTCAATTCCATTCCATTCCATGGAATTCCATTCAATTCCATTCCATTCCATGGAATTCCATTCCATTCCATTCCATTCCAATCCATAGAATTCCATTCCATTCCATTCCATTCCATTGAATTCCGTTCCATTCCATTCCATTCCGTTCCGTTCCGTTCCGTTCCGTTCCGTTGCGTTCCGTTCCGTTCCGTTGTGTTCCGTTCCGTTCTACTCGGGTTGATTCCATTCTATTCCATTCCATTCCAAACCATTCCATTCCATTCCATTCCATTCCATTCCATTCCATTCCATTCCATTGAATTCCATTCCATTCCATTCCATTCCATGGAATTCCGTTCCATTCCATTCCATTCCGTTCCGTTCCATCCCGTTCCGTTCCGTTCCGTTCCGTTGCGTTCCGTTCCGTTCTACTAGGGTTGATTCCATTCTATTCCATTCCATTCCATTCGATTCCATTCGATTCCATTCGATTCCACTCCATTCCATTCCATAGAATTCCATTCCATTCCATTCCATTCCATTGAATTCCATTCCATTCCATTCCATTCCAATTCCATTCCATTCCATTCCATTCCATTGAATTCCATTCCATTCCATTCCATTCCATTCCATTCCATTCCATTCCATTCCATTCTACTGGTGTCCATTCCATTCCATTCCATTCCATTCCATTCCATTCCATTCCTTTCCATTCCATTGCCTTCCATTGCATTCCATTCCATTCCATTCCATTCCATTCCATTCCATTCCACTCCACTCCACTCCACTCCACTCCATTCCACTCCACTCCACTCCGGTACATTCCATTCCATTCCATTCCATTCCATTCCATTCCATTCCATTCCGTGCTTCTCGGGTACATTCCGTTCCGTTCCATTCCATTCCATTCCATTCCATTCCGTTCCAGTGCACTCTACTCCACTCCACTCCACTCCACTCCACTCCGGTACATTCCATTCCATTCCATTCCATTCCATTCCATTCCATTTCCATTCCCATTCCATTTCCATTCCCGTTCCATTTCCATTCCCGTTTCTTTTCCATTCCCGTTCCATTTCCATTCCAGTTCCATTACCATTCCCGTTCCATTTCCATTCCCGATCCATTTCCATTCCCGTTCCTTTTCCATTCCCGTTCCATTTCCATTCCCGTTCCGTTACCATTCCCGTTCCATTTCCGTTCCCGTTCCGTTTCCGTTCCCGTTCCATTTCCGTTCTCGTTCCGTTTCCGTTCCCGTTCCATTTCCATTCCCGTTCCATTTCCGTTCCCGTTCCATTTCCATTCCCGTTCCATTTCCATTCCCTTTCCATTTCCATTTCATTCCATTCCGTTCTGCTCGGGTACATTCCATTCCATTCCATTGCATTCCATTCCGTTCTGCTCCTGTCCATTCCATTCCATTCCATTCCGTTCCATTCCGTTCTACTCGGGTAGATTCCATTCCATTCCATTCCATTCCATTCCATTCCATTCCATTCCATTCCATTCCATTCTACTGGTGTCCATTCCATTCCATTCCGTTCCATTCCATTCCATTCCATTCCATTCCATTCCATTGCATTCCATTCCATTCCATTCCATTCCATTCCGTTCCGTTCTACTCGGTTCCATTCCATTCCATTCCATTCCATTCCATTCCATAGAATTCCATTCCATTCCATTCCATTCCATTGAATTCCGTTCCATTCCATTCCATTCCGTTCCGTTCCGTTCCGTTCCGTTCCGTTGCGTTCCGTTCCGTTCCGTTTTGTTCCGTTCCGTTCTACTCGGGTTGATTCCATTCTATTCCATTCCATTCCAATCCATTCCATTCCATTCCATTGAATTCCATTCCATTCCATTCCATTCCATTCCATTCCATTCCATTCCATTCCATTCCATTCCATTCCATTCCATTCCATTGAATTCCATTCCATTCCATTCCATTCCATTCCATTCCATTCCATTGAATTCCATTCCATTCCATTCCATTTCCATTCCCATTCCATTTCCATTCCCGTTCCATTTCCATTCCCGTTTCTTTTCCATTCCCGTTCCATTTCCATTCCAGTTCCATTACCATTCCCGTTCCATTTCCATTCCCGATCCATTTCCATTCCCGTTCCTTTTCCATTCCCGTTCCATTTCCATTCCCGTTCCGTTACCATTCCCGTTCCATTTCCGTTCCCGTTCCGTTTCTGTTCCCGTTCCATTTCCGTTCTCGTTCCGTTTCCGTTCCCGTTCCATTTCCATTCCCGTTCCATTTCCGTTCCCGTTCCATTTCCATTCCCGTTCCATTTCCATTCCCTTTCCATTTCCATTTCATTCCATTCCGTTCTGCTCGGGTACATTCCATTCCATTCCATTGCATTCCATTCCGTTCTGCTCCTGTCCATTCCATTCCATTCCATTCCGTTCCATTCCGTTCTACTCGGGTAGATTCCATTCCATTCCATTCCATTCCATTCCATTCCATTCCATTCCATTCCATTCTACTGGTGTCCATTCCATTCCATTCCATTCCATTCCATTCCATTCCATTCCATTCCATTGCATTCCATTCCATTCCATTCCATTCCATTCCGTTCCGTTCTACTCGGTTACATTCCATTCCATTCCATTCCATTCCATTCCATGGAATTCCATGCCATTCCATTCCATTCCATTCCATTCCATAGAATTCCATTCCATTCCATTCCATTCCATTGAATTCCGTTCCATTCCATTCCATTCCGTTCCGTTCCGTTCCGTTCCGTTCCGTTGCGTTCCGTTCCGTTCCGTTGTGTTCCGTTCCGTTCTACTCGGGTTGATTCCATTCTATTCCATTCCATTCCAATCCATTCCATTCCATTCCATTGAATTCCATTCCATTCCAATCCATTCCATTCCATTCCATTCCATTCCATTCCAATCCATTCCATGGAATTCCGTTCCATTCCATTCCATTCCGTTCCGTTCCGTCCCGTTCCGTTCCGTTCCGTTCCGTTGCGTTCCGTTCCGTTCTACTCGGGTTGATTCCATTCTATTCCATTCCATTCCATTCGATTCCATTCGATTCCATTCGATTCCACTCCATTCCATTCCATAGAATTCCATTCCATTCCATTGAATTCCATTCCATTCCATTCCATTCCATTGAATTCCATTCCATTCCATTCCATTCCATTGAATTCCATTCCATTCCATTCCATTCCATTCCATTCCATTCCATTCCATTCCATTCTACTGTTGTCCATTCCATTCCATTCCATTCCATTCCATTCCATTCCATTCCATTCCATTCCATTCCTTTCCATTCCATTGCATTCCATTGCATTCCATTCCATTCCATTCCATTCCATTCCATTCCATTCCATTCCATTCCGTGCTTCTCGGGTACATTCCGTTCCGTTCCATTCCATTCCATTCCATTCCATTCCATTCCAGTGCACTCTACTCCACTCCACTCCACTCCACTCCGGTACATTCCATTCCATTCCATTCCATTCCATTTCCATTCCCATTCAATTTCCATTCCCGTTCCATTTCCATTCCCGTTTCTTTTCCATTCCCGTTCCATTTCCATTCCCGTTCCATTACCATTCCCGTTCCATTTCCATTCCCGATCCATTTCCATTCCCGTTCCTTTTCCATTCCCGTTCCATTTCCATTCCTGTTCCGTTACCATTCCCGTTCCATTTCCGTTCCCGTTCCGTTTCCGTTCCCGTTCCATTTCCCTTCTCGTTCCGTTTCCGTTCCCGTTCCATTTCCATTCCCGTTCTATTTCCGTTCCCGTTCCATTTCCATTCCCGTTCCATTTCCATTCCCTTTCCATTTCCATTTCATTCCATTCCGTTCTGCTCGGGTACATTCCATTCCATTCCATTGCATTCCATTCCGTTCTGCTCCTGTCCATTCCATTCCATTCCATTCCGTTCCATTCCGTTCTACTCGGGTAGATTCCATTCCATTCCATTCCATTCCATTCCATTCCATTCCATTCCATTCCATTCCATTCCATTCCATTCTACTGGTGTCCATTCCATTCCATTCCATTCCATTCCATTCCATTCCATTCCATTGCATTCCATTCCATTCCATTCCATTCCATTCCATTCCGTTCCGTTCTACTCGGTTACATTCCATTCAATTCCATTCCATTCCGTTCTACTCGGGTAGATTCCATTCCATTCCATTCCATTCCTTTCCATTCCATTGCATTCCATTGCATTGCATTGCACTCAATTCCATTCCATTCCATTCCATTCCATTCCATTCCATTCCATTCCATTCCATTCTACTGGTGTCCATTCCATTCCATTCCATTCCATTCCATTCCATTCCATTCCTTTCCATTCCATTGCATTCCATTGCATTCCATTCCATTCCATTCCATTCCATTCCATTCCATTCCACTCCACTCCACTCCACTCCACTCCATTCCACTCCACTCCACTCCGGTACATTCCATTCCATTCCATTCCATTCCATTCCATTCCATTCCATTCCGTGCTTCTCGGGTACATTCCGTTCCGTTCCATTCCATTCCATTCCATTCCATTCCGTTCCAGTGCACTCTACTCCACTCCACTCCACTCCACTCCACTCCGGTACATTCCATTCCATTCCATTCCATTCCATTCCATTCCATTTCCATTCCCATTCCATTTCCATTCCCGTTCCATTTCCATTCCCGTTTCTTTTCCATTCCCGTTCCATTTCCATTCCAGTTCCATTACCATTCCCGTTCCATTTCCATTCCCGATCCATTTCCATTCCCGTTCCTTTTCCATTCCCGTTCCATTTCCATTCCCGTTCCGTTACCATTCCCGTTCCATTTCCGTTCCCGTTCCGTTTCCGTTCCCGTTCCATTTCCGTTCTCGTTCCGTTTCCGTTCCCGTTCCATTTCCATTCCCGTTCCATTTCCGTTCCCGTTCCATTTCCATTCCCGTTCCATTTCCATTCCCTTTCCATTTCCATTTCATTCCATTCCGTTCTGCTCGGGTACATTCCATTCCATTCCATTGCATTCCATTCCGTTCTGCTCCTGTCCATTCCATTCCATTCCATTCCGTTCCATTCCGTTCTACTCGGGTAGATTCCATTCCATTCCATTCCATTCCATTCCATTCCATTCCATTCCATTCCATTCCATTCTACTGGTGTCCATTCCATTCCATTCCGTTCCATTCCATTCCATTCCATTCCATTCCATTCCATTGCATTCCATTCCATTCCATTCCATTCCATTCCGTTCCGTTCTACTCGGTTCCATTCCATTCCATTCCATTCCATTCCATTCCATAGAATTCCATTCCATTCCATTCCATTCCATTGAATTCCGTTCCATTCCATTCCATTCCGTTCCGTTCCGTTCCGTTCCGTTCCGTTGCGTTCCGTTCCGTTCCGTTTTGTTCCGTTCCGTTCTACTCGGGTTGATTCCATTCTATTCCATTCCATTCCAATCCATTCCATTCCATTCCATTGAATTCCATTCCATTCCATTCCATTCCATTCCATTCCATTCCATTCCATTCCATTCCATTCCATTCCATTCCATTGAATTCCATTCCATTCCATTCCATTCCATTCCATTCCATTCCATTGAATTCCATTCCATTCCATTCCATTTCCATTCCCATTCCATTTCCATTCCCGTTCCATTTCCATTCCCGTTTCTTTTCCATTCCCGTTCCATTTCCATTCCAGTTCCATTACCATTCCCGTTCCATTTCCATTCCCGATCCATTTCCATTCCCGTTCCTTTTCCATTCCCGTTCCATTTCCATTCCCGTTCCGTTACCATTCCCGTTCCATTTCCGTTCCCGTTCCGTTTCTGTTCCCGTTCCATTTCCGTTCTCGTTCCGTTTCCGTTCCCGTTCCATTTCCATTCCCGTTCCATTTCCGTTCCCGTTCCATTTCCATTCCCGTTCCATTTCCATTCCCTTTCCATTTCCATTTCATTCCATTCCGTTCTGCTCGGGTACATTCCATTCCATTCCATTGCATTCCATTCCGTTCTGCTCCTGTCCATTCCATTCCATTCCATTCCGTTCCATTCCGTTCTACTCGGGTAGATTCCATTCCATTCCATTCCATTCCATTCCATTCCATTCCATTCCATTCCATTCTACTGGTGTCCATTCCATTCCATTCCATTCCATTCCATTCCATTCCATTCCATTCCATTGCATTCCATTCCATTCCATTCCATTCCATTCCGTTCCGTTCTACTCGGTTACATTCCATTCCATTCCATTCCATTCCATTCCATGGAATTCCATGCCATTCCATTCCATTCCATTCCATTCCATAGAATTCCATTCCATTCCATTCCATTCCATTGAATTCCGTTCCATTCCATTCCATTCCGTTCCGTTCCGTTCCGTTCCGTTCCGTTGCGTTCCGTTCCGTTCCGTTGTGTTCCGTTCCGTTCTACTCGGGTTGATTCCATTCTATTCCATTCCATTCCAATCCATTCCATTCCATTCCATTGAATTCCATTCCATTCCAATCCATTCCATTCCATTCCATTCCATTCCATTCCAATCCATTCCATGGAATTCCGTTCCATTCCATTCCATTCCGTTCCGTTCCGTCCCGTTCCGTTCCGTTCCGTTCCGTTGCGTTCCGTTCCGTTCTACTCGGGTTGATTCCATTCTATTCCATTCCATTCCATTCGATTCCATTCGATTCCATTCGATTCCACTCCATTCCATTCCATAGAATTCCATTCCATTCCATTGAATTCCATTCCATTCCATTCCATTCCATTGAATTCCATTCCATTCCATTCCATTCCATTGAATTCCATTCCATTCCATTCCATTCCATTCCATTCCATTCCATTCCATTCCATTCCATTCTACTGTTGTCCATTCCATTCCATTCCATTCCATTCCATTCCATTCCATTCCATTCCATTCCATTCCTTTCCATTCCATTGCATTCCATTGCATTCCATTCCATTCCATTCCATTCCATTCCATTCCATTCCATTCCATTCCGTGCTTCTCGGGTACATTCCGTTCCGTTCCATTCCATTCCATTCCATTCCATTCCGTTCCAGTGCACTCTACTCCACTCCACTCCACTCCACTCCGGTACATTCCATTCCATTCCATTCCATTCCATTTCCATTCCCATTCAATTTCCATTCCCGTTCCATTTCCATTCCCGTTTCTTTTCCATTCCCGTTCCATTTCCATTCCCGTTCCATTACCATTCCCGTTCCATTTCCATTCCCGATCCATTTCCATTCCCGTTCCTTTTCCATTCCCGTTCCATTTCCATTCCTGTTCCGTTACCATTCCCGTTCCATTTCCGTTCCCGTTCCGTTTCCGTTCCCGTTCCATTTCCCTTCTCGTTCCGTTTCCGTTCCCGTTCCATTTCCATTCCCGTTCTATTTCCGTTCCCGTTCCATTTCCATTCCCGTTCCATTTCCATTCCCTTTCCATTTCCATTTCATTCCATTCCGTTCTGCTCGGGTACATTCCATTCCATTCCATTGCATTCCATTCCGTTCTGCTCCTGTCCATTCCATTCCATTCCATTCCGTTCCATTCCGTTCTACTCGGGTAGATTCCATTCCATTCCATTCCATTCCATTCCATTCCATTCCATTCCATTCCATTCCATTCCATTCTACTGGTGTCCATTCCATTCCATTCCATTCCATTCCATTCCATTCCATTCCATTGCATTCCATTCCATTCCATTCCATTCCATTCCATTCCGTTCCGTTCTACTCGGTTACATTCCATTCAATTCCATTCCATTCCGTTCTACTCGGGTAGATTCCATTCCATTCCATTCCATTCCTTTCCATTCCATTGCATTCCATTGCATTGCATTGCACTCAATTCCATTCCATTCCATTCCATTCCATTCCATTCCATTCCATTCCATTCCATTCCGTTCCGTTCAATCCGGTTACATTCCATTGAATTACATTCCATTCCGTTCTACTCGGTTACATTCCATTCCATTCCATTCCATTCCATTCCAATCCATTCCATTCCATTCCATTCCGTTCTACTCGGGTACATTCCATTCCATTCCATTCCATTCCATTCCATTCCGTTCTACTTTGGTACATTCCATTCCATTCCATTCCATTCCATTCCATTCCATTCCATTAGATTCCATTCCATTCGATTCCATTCCATTCCATTCCACTCCATTCCATGGAATTCCATTCCATTCCATTCCATTCCATTCCATTCCATTCCATTGAATTCCATTCCATTCCATTCCATTGAATTCCATTCCGTTCCATTCCATTCCATTGAATTCCATTCCATTCAATTTCATTCCATTCCATTCCATTCCATTCCATTTCATTCCATTCCATTCCATTCCATTCCATTCCATTGAATTCCATTCCATTCCATTCCATTCCATTCCATCCCATTCCATTCCATTCCATTCCATTCCGTTCTACTCGGGTTGATTCCATTCTATTCCATTCCATTCCATTCGATCCCATTTGATTCCATTCGATTCCATTCAATTCCATTCGATTCCATTCCATTCCACTCCATTCCATTCCATTGAATTCCATTCCATTCCATTCCATTCCATTCCATTGAATTCCATTCCATTCCATTCCATTGAATTCCATTCCGTTCCATTCCATTCCATTGAATTCCATTCCATTCCATTCCATTCCATTGAATTCCATTCCATTCCATTCCATTGAATTCCGTTCCATTCCATTCCATTCCGTTCCGTTCCGTTCCGTTCCGTTCCGTTGCGTTCCGTTCCGTTCCGTTGTGTTCCGTTCCGTTCTACTCGGGATGATTCCATTCTATTCCATTCCATTCCAATCCATTCCATTCCATTCCATTGAATTCCATTCCATTCCATTCCATTCCATTCCATTCCATTGAATTCCATTCCATTCCATTCCATTCCATTCCATTCCATTCCATTCCATTCCATTGAATTCCATTCCATTCCAATCCATTCCATGGAATTCCGTTCCATTCCATTCCATTCCGTTCCGTTCCGTCCCGTTCCGTTCCGTTCCGTTCCGTTGCGTTCCGTTCCGTTCCGTTGTGTTCCGTTCCGTTCTACTCGGGTTGATTCCATTCTATTCCATTCCATTCCAATCCATTCCATTCCATTCCATTCCATTCCATTCCATTGAATTCCATTCCATTCCATTCCATTCCATGGAATTCCGTTCCATTCCATTCCATTCCGTTCCGTTCCATCCCGTTCCGTTCCGTTCCGTTCCGTTGCGTTCCGTTCCGTTCTACTCGGGTTGATTCCATTCTATTCCATTCCATTCCATTCGATTCCATTCGATTCCATTCGATTCCACTCCATTCCATTCCATAGAATTCCATTCCATTCCATTCCATTCCATTGAATTCCATTCCATTCCATTCCATTCCATTCTATTCCATTCCATTCCAATCCATTCCATTCCATTCCATTCCATTCCATTCCATTGCATTCCATTCCATTCCATTCCATTCCATTCCATTCCATTCCATTGAATTCCATTCCATTCCATTCCATTCCATGGAATTCCGTTCCATTCCATTCCATTCCGTTCCGTTCCGTCCCTTTCCGTTCCGTTCCGTTCCGTTGCATTCCGTTCCGTTCTACTCGGGTTGATTCCATTCTATTCCATTCCATTCCATTCGATTCCATTCGATTCCATTCGATTCCACTCCATTCCATTCCATAGAATTCCATTCCATTCCATTCCATTCCATTGAATTCCATTCCATTCCATTCCATTCCATAGAATTCCATTCCATTCCATTCCATTCCATTGAATTCCATTCCATTCCATTCCATTCCATTCCATTCCATTCCATTCCATTCCATTCCATTCCATTCTACTGGTGTCCATTCCATTCCATTCCATTCCATTCCATTCCATTCCTTTCCATTCCATTGCATTCCATTGCATTCCATTCCATTCCATTCCGTTCCATTCCATTCCATTCCACTCCACTCCACTCCACTCCACTCCATTCCACTCCACTCCACTCCGGTATATTCAATTCCATTCCATTCCATTCCATTCCATTCCGTGCTTCTCGGGTACATTCCGTTCCGTTCCATTCCATTCCATTCCATTCCATTCCGTTCCAGTGCACTCTACTCCACTCCACTCCACTCCACTCCACTCTGGTACATTCCATTCCATTCCATTCCATTCCATTTCCATTCCCATTCCATTTCCATTCCCGTTCCATTTCCATTCCCGTTTCTTTTCCATTCCCGTTCCATTTCCATTCCAGTTCCATTACCATTCCCGTTCCATTTCCATTCCCGATCCATTTCCATTCCCGTTCCATTTCCATTCCCGTTCCATTTCCATTCCCGTTCCATTACCATTCCCGTTCCATTTCCGTTCCCGTTCCGTTTCCGTTCCCGTTCCATTTCCGTTCTCGTTCCGTTTCCGTTCCCGTTCCATTTCCATTCCCGTTCCATTTCCGTTCCCGTTCCATTTCCATTCCCGTTCCATTTCCATTCCCTTTCCATTTCCATTTCATTCCATTCCGTTCTGCTCGGGTACATTCCATTCCATTCCATTGCATTCCATTCCGTTCTGCTCCTGTCCATTCCATTCCATTCCATTCCGTTCCATTCCGTTCTACTCGGGTAGATTCCATTCCATTCCATTCCATTCCATTCCATTCCATTCCATTCCATTCCATTCCATTCTACTGGTGTCCATTCCATTCCATTCCATTCCATTCCATTCCATTCCATTCCATTGCATTCCATTCCATTCCATTCCATTCCATTCCATTCCGTTCCGTTCTACTCGGTTACATTCCATTCAATTCCATTCCATTCCGTTCTACTCGGGTAGATTCCATTCCATTCCATTCCATTCCTTTCCATTCCATTGCATTCCATTGCATTGCATTGCACTCAATTCCATTCCATTCCATTCCATTCCATTCCATTCCATTCCATTCCATTCCATTCCATTCCGTTCCGTTCAATCCGGTTACATTCCATTGAATTACATTCCATTCCGTTCTACTCGGTTACATTCCATTCCATTCCATTCCATTCCATTCCAATCCATTCCATTCCATTCCATTCCGTTCTACTCGGGTACATTCCATTCCACTGCATTCCATTCCATTCCATTCCATTCCATTCCATTCCGTTCTACTTTGGTACATTCCATTCCATTCCATTCCATTCCATTCCATTCCATTCCATTACATTCCATTCCATTCGATTCCATTCCATTCCATTCCACTCCATTCCATGGAATTCCATTCCATTCCATTCCATTCCATTCCATTCCATTCCATTCCATTGAATTCCATTCCATTCCATTCCATTGAATTCCATTCCGTTCCATTCCATTCCATTGAATTCCATTCCATTCCATTCCATTCCATTCCATTCCATTCCATTCCATTCCATTGAATTCCATTCCATTCCATTCCATTCCATTCCATCCCATTCCATTCCATTCCATTCCATTCCGTTCTACTCGGGTTGATTCCATTCTATTCCATTCCATTCCATTCGATCCCATTTGATTCCATTCGATTCCATTCAATTCCATTCGATTCCATTCCATTCCACTCCATTCCATTCCATTGAATTCCATTCCATTCCATTCCATTGAATTCCATTCCATTCCATTCCATTGAATTCCATTCCGTTCCATTCCATTCCATTGAATTCCATTCCATTCCATTCCATTCCATTGAATTCCATTCCATTCCATTCCATTGAATTCCGTTCCATTCCATTCCATTCTGTTCCGTTCCGTTCCGTTCCGTTCCGTTGCGTTCCGTTCCGTTCCGTTGTGTTCCGTTCCGTTCTACTCGGGATGATTCCATTCTATTCCATTCCATTCCAATCCATTCCATTCCATTCCATTGAATTCCATTCCATTCCATTCCATTCCATTCCATTCCATTGAATTCCATTCCATTCCATTCCATTCCATTCCATTCCATTCCATTCCATTCCATTCCATGGAATTCCATTCCATTCCAATCCATTCCATGGAATTCCGTTCCATTCCATTCCATTCCGTTCCGTTCCGTCCCGTTCCGTTCCGTTCCGTTCCGTTGCGTTCCGTTCCGTTCCGTTGTGTTCCGTTCCGTTCTACTCGGGTTGATTCCATTCTATTCCATTCCATTCCAATCCATTCCATTCCATTCCATTCCATTCCATTCCATTCCATTGAATTCCATTCCATTCCATTCCATTCCATGGAATTCCGTTCCATTCCATTCCATTCCGTTCCGTTCCATCCCGTTCCGTTCCGTTCCGTTCCGTTGCGTTCCGTTCCGTTCTACTCGGGTTGATTCCATTCTATTCCATTCCATTCCATTCGATTCCATTCGATTCCATTCGATTCCACTCCATTCCATTCCATAGAATTCCATTCCATTCCATTCCATTCCATGGAATTCCATTCCATTCCATTCCATTCCATTCTATTCCATTCCATTCCAATCCATTCCATTCCATTCCATTCCATTCCATTCCATTCCATTGCATTCCATTCCATTCCATTCCATTCCATTCCATTCCATTCCATTCCATTGAATTCCATTCCATTCCATTCCATTCCATGGAATTCCGTTCCATTGCATTCCATTCCGTTCCGTTCCGTCCCGTTCCGTTCCGTTCCGTTCCGTTGCATTCCGTTCCGTTCTACTCGGGTTGATTCCATTCTATTCCATTCCATTCCATTCGATTCCATTCGATTCCATTCGATTCCACTCCATTCCATTCCATAGAATTCCATTCCATTCCATTCCATTCCATTGAATTCCATTCCATTCCATTCCATTCCATAGAATTCCATTCCATTCCATTCCATTCCATTGAATTCCATTCCATTCCATTCCATTCCATTCCATTCCATTCCATTCCATTCCATTCCATTCTACTGGTGTCCATTCCATTCCATTCCATTCCATTCCATTCCATTCCATTCCATTCCTTTCCATTCCATTGCATTCCATTGCATTCCATTCCATTCCATTCCGTTCCATTCCATTCCATTCCACTCCACTCCACTCCACTCCACTCCATTCCACTCCACTCCACTCCGGTGTATTCAATTCCATTCCATTCCATTCCATTCCATTCCGTGCTTCTCGGGTACATTCCGTTCCGTTCCATTCCATTCCATTCCATTCCATTCCGTTCCAGTGCACTCTACTCCACTCCACTCCACTCCACTCCACTCCGGTACATTCCATTCCATTCCATTCCATTCCATTCCATTCCGTGCTTCTCGGGTACATTCCGTTCCGTTCCATTCCATTCCATTCCATTCCATTCCATTCCGTTCCAGTGCACTCTACTCCACTCCACTCCACTCCACTCCACTCTGGTACATTCCATTCCATTCCATTCCATTCCATTTCCATTCCCATTCCATTTCCATTCCCGTTCCATTTCCATTCCCGTTTCTTTTCCATTCCCGTTCCATTTCCATTCCAGTTCCATTACCATTCCCGTTCCATTTCCATTCCCGATCCATTTCCATTCCCGTTCCATTTCCATTCCCGTTCCATTTCCATTCCCGTTCCATTACCATTCCCGTTCCATTTCCGTTCCCGTTCCGTTTCCGTTCCCGTTCCATTTCCGTTCTCGTTCCGTTTCCGTTCCCGTTCCATTTCCATTCCCGTTCCATTTCCGTTCCCGTTCCATTTCCATTCCCGTTCCATTTCCATTCCCTTTCCATTTCCATTTCATTCCATTCCGTTCTGCTCGGGTACATTCCATTCCATTCCATTGCATTCCATTCCGTTCTGCTCCTGTCCATTCCATTCCATTCCATTCTGTTCCATTCCGTTCTACTCGGGTAGATTCCATTCTATTCCATTCCATTCCATTCCATTCCATTCCATTCCATTCCATTCCATTCCATTCTACTGGTGTCCATTCCATTCCATTCCATTCCATTCCATTCCATTCCATTCCATTCCATTCCAATCCATTGAATTCCATTCCATTCCATTCCATTCAATTGAATTCCGTTCCATTCCATTCCATTCCATTCCGTTCCGTTCCGTCCCGTTCCGTTCCGTTCCGTTGCGTTCCGTTCCGTTCAACTAGGGTTGATTCCATTCTATTCAATTCCATTCCATTCCATTCTACACGGGTTGATCATTCCATTCCGTTCCGTTCCGTTCCGTTCCGTTCCGTTCCGTACCGTTCTACTCGGGTTGATTCCATTCTATTCCATTCCATTCCATTCGATTCCATTCGACTCCATTCCATTCCATTCCATTCCATTCCATTCCATTCCATTCCATTGCATTCCATTCCACTCCAATCCATTCCATTCCATTCCATTCCATTACATTCCATTCCGTTCCGTTCCGTTCCGTTCCGTTCCGTTGCGTTCCGTTCCGTTCTACTCGGGTTGATTCCATTCTATTCCATTCCATTCCATTTGACTCCATTCGATTCCATTCCATTCCATTGCATTGAATTCCATTCCATTCCATTCCATTCCATTCCATTCCATTCCATTCCACTCCATTGAATTCCATTCCATTCCATTCCATTCCATTCCATTCCATTCCATTCCATTCCACTCCATTCCATTACACTCCACTGCACTCCACTCCACTCCACTCCACTCCATTCCACTCCCTTCCATTCCATTAAATTGAATTCCATTCCATTCCATTCCATTCCATTCCATTCCATTCCATTCCATTCCACTCCATTCCATTCCACTCCACTCCACTCCACTCCAATCCACTCCATTCCATTCCCTTCCATTCCATTCAATTGAATTGCATTGAATTCCATTCCATTCCATTCCATAACATTTCATTCCATTCCATTCCATTCCATTCCATTCCATTCCATTCCATTCCGTTCTACTCGGGTTGATTCCATTCTATTCCATTCCATTCCATTCGATTCCATTAGATTCCATTCGATTCCATTCGATTCCATTCGTTTCCATTCCATTCCATTCCATTCTATTCCATTGAATTCCATTCCATTCCATTCCATTCCATTCCATTCCATTGCATTCCATTCCATTGAATTCCATTGAATTCCATTCCATTCCATGGAATTCCATTCCATTCCATTCCATTCCATTCCATAGAATTCCATTCCATTCCATTCCATTCCATGGAATTCCGTTCCATTCCATTCCATTCCGTTCCGTTCCGTTCCGTTCCGTTGCGTTCCGTTCCGTTCCGTTGTGCTCCGTTCCGTTCTACTCGGGTTGATTCCATTCTATTCCATTCCATTCCAATCCATTCCATTCCATTCCATTGAATTCCATTCCATTCCATTCCATTCCATTCCATTCCATTCCATTCCATTGAATTCCATTCCATTCCATTCCATTCCATTCCATTCCATTCCATTGAATTCCATTCCATTCCATTCCATTCCATGGAATTCCGTTCCATTCCATTCCATTCCGTTCCGTTCCGTCCCGTTCCGTTCCGTTCCGTTCCGTTGCGTTCCGTTCCGTTCTACTCGGGTTGATTCCATTCTATTCCATTCCATTCCATTCGATTCCATTCGATTCCATTCGATTCCACTCCATTCCATTCCATAGAATTCCATTCCATTCCATTCCATTCCATTGAATTCCATTCCATTCCATTCCATTCCATAGAATTCCATTCCATTCCATTCCATTCCATTGAATTCCATTCCATTCCATTCCATTCCATTCCATTCCATTCCATTCCATTCCATTCTACTGGTGTCCATTCCATTCCATTCCATTCCATTCCATTCCATTCCTTTCCATTCCATTGCATTCCATTGCATTCCATTCCATTCCATTCCGTTCCATTCCATTCCATTCCACTCCACTCCACTCCACTCCACTCCATTCCACTCCACTCCACTCCGGTACATTCAATTCCATTCCATTCCATTCCATTCCATTCCATTCCATTCCGTGCTTCTCGGGTACATTCCGTTCCGTTCCATTCCATTCCATTCCATTCCATTCCGTTCCAGTGCACTCTACTCCACTCCACTCCACTCCACTCCTTTCTGGTACATTCCATTCCATTCCATTCCATTCCATTTCCATTCCCATTCCATTTCCATTCCCGTTCCATTTCCATTCCCGTTTCTTTTCCATTCCCGTTCCATTTCCATTCCAGTTCCATTACCATTCCCGTTCCATTTCCATTCCCGATCCATTTCCATTCCCGTTCCATTTCCATTCCCGTTCCATTTCCATTCCCGTTCCATTACCATTCCCGTTCCATTTCCGTTCCCGTTCCGTTTCCGTTCCCGTTCCATTTCCGTTCTCGTTCCGTTTCCGTTCCCGTTCCATTTCCATTCCCGTTCCGTTTCCGTTCCCGTTCCATTTCCATTCCCGTTCCATTTCCATTCCCTTTCCATTTCCATTTCATTCCATTCCGTTCTGCTCGGGTACATTCCATTCCATTCCATTGCATTCCATTCCGTTCTGCTCCTGTCCATTCCATTCCATTCCATTCCGTTCCATTCCGTTCTACTCGGGTAGATTCCATTCCATTCCATTCCATTCCATTCCATTCCATTCCATTCCATTCCATTCCATTCCATTCTACTGGTGTCCATTCCATTCCATTCCATTCCATTCCATTCCATTCCATTCCATTCCATTGAATTCCATTCCATTCCATTCCATTCCATGGAATTCCGTTCCATTCCATTCCATTCCGTTCCGTTCCGTCCCGTTCCGCTCCGTTGCGTTCCGTTCCGTTCTACTCGGGTTGATTCCATTCTATTCCATTCCTTTCCATTCGATTCCATTCGATTCCATTCGATTCCATTCGATTCCATTCCATTCCATTCCATTGAATTCCATTCCATTCCATTCCATTCCATTGAATTCCATTCCATTCCATTCCATTCCATTCCATTCCATTGAATTCCATTCCATTCCATTCCATTCCATTCCATAGAATTCCATTCCGTTCCATTCCATTCCATTGAATTCCGTTCCATTCCATTCCATTCCATTCCATTCCATTCCATTCCATTCCATTGAATTCCATTCCATTCCATTCCATAGAATTCCATTCCGTTCCATTCCATTCCATTCCATTAAATTCCATTCCATTCCATTCAATTCCATTCCATTCCATTCCATTCCATTCCATTTGAATTCCATTCCGTTCCATTCCATTCCATTCCCTTCCATTCCATTCCATTCCATTCTACTCGGGTTGATTCCATTCTATTCCATTCCATTCCATTCGATTCCATTCGATTCGATTCGATTCCATTCCATTCCATTCCATTCCATTCCGTTCTACTCGGGTTGATTCCATTCTATTCCATTCCATTCCATTCGATTCCATTCGATTCCATTCGATTCCATTCGATTCCATTCCATTCCATAGAATTCCATTCCATTCCATTCCATTCCATTGAATTCCATTCCATTCCATTCCATTCCATTGAATTCCATTCCATTCCATTCCATTCCATTCCATTCCATTCCATTCCATTCCATTCCATTCCATTCCATTCCATTCCATTCCATTCTACTGTTGTCCATTCCATTCCATTCCATTCCATTCCATTCCATTCCATTGCATTCCATTCCATTCCTTTCCATTCCATTGCATTCCATTGCATTCCATTCCATTCCATTCCATTCCATTCCATTCCATTCCACTCCACACCACTCCACTCCACTCCATTCCACTCCACTCCACTCCGGTACATTCCATTCCATTCCATTCCATTCCATTCCATTCCATTCCATTCCGTGCTTCTCGGGTACATTCCGTTCCGTTCCATTCCATTCCATTCCATTCCATTCCCTTCCAGTGCACTCTACTCCACTCCACTCCACTCCACTCCGGTACATTCCATTCCATTCCATTCCATTCCATTCCATTCCATTTCCATTCCCATTCCATTTCCATTCCCGTTCCATTTCCATTCCCGTTTCTTTTCCATTCCCCTTCCATTTCCATTCCCGTTCCATTACCATTCCCGTTCCATTTCCATTCCCGATCCATTTCCATTCCCGTTCCTTTTCCATTCCCGTTCCATTTCCATTCCTGTTCCGTTACCATTCCCGTTCCATTTCCGTTCCCGTTCCGTTTCCGTTCCCGTTCCATTTCCGTTTTCGTTCCGTTTCCGTTCCCGTTCCATTTCCATTCCCGTTCCATTTCCGTTCCCGTTCCATTTCCATTCCCGTTCCATTTCCATTCCCTTTCCATTTCCATTTCATTCCATTCCGTTCTGCTCGGGTACATTCCATTCCATTCCATTGCATTCCATTCCGTTCTGCTCCTGTCCATTCCATTCCATTCCATTTAGTTCCATTCCGTTCTATTCGGGTAGATTCCATTCCATTCCATTCCATTCCATTCCATTCCATTCCATTCCATTCCATTCCATTCTACTGGTGTCCATTCCATTCCATTCCATTCCATTCCATTCCATTCCATTCCATTCCATTGCATTCCATTCCATTCCATTCCATTCCATTCCGTTCCGTTCTACTCGGTTACATTCCATTCAATTCCATTCCATTCCGTTCTACTCGGGTAGATTCCATTCCATTCCATTCCATTCCTTTCCATTCCATTGCATTCCATTGCATTGCATTGCACTCAATTCCATTCCATTCCATTCCATTCCATTCCATAGAATTCCGTTCCATTCCATTCCATTCCATTCCACTCCATTCCATTCCATTCCATTCCATTCCATTCCATTCCATTCCATTCCATTCTACTCGGGTTGATTGCATTCTATTCCATTCCATTCCATTCGATTCCATTCGATTCCATTCGATTCCATTCGATTCCATTCCATTCCATTCCATTCCATTCCATTCCATTCCAATGAATTCCATTCCATTCCATTCCATTCCATTCCATTCCATGGAATTCCATTCCATTCCATTCCATTCCATTCCATTCCATTCCATTCCATTCCATGGAATTCCATTCCATTCCATTCCATTCCATTCCATTCCATTCCATTGAATTCCATTCCATTCCATTCCATTCCTTTCCATTCCATGGAATTCCATTCCATTCCATTCCATTCCATTCCATTCCATTCCATTCCATTCCATTGAATTCCATTCCGTTCCATTCCATTCCATTGAATTCCGTTCCATTCCACTCCATTCCATTCCGTTCTGTTCCGTTCTGTTCCGTTCCCTTCCGTTGCGTTCCGCTCCGTTCTACTCGGGTTGATTCCATTCTATTCCATTCCAGTCCATTCGATCCCATTCGATTGCATTCGATTCCATTCGATTCCATTCGATTCCACTCCATTCCATTCCATAGAATTCCATTCCATTCCATTCCATTCCATTCCATTCCATTCCATTCCATTCCATTGAATTCCATTCCATTCCATTCCATTCCATGGAATTCCATTCCATTCCATTCCATTCCAATCCATAGAATTCCATTCCATTCCATTCCATTGCATTGAATTCCGTTCCATTCCATTCCATTCCGTTCCGTTCCGTTCCGTTCCGTTGCGTTCCGTTCCGTTCCGTTGTGTTCCGTTCCGTTCTACTCGGGTTGATTCCATTCTATTCCATTCCATTCCAATCCATTCCATTCCATTCCATTCCATTCCATTCCATTCCATTCCATTCCATTCCATTCCATTCCATTCCATTCCATTCCATTCCATTCCATTCCATTCCATTCCATTCCATTGAATTCCATTCCATTCCATTCCATTCCATGGAATTCCGTTCCATTCCATTCCATTCCGTTCCGTTCCGTCCCGTTCCGCTCCGTTGCGTTCCGTTCCATTCTACTCGGGTTGATTCCATTCTATTCCATTCCTTTCCATTCGATTCCATTCGATTCCATTCGATTCCATTCGATTCCATTCCATTCCATTCCATTGAATTCCATTCCATTCCATTCCATTCCATTGAATTCCATTCCATTCCATTCCATTCCATTCCATTCCATTGAATTCCATTCCATTCCATTCCATTCCATTCCATAGAATTCAATTCCGTTCCATTCCATTCCATTGAATTCCGTTCCATTCCATTCCATTCCATTCCATTCCATTCCATTCCATTGAATTCCATTCCATTCCATTCCATAGAATTCCATTGCGTTCCATTCCATTCCATTCCATTAAATTCCATTGCATTCCATTCAATTCCATTCCATTCCATTCCATTCCATTCCATTTGAATTCCATTCCGTTCCATTCCATTCCATTCCCTTCCATTCCATTCCATTCCATTCTACTCGGGTTGATTCCATTCTATTCCATTCCATTCCATTCGATTCCATTCGATTCGATTCGATTCCATTCCATTCCATTCCATTCCATTCCGTTCTACTCGGGTTGATTCCATTCTATTCCATTCCATTCCATTCGATTCCATTCGATTCCATTCGATTCCATTCGATTCCATTCCATTCCATAGAATTCCATTCCATTCCATTCCATTCCATTCCATTGAATTCCATTCCATTCCATTCCATTACATTCCATTTCATTGAATTCCATTCAATTCCATTCCATTCCATTCCATTCCATTTCATTGAATTCTATTCAATTCCATTCCATTCCATTCCATTCCATTCCATTGAATTCCATTCCATTCCATTCCATTCCATTCCATTCCATTCTACTCGGGTTGATTCCATTCTATTCCATTCCATTCCATTCGATCCCATTCGATTCCATTCGATTCCGTTCCATTCCATTCCATTCCATTCCATTCCATTCCATTCCACTCCATTGAATTCCATTCCATTCCATTCCATTGAATTCCGTTCCATTCCATTCCATTCCGTTCCGTTCCGTCCCGTTCCATTCCATTCCGTTCCGTTGCGTGCCGTTCTGTTCTACTCGGAATGATTCCATTCTATTCCATTCCATTCCATTCCATTCCATTCGATACCAATTGATTCCTTTCGATTCCATTCGATTCCATTCCATTCCATTCCATTCCATTCCATTCCGTTCCACTCCATTCCATTCCATTCCATTGAATTCCATTCCAATCCATTCCATTCCATTCCATTCCATTGAATTCCATTCCATTCCATTCCATTCCATTCCATAGAATTCCATTCCATTCCATTCCATTCCATTCCATAGAATTCCGTTCCATACCATTCCATTCCATTCCATTCCATTCCATTCCATTCCATTCCATTCCATTCCATTTGAATTCCATTCCATTCCATTCCATTCCATTCTATTCCATTCCATTCCATTCCATTCCATTCCATTCCATTCCATTCTACTCGGGTTGATTGCATTCTATTCCATTCCATTCCAATCCATTCCATTCCATTCCATTCCATTCCATTCCATTCCATTCCATTCCATTCCATTCCATTCCATTCCATTGAATTCCATTCCATTCCATTCCATTCCATTCCATTCCATTCCATTCCATTGAATTCCATTCCATTCCATTCCATTCCATGGAATTCCGTTCCATTCCATTCCATTCCGTTCCGTTCCGTCCCGTTCCGCTCCGTTGCGTTCCGTTCCGTTCTACTCGGGTTGATTCCATTCTATTCCATTCCTTTCCATTCGATTCCATTCGATTCCATTCGATTCCATTCGATTCCATTCCATTCCATTCCGTTGAATTCCATTCCATTCCATTCCATTCCATTGAATTCCATTCCATTCCATTCCATTCCATTCCATTCCATTGAATTCCATTCCATTCCATTCCATTCCATTCCATAGAATTCCATTCCGTTCCATTCCATTCCATTGAATTCCGTTCCATTCCATTCCATTCCATTCCATTCCATTCCATTCCATTCCATTGAATTCCATTCCATTCCATTCCATAGAATTCCATTCCGTTCCATTCCATTCCATTCCATTAAATTCCATTCCATTCCATTCAATTCCATTCCATTCCATTCCATTCCATTCCATTTGAATTCCATTCCGTTCCATTCCATTCCATTCCCTTCCATTCCATTCCATTCCATTCTACTCGGGTTGATTCCATTCTATTCCATTCCATTCCATTCGATTCCATTCGATTCGATTCGATTCCATTCCATTCCATTCCATTCCATTCCGTTCTACTCGGGTTGATTCCATTCTATTCCATTCCATTCCATTCGATTCCATTCGATTCCATTCGATTCCATTCGATTCCATTCCATTCCATAGAATTCCATTCCATTCCATTCCATTCCATTGAATTCCATTCCATTCCATTCCATTCCATTGAATTCCATTCCATTCCATTCCATTCCATTCCATTCCATTCCATTCCATTCCATTCCATTCCATTCCATTCCATTCCATTCTACTGTTGTCCATTCCATTCCATTCCATTCCATTCCATTCCATTCCATTGCATTCCATTCCATTCCTTTCCATTCCATTGCATTCCATTGCATTCCATTCCATTCCATTCCATTCCATTCCATTCCATTCCACTCCACACCACTCCACTCCACTCCATTCCACTCCACTCCACTCCGGTACATTCCATTCCATTCCATTCCATTCCATTCCATTCCATTCCGTGCTTCTCGGGTACATTCCGTTCCGTTCCATTCCATTCCATTCCATTCCATTCCCTTCCAGTGCACTCTACTCCACTCCACTCCACTCCACTCCGGTACATTCCATTCCATTCCATTCCATTCCATTCCATTCCATTCCATTTCCATTCCCATTCCATTTCCATTCCCGTTCCATTTCCATTCCCGTTTCTTTTCCATTCCCCTTCCATTTCCATTCCCGTTCCATTACCATTCCCGTTCCATTTCCATTCCCGATCCATTTCCATTCCCGTTCCTTTTCCATTCCCGTTCCATTTCCATTCCTGTTCCGTTACCATTCCCGTTCCATTTCCGTTCCCGTTCCGTTTCCGTTCCCGTTCCATTTCCGTTTTCATTCCGTTTCCGTTCCCGTTCCATTTCCATTCCCGTTCCATTTCCGTTCCCGTTCCATTTCCATTCCCGTTCCATTTCCATTCCCTTTCCATTTCCATTTCATTCCATTCCGTTCTGCTCGGGTACATTCCATTCCATTCCATTGCATTCCATTCCGTTCTGCTCCTGTCCATTCCATTCCATTCCATTTAGTTCCATTCCGTTCTATTCGGGTAGATTCCATTCCATTCCATTCCATTCCATTCCATTCCATTCCATTCCATTCCATTCCATTCTACTGGTGTCCATTCCATTCCATTCCATTCCATTCCATTCCATTCCATTCCATTCCATTCCATTGCATTCCATTCCATTCCATTCCATTCCATTCCGTTCCGTTCTACTCGGTTACATTCCATTCAATTCCATTCCATTCCGTTCTACTCGGGTAGATTCCATTCCATTCCATTCCATTCCTTTCCATTCCATTGCATTCCATTGCATTGCATTGCACTCAATTCCATTCCATTCCATTCCATTCCATTCCATAGAATTCCGTTCCATTCCATTCCATTCCATTCCACTCCATTCCATTCCATTCCATTCCATTCCATTCCATTCCATTCCATTCCATTCCATAGAATTCCGTTCCATTCCATTCCATTCCATTCCACTCCATTCCATTCCATTCCATTCCATTCCATTCCATTCCATTCCATTCCATTCCATTCTACTCGGGTTGATTGCATTCTATTCCATTCCATTCCATTCGATTCCATTCGATTCCATTCGATTCCATTCGATTCCATTCCATTCCATTCCATTCCATTCCATTCCATTCCATTGAATTCCATTCCATTCCATTCCATTCCATGGAATTCCATTCCATTCCATTCCATTCCATTCCATTCCATTCCATTGAATTCCATTCCATTCCATTCCATTCCATTCCATTCCATGGAATTCCATTCCATTCCATTCCATTCCATTCCATTCCATTCCATTCCATTCCATTGAATTCCATTCCGTTCCATTCCATTCCATTGAATTCCGTTCCATTCCACTCCATTCCATTCCGTTCTGTTCCGTTCTGTTCCGTTCCCTTCCGTTGCGTTCCGCTCCGTTCTACTCGGGTTGATTCCATTCTATTCCATTCCAGTCCATTCGATCCCATTCGATTGCATTCGATTCCATTCGATTCCATTCGATTCCACTCCATTCCATTCCATAGAATTCCATTCCATTCCATTCCATTCCATTCCATTCCATTCCATTCCATTCCATTGAATTCCATTCCATTCCATTCCATTCCATGGAATTCCATTCCATTCCATTCCATTCCAATCCATAGAATTCCATTCCATTCCATTCCATTCCATTGAATTCCGTTCCATTCCATTCCATTCCGTTCCGTTCCGTTCCGTTCCGTTGCGTTCCGTTCCGTTCCGTTGTGTTCCGTTCCGTTCTACTCGGGTTGATTCCATTCTATTCCATTCCATTCCAATCCATTCCATTCCATTCCATTCCATTCCATTCCATTCCATTCCATTCCATTCCATTCCATTGAATTCCATTCCATTCCATTCCATTCCATTCCATTCCATTCCATTCCATTGAATTCCATTCCATTCCATTCCATTCCATGGAATTCCGTTCCATTCCATTCCATTCCGTTCCGTTCCGTCCCGTTCCGCTCCGTTGCGTTCCGTTCCATTCTACTCGGGTTGATTCCATTCTATTCCATTCCTTTCCATTCGATTCCATTCGATTCCATTCGATTCCATTCGATTCCATTCCATTCCATTCCATTGAATTCCATTCCATTCCATTCCATTCCATTGAATTCCATTCCATTCCATTCCATTCCATTCCATTCCATTGAATTCCATTCCATTCCATTCCATTCCATTCCATAGAATTCAATTCCGTTCCATTCCATTCCATTGAATTCCGTTCCATTCCATTCCATTCCATTCCATTCCATTCCATTCCATTCCATTGAATTCCATTCCATTCCATTCCATAGAATTCCATTGCGTTCCATTCCATTCCATTCCATTAAATTCCATTCCATTCCATTCAATTCCATTCCATTCCATTCCATTCCATTCCATTTGAATTCCATTCCGTTCCATTCCATTCCATTCCCTTCCATTCCATTCCATTCCATTCTACTCGGGTTGATTCCATTCTATTCCATTCCATTCCATTCGATTCCATTCGATTCGATTCGATTCCATTCCATTCCATTCCATTCCATTCCGTTCTACTCGGGTTGATTCCATTCTATTCCATTCCATTCCATTCGATTCCATTCGATTCCATTCCATTCCATAGAATTCCATTCCATTCCATTCCATTCCATTCCATTGAATTCCATTCCATTCCATTCCATTACATTCCATTTCATTGAATTCCATTCAATTCCATTCCATTCCATTCCATTCCATTTCATTGAATTCTATTCAATTCCATTCCATTCCATTCCATTCCATTCCATTGAATTCCATTCCATTCCATTCCATTCCATTCCATTCCATTCTACTCGGGTTGATTCCATTCTATTCCATTCCATTCCATTCGATCCCATTCGATTCCATTCGATTCCGTTCCATTCCATTCCATTCCATTCCATTCCATTCCATTCCATTCCATTCCATTGAATTCCATTCCATTCCATTCCATTGAATTCCGTTCCATTCCATTCCATTCCGTTCCGTTCCGTCCCGTTCCATTCCATTCCGTTCCGTTGCATGCCGTTCTGTTCTACTCGGAATGATTCCATTCTATTCCATTCCATTCCATTCCATTCCATTCGATACCAATTGATTCCTTTCGATTCCATTCGATTCCATTCCATTCCATTCCATTGAATTCCATTCCGTTCCACTCCATTCCATTCCATTCCATTGAATTCCATTCCAATCCATTCCATTCCATTCCATTCCATTGAATTCCATTCCATTCCATTCCATTCCATTCCATAGAATTCCATTCCATTCCATTCCATTCCATTCCATAGAATTCCGTTCCATACCATTCCATTCCATTCCATTCCATTCAATTCCATTCCATTCCATTCCATTCCATTGAATTCCATTCCATTCCATTCCATTCCATTCCATTCCATTCCATTGCATTCCATTCCATTTGAATTCCATTCCATTCCATTCCATTCCATTCCATTCCATTCCATTTGAATTCCATTCCATTCCAATCCATTCCATTCCATTCCATTCCATTCCATTCCATTCCATTCCATTCCATGGAATTCCATTCCATTCCATTCCATTCCATTCCATTCCATTGAATTCCATTCCATTCCATTCCATTCCATTCCATTCCATTCCATTCCATTCCATTGAATTCCATTCCGTTCCATTCCATTCCATTGAATTCCGTTCCATTCCACTCCATTCCATTCCGTTCCGTTCCGTTCCGTTCCGTTCCCTTCCGTTGCGTTCCGCTCCGTTCTACTCGGGTTGATTCCATTCTATTCCATTCCAGTCCATTCGATCCCATTCGATTGCATTCGATTCCATTCGATTCCATTCGATTCCACTCCATTCCATTCCATAGAATTCCATTCCATTCCATTCCATTCCATTCCATTCCATTCCATTCCATTGAATTCCATTCCATTCCATTCCATTCCATGGAATTCCATTCCATTCCATTCCATTCCAATCCATAGAATTCCATTCCATTCCATTCCATTGAATTCCGTTCCATTCCATTCCATTCCGTTCCGTTCCGTTCCGTTCCGTTCCGTTGCGTTCCGTTCCGTTCCGTTGTGTTCCGTTCCGTTCTACTCGGGTTGATTCCATTCTATTCCATTCCATTCCAATCCATTCCATTCCATTCCATTCCATTCCATTCCATTCCATTCCATTCCATTCCATTCCATTCCATTCCATTCCATTGAATTCCATTCCATTCCATTCCATTCCATGGAATTCCGTTCCATTCCATTCCATTCCGTTCCGTTCCATCCCGTTCCGTTCCGTTCCGTTGCGTTCCGTTCCGTTCTACTAGGGTTGATTCCATTCTATTCCATTCCATTCCATTCGATTCCATTCGATTCCATTCGATTCCACTCCATTCCATTACATAGAATTCCATTCCATTCCATTCCATTCCATTGAATTCCATTCCATTCCATTCCATTCCATTGAATTCCATTCCATTCCATTCCATTCCATTGAATTCCATTCCATTCCATTCCATTCCATTCCATTCCATTCCATTCCATTCCATTCTACTGGTGTCCATTCCATTCCATTCCATTCCATTCCATTCCATTCCATTCCATTCCTTTCCATTCCATTGCATTCCATTGCATTCCATTCCATTCCACTCCACTCCACTCCACTCCACTCCATTCCACTCCACTCCACTCCGGTACATTCCATTCCATTCCATTCCATTCCATTCCATTCCATTCCGTGCTTCTCGGGTACATTCCGTTCCGTTCCATTCCATTCCATTCCATTCCATTCCATTCCGTTCCAGTGCACTCTACTCCACTCCACTCCACTCCACTCCACTCCGGTACATTCCATTCCATTCCATTCCATTCCATTCCATTCCATTTCCATTCCCATTCCATTTCCATTCCCGTTCCATTTCCATTCCCGTTTCTTTTCCATTCCCTTTCCATTTCCATTCCAGTTCCATTACCATTCCCGTTCCATTTCCATTCCCGATCCATTTCCATTCCCGTTCCATTTCCATTCCCGTTCCATTTCCATTCCCGTTCCGTTACCATTCCCGTTCCATTTCCGTTCCCGTTCCGTTTCCGTTCCCGTTCCATTTCCGTTCTCGTTCCGTTTCCGTTCCCGTTCCATTTCCATTCCCGTTCCATTTCCGTTCCCTTTCCATTTCCATTCCCGTTCCATTTCCATTCCCTTTCCATTTCCATTTCATTCCATTCCATTCTGCTCGGGTACATTCCATTCCATTCCATTGCATTCCATTCCGTTCTGTTCCTGTCCATTCCATTCCATTCCATTCCGTTCCATTCCGTTCTACTTGGGTAGATTCCATTAAATTCCATTCCATTCCATTCCATTCCATTCCATTCCATTCCATTCTACTGGTGTCCATTCCATTCCATTCCATTCCATTCCATTCCATTCCATTCCATTCCATTGCATTCCATTCCATTCCATTCCATTCCGTTCCGTTCTACTCGGTTACATTCCATTCAATTCCATTCCATTCCGTTCTACTCGGGTAGATTCCATTCCATTCCATTCCATTCCTTTCCATTCCATTGCATTCCATTGCATTGCATTGCACTCAATTCCATTCCATTCCATTCCATTCCATTCCATTCCATTCCATTCCATTCCGTTCCGTTCAACTCGGTTACATTCCATTCAATTACATTCCATTCCGTTCTACTCGGTTACATACCATTCCATTCCATTCCATTCCATTCCAATCCATTCCATTCCATTCCATTCCGTTCTACTCGTGTACATTCCATTCCATTCCATTCCATTCCATTCCATTCCATTCCATTCCATTCCATTCCATTCCATTCCGTTCTACTTTGGTACATTCCATTCCATTCCATTCCATTCCATTCCATTCCATTCCATTCCATTCCATTCCATTCCATTCTACTCAGGTTGATTCCATTCTATTCCATTCCATTCCATTCCATTCCATTCCATTCCATTCCATTCGATTCCATTCCATTCCATTCCATAGAATTCCATTCCATTCCATTCCATTCCATGGAATTCCATTCAATTCCATTCCATGGAATTCCATTCCATTCCATTCCATTCCATGGAATTCCATTCCATTCCATTCCATTCCATTCCATTCCATTCCATTCCATTCCATTCCATTCCATTGAATTCCATTCCGTTCCATTCCATTCCATTGAATTCCATTCCATTCCATTCCATTCCATTCCATTCCATTCCATCCCATTCCATTCCATTGAATTCCATTCCATTCCATTCCATTCCATTCCATTCCATTCCATCCCATTCCATTCCATTCCATTCCATTCCGTTCTACTCGGGTTGATTCCATTCTATTCCATTCCATTCCATTCGATCCCATTTGATTCCATTCGATTCCATTCAATTCCATTCGATTCCATTCCATTCCACTCCATTCCATTCCATTGAATTCCATTCCATTCCATTCCATTCCATTCCATTCCATTCCATTCCATGGAATTCCATTCCATTCCATTGAATTCCATTCCATTCCATTCCATTGAATTCCGTTCCATTCCATTCCATTCCGTTCCGTTCCGTTCCGTTCCGTTCCGTTGCGTTCCGTTCCGTTCCGTTGTGTTCCGTTCCGTTCTACTCGGGATGATTCCATTCTATTCCATTCCATTCCAATCCATTCCATTCCATTCCATTGAATTCCATTCCATTCCATTCCATTCCATTCCATTCCATTCCATTGAATTCCATTCCATTCCATTCCATTCCATTCCATTCCCTTCCATTGAATTCCATTCCATTCCATTCCATTCCATTCCATTCCATTCCATTCCATTCCAATCCATTCCATTCCATTCCATTCCATTCCATTCCATTCCATTCCATGGAATTCCATTCCATTCCATTCCATTCCATTCCATTCCATTGAATTCCATTCCATTCCATTCCATTCCATTCCATTCCATTCCATTCCATTCCATTGAATTCCATTCCATTCCATTCCATTCCATTGAATTCCGTTCCATTCCACTCCATTCCATTCCGTTCCGTTCCGTTCCGTTCCCTTCCGTTGCGTTCCGCTCCGTTCTACTCGGGTTGATTCCATTCTATTCCATTCCAGTCCATTCGATCCCATTCGATTGCATTCGATTCCATTCGATTCCATTCGATTCCACTCCATTCCATTCCATAGAATTCCATTCCATTCCATTCCATTCCATTCCCTTCCATTCCATTCCATTGAATTCCATTCCATTCCATTCCATTCCATGGAATTCCATTCCATTCCATTCCATTCCAATCCATAGAATTCCATTCCATTCCATTCCATTCCATTGAATCCCGTTCCATTCCATTCCATTCCGTTCCGTTCCGTTCCGTTCCGTTCCGTTGCGTTCCGTTCCGTTCCGTTGTGTTCCGTTCCGTTCTACTCGGGTTGATTCCATTCTATTCCATTCCATTCCAATCCATTCCATTCCATTCCATTCCATTCCATTCCATTCCATTCCATTCCATTCCATTCCATTCCATTCCATTCCATTCCATTGAATTCCATTCCATTCCATTCCATTCCATGGAATTCCGTTCCATTCCATTCCATTCCGTTCCGTTCCATCCCGTTCCGTTCCGTTCCGTTCCGTTGCGTTCCGTTCCGTTCTACTAGGGTTGATTCCATTCTATTCCATTCCATTCCATTCGATTCCATTCGATTCCATTCGATTCCACTCCATTCCATTCCATAGAATTCCATTCCATTCCATTCCATTCCATTGAATTCCATTCCATTCCATTCCATTCCATTGAATTCCATTCCATTCCATTGAATTCCATTCCATTCCATTCCATTCCATTCCATTCCATTCCATTCCATTCTACTGGTGTCCATTCCATTCCATTCCATTCCATTCCATTCCATTCCATTCCTTTCCATTCCATTGCATTCCATTGCATTCCATTCCATTCCATTCCATTCCATTGCATTCCATTCCACTCCACTCCACTCCACTCCACTCCATTCCACTCCACTCCACTCCGGTACATTCCATTCCATTCCATTCCATTCCATTCCATTCCATTCCGTGCTTCTCGGGTACATTCCGTTCCGTTCCATTCCATTCCATTCCATTCCATTCCATTCCGTTCCAGTGCACTCTACTCCACTCCACTCCACTCCACTCCACTCCGGTACATTCCATTCCATTCCATTCCATTCCATTCCATTCCATTTCCATTCCCATTCCATTTCCATTCCCGTTCCATTTCCATTCCCGTTTCTTTTCCATTCCCGTTCCATTTCCATTCCAGTTCCATTACCATTCCCGTTCCATTTCCATTCCCGATCCATTTCCATTCCCGTTCCATTTCCATTCCCGTTCCATTTCCATTCCCGTTCCGTTACCATTCCCGTTCCATTTCCGTTCCCGTTCCGTTTCCGTTCCCGTTCCATTTCCGTTCTCGTTCCGTTTCCGTTCCCGTTCCATTTCCATTCCCGTTCCATTTCCGTTCCCTTTCCATTTCCATTCCCGTTCCATTTCCATTCCCTTTCCATTTCCATTTCATTCCATTCCATTCTGCTCGGGTACATTCCATTCCATTCCATTGCATTCCATTCCGTTCTGTTCCTGTCCATTCCATTCCATTCCATTCCGTTCCATTCCGTTCTACTCGGGTAGATTCCATTCCATTCCATTCCATTCCATTCCATTCCATTCCATTCCATTCCATTCTACTGGTGTCCATTCCATTCCATTCCATTCCATTCCATTCCATTCCATTCCATTCCATTCCATTGCATTCCATTCCATTCCATTCCATTCCGTTCCGTTCTACTCGGTTACATTCCATTCAATTCCATTCCATTCCGTTCTACTCGGGTAGATTCCATTCCATTCCATTCCATTCCTTTCCATTCCATTGTATTCCATTGCATTGCATTGCACTCAATTCCATTCCATTCCATTCCATTCCATTCCATTCCATTCCATTCCGTTCCGTTCAACTCGGTTACATTCCATTCAATTACATTCCATTCCGTTCTACTCGGTTACATACCATTCCATTCCATTCCATTCCATTCCAATACATTCCATTCCATTCCATTCCGTTCTACTCGTGTACATTCCATTCCATTCCATTCCATTCCATTCCATTCCATTCCATTCCATTCCATTCCATTCCATTCCATTCCATTCCATTCCATTCCATTCCATTCCGTTCTACTTTGGTACATTCCATTCCATTCCATTCCATTCCATTCCATTCCATTCCATTCCATTCCATTCTACTCAGGTTGATTCCATTCTATTCCATTCCATTCCATTCCATTCCATTCCATTCCATTCCATTCGATTCCATTCCATTCCATTCCATAGAATTCCATTCCATTCCATTCCATTCCATGGAATTCCATTCCATTCCATTCCATGGAATTCCATTCCATTCCATTCCATTCCATGGAATTCCATTCCATTCCATTCCATTCCATTCCATTCCATTCCATTCCATTGAATTCCATTCCGTTCCATTCCATTCCATTGAATTCCATTCCATTCCATTCCATTCCATTCCATTCCATTCCATCCCATTCCATTCCATTGAATTCCATTCCATTCCATTCCATTCCATTCCATTCCATTCCATCCCATTGAATTCCATTCCATTCCATTCCATTCCATTCCATTCCATTCCATTCCATCCCATTCCATTCCATTCCATTCCATTCCGTTCTACTCGGGTTGATTCCATTCTATTCCATTCCATTCCATTCGATCCCATTTGATTCCATTCGATTCCATTCAATTCCATTCGATTCCATTCCATTCCACTCCATTCCATTCCATTGAATTCCATTCCATTCCATTCCATTCCATTCCATGGAATTCCATTCCATTCCATTCCATTCCATTCCATTCCATAGAATTCCATTCCATTCCATTCCATTCCATTGAATTCCATTCCATTCCATTCCATTCCATTGCATTCCATTCCATTCCATTGAATTCCATTCCATTCCATTCCATTCCATTCCATTCCATTCCATTCCATTCCATTCCAATCCATTCCATTCCATTCCATTCCATTCCATTCCATTCCATTCCATTCCATGGAATTCCATTCCATTCCATTCCATTCCATTCCATTCCATGGAATTCCATTCCATTCCATTCCATTCCATTCCATTCCATTCCATTGAATTCCATTCCATTCCATTCCATTCCATTGAATTCCGTTCCATTCCACTCCATTCCATTCCGTTCCGTTCCGTTCCGTTCCGTTCCCTTCCGTTGCGTTCCGCTCCGTTCTACTCGGGTTGATTCCATTCTATTCCATTCCAGTCCATTCGATCCCATTCGATTGCATTCGATTCCATTCGATTCCATTCGATTCCACTCCATTCCATTCCATAGAATTCCATTCCATTCCATTCCATTCCATTCCATTCCCTTCCATTCCATTCCATTGAATTCCATTCCATTCCATTCCATTCCATGGAATTCCATTCCATTCCATTCCATTCCAATCCATAGAATTCCATTCCATTCCATTCCATTCCATTGAATTCCGTTCCATTCCATTCCATTCCGTTCCGTTCCGTTCCGTTCCGTTCCGTTGCGTTCCGTTCCGTTCCGTTGTGTTCCGTTCCGTTCTACTCGGGTTGATTCCATTCTATTCCATTCCATTCCATTCCATTCCATTCCATTCCATTCCATTCCATTCCATTCCATTCCATTCCATTGAATTCCATTCCATTCCATTCCATTCCATGGAATTCCGTTCCATTCCATTCCATTCCGTTCCGTTCCATCCCGTTCCGTTCCGTTCCGTTCCGTTGCGTTCCGTTCCGTTCTACTAGGGTTGATTCCATTCTATTCCATTCCATTCCATTCGATTCCATTCGATTCCATTCGATTCCACTCCATTCCATTCCATAGAATTCCATTCCATTCCATTCCATTCCATTGAATTCCATTCCATTCCATTCCATTCCATTGAATTCCATTCCATTCCATTCCATTCCATTGAATTCCATTCCATTCCATTCCATTCCATTCCATTCCATTCCATTCCATTCCATTCCATTCTACTGGTGTCCATTCCACTCCATTCCATTCCATTCCATTCCATTCCATTCCTTTCCATTCCATTGCATTCCATTGCATTCCATTCCATTCCATTCCATTCCATTCCATTCCATTCCATTCCACTCCACTCCACTCCACTCCACTCCATTCCACTCCACTCCACTCCGGTACATTCCATTCCATTCCATTCCATTCCATTCCATTCCATTCCGTGCTTCTCGGGTACATTCCGTTCCGTTCCATTCCATTCCATTCCATTCCATTCCATTCCGTTCCAGTGCACTCTACTCCACTCCACTCCACTCCACTCCACTCCGGTACATTCCATTCCATTCCATTCCATTCCATTCCATTCCATTTCCATTCCCATTCCATTTCCATTCCCGTTCCATTTCCATTCCCGTTTCTTTTCCATTCCCGTTCCATTTCCATTCCAGTTCCATTACCATTCCCGTTCCATTTCCATTCCCGATCCATTTCCATTCCCGTTCCATTTCCATTCCCGTTCCATTTCCATTCCCGTTCCGTTACCATTCCCGTTCCATTTCCGTTCCCGTTCCGTTTCCGTTCCCGTTCCATTTCCGTTCTCGTTCCGTTTCCGTTCCCGTTCCATTTCCATTCCCGTTCCATTTCCGTTCCCTTTCCATTTCCATTCCCGTTCCATTTCCATTCCCTTTCCATTTCCATTTCATTCCATTCCATTCTGCTCGGGTACATTCCATTCCATTCCATTGCATTCCATTCCGTTCTGTTCCTGTCCATTCCATTCCATTCCATTCCGTTCCATTCCGTTCTACTCGGGTAGATTCCATTCCATTCCATTCCATTCCATTCCATTCCATTCCATTCCATTCCATTCTACTGGTGTCCATTCCATTCCATTCCATTCCATTCCATTCCATTCCATTCCATTCCATTCCATTGCATTCCATTCCATTCCATTCCATTCCGTTCCGTTCTACTCGGTTACATTCCATTCAATTCCATTCCATTCCGTTCTACTCGGGTAGATTCCATTCCATTCCATTCCATTCCTTTCCATTCCATTGCATTCCATTGCATTGCATTGCACTCAATTCCATTCCATTCCATTCCATTCCATTCCATTCCATTCCATTCCATTCCATTCCGTTCCGTTCAACTCGGTTACATTCCATTCAATTACATTCCATTCCGTTCTACTCGGTTACATACCATTCCATTCCATTCCATTCCATTCCAATACATTCCATTCCATTCCATTCCGTTCTACTCGTGTACATTCCATTCCATTCCATTCCATTCCATTCCATTCCATTCCATTCCATTCCGTTCTACTTTGGTACATTCCATTCCATTCCATTCCATTCCATTCCATTCCATTCCATTCCATTCCATTCCATTCCATTCCATTCTACTCAGGTTGATTCCATTCTATTCCATTCCATTCCATTCCATTCCATTCCATTCCATTCCATTCCATTCGATTCCATTCCATTCCATTCCATAGAATTCCATTCCATTCCATGGAATTCCATTCCATTCCATTCCATGGAATTCCATTCCATTCCATTCCATTCCATGGAATTCCATTCCATTCCATTCCATTCCATGGAATTCCATTCCATTCCATTCCATTCCATTCCATTCCATTCCATTCCATTCCATTGAATTCCATTCCGTTCCATTCCATTCCATTGAATTCCATTCCATTCCATTCCATTCCATTCCATTCCATTCCATTGAATTCCATTCCATTGAATTCCATTCCATTCCATTCCATTCCATTGAATTCCATTCCATTCCATTCCATTCCATTCCATTCCATTGAATTCCATTCCATTCCATTCCATTCCATTCCATAGAATTCCATTCCGTTCCCTTCCATTCCATTGAATTCCGTTCCATTCCATTCCATTCCATTCCATTCCATTCCATTGAATTCCATTCCATTCCATTCCATAGAATTCCATTCCGTTCCATTCCATTCCATTCCATTCAATTCCATTCCATTCCATTCCATTCCATTCCATTTGAATTCCATTCCGTTCCATTCCATTCCATTCCCTTCCATTCCATTCCATTCCATTCTACTCGGGTTGATTCCATTCTATTCCATTCCATTCCATTCGATTCCATTCGATTCGATTCGATTCCATTCCATTCCATTCCATTCCATTCCGTTCTACTCGGGTTGATTCCATTCTATTCCATTCCATTCCATTCGATTCCATTCGATTCCATTCGATTCCATTCGATTCCATTCCATTCCATAGAATTCCATTCCATTCCATTCCATTCCATTCCATTGAATTCCATTCCATTCCATTCCATTACATTCCATTTCATTGAATTCCATTCAATTCCATTCCATTCCATTCCATTCCATTCCATTGAATTCCATTCCATTCCATTCCATTCCATTCCATTCCATTCTACTCGGGTTGATTCCATTCTATTCCATTCCATTCCATTCGATCCCATTCGATTCCATTCGATTCCGTTCCATTCCATTCCATTCCATTCCATTCCATTCCATTCCATTCCATTGAATTCCATTCCATTCCATTCCATTGAATTCCGTTCCATTCCATTCCATTCCGTTCCGTTCCGTCCCGTTCCATTCCATTCCGTTCCGTTGCGTGCCGTTCTGTTCTACTCGGAATGATTCCATTCTATTCCATTCCATTCCATTCCATTCCATTCGATACCAATTGATTCCTTTCGATTCCATTCGATTCCATTCCATTCCATTCCATTGAATTCCATTCCGTTCCACTCCATTCCATTCCATTCCATTGAATTCCATTCCAATCCATTCCATTCCATTCCATTCCATTGAATTCCATTCCATTCCATTCCATTCCATTCCATAGAATTCCATTCCATTCCATTCCATTCCATTCCATAGAATTCCGTTCCATACCATTCCATTCCATTCCATTCCATTCCATTCCATTCCATTCCATTCCATTTGAATTCCATTCCATTCCATTCCATTCCATTCTATTCCATTCCATTCCATTCCATTCCATTCCATTCCATTCCATTCTACTCGGGTTGATTGCATTCTATCCCATTCCATTCCATTCGATTCCATTCGATTCCATTCGATTCCATTCCATTCCATTCCATTGAATTCCATTCCATTCAATTCCATTCCATTCCATTCCATTCCATTGAATTCCATTCCATTCCATTCCATTCCATTCCATTCCATTGCATTCCATTCCATTTGAATTCCATTCCATTCCATTCCATTCCATTCCATTCCATTCCATTTGAATTCCATTCCATTCCAATCCATTCCATTCCATTCCATTCCATTCCATTCCATTCCAATCCATAGAATTCCATTCCATTCCATTCCATTCCATTGAATTCCATTCCATTCCATTCCATTCCATGGAATTCCATTCCATTCCATTCCATTCCATTCCAATCCATAGAATTCCATTGCATTCCATTCCATTCCATTGAATTCCGTTCCATTCCATTCCGTTCCGTTCCGTTCCGTTCCGTTCCGTTCCGTTGCGTTCCGTTCCGTTCCGTTGTGTTCCGTTCCGTTCTACTCGGGTTGATTCCATTCTATTCCATTCCATTCCAATCCATTCCATTCCATTCCATTCCATTCCATTCCATTCCATTCCATTCCATTCCATTCCATTGAATTCCATTCCGTTCCATTCCATTCCATTGAATTCCATTCCATTCCATTCCATTCCATTCCATTCTATTCCATTGAATTCCATTCCATTGAATTCCATTCCATTCCATTCCATTCCATTCCATTCCATCCCATTCCATTCCATTCCATTCCATTCCGTTCTACTCGGGTTGATTCCATTCTATTCCATTCCATTCCATTCGATCCCATTTGATTCCATTCGATTCCATTCAATTCCATTCGATTCCATTCCATTCCACTCCATTCCATTCCATTGAATTCCATTCCATTCCATTCCATTCCATTCCATTCCATTCCATTCCATGGAATTCCATTCCATTCCATTCCATTCCATTCCATTCCATAGAATTCCATTCCATTCCATTCCATTCCATTGAATTCCGTTCCATTCCATTCCAATCCGTTCCGTTCCGTTCCGTTCCGTTCCGTTGCGTTCCGTTCCGTTCCGTTGTGTTCCGTTCCGTTCTACTCGGGATGATTCCATTCTATTCCATTCCATTCCAATCCATTCCATTCCATTCCATTGAATTCCTTTCCATTCCATTCCATTCCATTCCATTCCATTCCATTCCATTGAATTCCATTCCATTCCATTCCATTCCATTCCATTCCATTCCATTCCATTGAATTCCATTCCATTCCATTCCATTCCATTCCATTCCATTCCATTCCGTTCCATTCCATTCCATTCCATTCCATTCCATTTGAATTCCATTCCATTCCATTCCATTGAATTCCATTCCATTCCATTTGAATTCCATTCCATTCCAATCCATTCCATTCCATTCCATTCCATTCCATTCCATTCCATTCCATTCCATTCCATGGAATTCCATTCCATTCCATTCCATTCCATTCCATTCCATTCCATTGAATTCCATTCCATTCCATTCCATTCCATTCCATGCCATTCCATTCCATTCCATTCCATTCCATTGAATTCCATTCCGTTCCATTCCATTCCATTGAATTCCGTTCCATTCCACTCCATTCCATTCCGTTCCGTTCCGTTCCGTTCCGTTCCCTTCCGTTGCGTTCCGCTCCGTTCTACTCGGGTTGATTCCATTCTATTCCATTCCAGTCCATTCGATCCCATTCGATTGCATTCGATTCCATTCGATTCCATTCGATTCCACTCCATTCCATTCCATAGAATTCCGTTCCATTCCATTCCATTCCATTCCATTCCATTCCATTCCATGGAATTCCATTCCATTCCATTCCATTCCATGGAATTCCATTCCATTCCATTCCATTCCATTCCAATCCATAGAATTCCATTCCATTCCATTCCATTCCATTCCATTGAATTCCGTTCCATTCCATTCCGTTCCGTTCCGTTCCGTTCCGTTCCGTTCCGTTGCGTTCCGTTCCGTTCCGTTGTGTTCCGTTCCGTTCTACTCGGGTTGATTCCATTCTATTCCATTCCATTCCAATCCATTCCATTCCATTCCATTCCATTCCATTCCATTCCATTCCATTCCATTCCATTCCATTCCATTGAATTCCATTCCATTCCATTCCATTCCATGGAATTCCGTTCCATTCCATTCCATTCCGTTCCATTCCATCCCGTTCCGTTCCGTTCCGTTCCGTTGCGTTCCGTTCCGTTCTACTAGGGTTGATTCCATTCTATTCCATTCCATTCCATTCGATTCCATTCGATTCCATTCGATTCCACTCCATTCCATTCCATAGAATTCCATTCCATTCCATTCCATTCCATTTAATTCCATTCCATTCCATTCCATTCCATTGAATTCCATTCCATTCCATTCCATTCCATTGAATTCCATTCCATTCCATTCCATTCCATTCCATTCCATTCCATTCCATTCTACTGGTGTCCATTCCATTCCATTCCATTCCATTCCATTCCATTCCATTCCATTCCATTGCATTCCAAGGCATTCCATTCCATTCCATTCCATTCCATTCCATTCCATTCCACTCCACTCCACTCCACTCCACTCCATTCCACTCCACTCCACTCCGGTACATTCCATTCCATTCCATTCCATTCCATTCCATTCCATTCCGTGCTTCTCGGGTACATTCCGTTCCGTTCCATTCCATTCCATTCCATTCCATTCCATTCCGTTCCAGTGCACTCTACTCCACTCCACTCCACTCCACTCCACTCCGGTACATTCCATTCCATTCCATTCCATTCCATTCCATTCCATTTCCATTCCCATTCCATTTCCATTCCCGTTCCATTTCCATTCCCGTTTCTTTTCCATTCCCGTTCCATTTCCATTCCAGTTCCATTACCATTCCCGTTCCATTTCCATTCCCGATCCATTTCCATTCCCGTTCCATTTCCATTCCCGTTCCATTTCCATTCCCGTTCCGTTACCATTCCCGTTCCATTTCCGTTCCCGTTCCGTTTCCGTTCCCGTTCCATTTCCGTTCTCGTTCCGTTTCCGTTCCCGTTCCATTTCCATTCCCGTTCCATTTCCGTTCCCTTTCCATTTCCATTCCCGTTCCATTTCCATTCCCTTTCCATTTCCATTTCATTCCATTCCATTCTGCTCGGGTACATTCCATTCCATTCCATTGCATTCCATTCCGTTCTGCTCCTGTCCATTCCATTCCATTCCATTCCGTTCCATTCCGTTCTACTCGGGTAGATTCCATTCCATTCCATTCCATTCCATTCCATTCCATTCCATTCCATTCTACTGGTGTCCATTCCAATCCATTCCATTCCATTCCATTCCATTCCATTCCATTCCATTGCATTCCATTCCATTCCATTCCATTCCGTTCCGTTCTACTCGGTTACATTCCATTCAATTCCATTCCATTCCGTTCTACTCGGGTAGATTCCATTCCATTCCATTCCATTCCTTTCCATTCCATTGCATTCCATTGCATTGCATTGCACTCAATTCCATTCCATTCCATTCCATTCCATTCCATTCCATTCCATTCCATTCCGTTCCGTTCAACTCGGTTACATTCCATTCAATTACATTCCATTCCGTTCTACTCGGTTACATACCATTCCATTCCATTCCATTCCATTCCAATCCATTCCATTCCATTCCATTCCGTTCTACTCGTGTACATTCCATTCCATTCCACTCCATTCCATTCCATTCCATTCCATTCCATTCCATTCCATTCCGTTCTACTTTGGTACATTGCATTCCATTCCATTCCATTCCATTCCATTCCATTCCATTCCATTCCATTCCATTCCATTCTACTCAGGTTGATTCCATTCTATTCCATTCCATTCCATTCCATTCCATTCCATTCCATTCCATTCCATTCGATTCCATTCCATTCCATTCCATAGAATTCCATTCCATTCCATTCCATTCCATGGAATTCCATTCCATTCCATTCCATGGAATTCCATTCCATTCCATTCCATTCCATGGAATTCCATTCCATTCCATTCCATTCCATTCCATTCCATTCCATTCCATTCCATTGAATTCCATTCCGTTCCATTCCATTCCATTGAATTCCATTCCATTCCATTCCATTCCATTCCATTCCATTCCATTGAATTCCATTCCATTGAATTCCATTCCATTCCATTCCATTCCATTCCATTCCATCCCATTCCATTCCATTCCATTCCATTCCGTTCTACTAGGGTTGATTCCATTCTATTCCATTCCATTCCATTCGATCCCATTTGATTCCATTCGATTCCATTCAATTCCATTCGATTCCATTCCATTCCACTCCATTCCATTCCATTGAATTCCATTCCATTCCATTCCATTCCATTCCATTCCATTCCATGGAATTCCATTCCATTCCATTCCATTCCATTCCATTCCATAGAATTCCATTCCATTCCATTCCATTCCATTGAATTCCGTTCCATTCCATTCCATTCCGTTCCGTTCCGTTCCGTTCCGTTCCGTTGCGTTCCGTTCCGTTCCGTTGTGTTCCGTTCCGTTCTACTGGGGATGATTCCATTCTATTCCATTCCATTCCAATCTATTCCATTCCATTCCATTGAATTCCATTCCATTCCATTCCATTCCATTCCATTCCATTCCATTCCATTGAATTCCATTCCATTCCATTCCATTCCATTCCATTCCATTCCATTCCATTCCATTGAATTCCATTCCATTCCAATCCATTCCATGGAATTCCGTTCCATTCCATTCCATTCCGTTCCGTTCCGTCCCTTTCCGTTCCGTTCCGTTCCGTTGCGTTCCGTTCCGTTCTACTCGGGTTGATTCCATTCTATTCCATTCCATTCCATTCGATTCCATTCGATTCCATTCGATTCCACTCCATTCCATTCCATAGAATTCCATTCCATTCCATTCCATTCCATTGAATTCCATTCCATTCCATTCCATTCCATTCTATTCCATTCCATTCCAATCCATTCCATTCCATTCCATTGAATTCCATTCCATTCCATTCCATTCCATTCCATTCCATTCCATTCCATTGAATTCCATTCCATTCCATTCAATTCCATTCCATTCCATTCCATTCCATTGAATTCCATTCCATTCCATTCCATTCCATTCCATTCCATTCCATTCCATTCCATTTGAATTCCATTCCATTCCATTCCATTCCATTCCATTCCATTCCATTTGAATTCCATTCCATTCCAATCCATTCCATTCCATTCCATTCCATTCCATTCCATTCCATGGAATTCCATTCCATTCCATTCCATTCCATTCCATTCCATTGAATTCCATTCCATTCCATTCCATTCCATTCCATTCCATTCCATTCCATTCCATTCCATTGAATTCCATTTCGTTCCATTCCATTCCATTGAATTCCGTTCCATTCCACTCCATTCCATTCTGTTCCGTTCCGTTCCGTTCCGTTCCCTTCCGTTGCGTTCCGCTCCGTTCTACTCGGGTTGATTCCATTCTATTCCATTCCAGTCCATTCGATCCCATTCGATTGCATTCGATTCCATTCGATTCCATTCGATTCCACTCCATTCCATTCCATAGAATTCCATTCCATTGAATTCCATTCCATTCCATTCCATTCCATTGAATTCCATTCAATTCCATTCCATTCCATGGAATTCCATTCAATTCCATTCCATTCCATGGAATTCCATTCCATTCCATTCCATTCCAATCCATAGAATTCCATTCCATTCCATTCCATTCCATTGAATTCCGTTCCATTCCATTCCATTCCGTTCCGTTCCGTTCCGTTCCGTTCCGTTGCGTTCCGTTCCGTTCCGTTGTGTTCCGTTCCGTTCTACTCGGGTTGATTCCATTCTATTCCATTCCATTCCAAACCATTCCATTCCATTCCATTCCATTCCATTCCATTCCATTCCATTCCATTGAATTCCATTCCATTCCATTCCATTCCATGGAATTCCGTTCCATTCCATTCCATTCCGTTCCGTTCCATCCCGTTCCGTTCCGTTCCGTTCCGTTGCGTTCCGTTCCGTTCTACTAGGGTTGATTCCATTCTATTCCATTCCATTCCATTCGATTCCATTCGATTCCATTCGATTCCACTCCATTCCATTCCATAGAATTCCATTCCATTCCATTCCATTCCATTGAATTCCATTCCATTCCATTCCATTCCAATTCCATTCCATTCCATTCCATTCCATTGAATTCCATTCCATTCCATTCCATTCCATTCCATTCCATTCCATTCCATTCCATTCTACTGGTGTCCATTCCATTCCATTCCATTCCATTCCATTCCATTCCATTCCTTTCCATTCCATTGCATTCCATTGCATTCCATTCCATTCCATTCCATTCCATTCCATTCCATTCCACTCCACTCCACTCCACTCCACTCCATTCCACTCCACTCCACTCCGGTACATTCCATTCCATTCCATTCCATTCCATTCCATTCCATTCCATTCCGTGCTTCTCGGGTACATTCCGTTCCGTTCCATTCCATTCCATTCCATTCCATTCCGTTCCAGTGCACTCTACTCCACTCCACTCCACTCCACTCCACTCCGGTACATTCCATTCCATTCCATTCCATTCCATTCCATTCCATTTCCATTCCCATTCCATTTCCATTCCCGTTCCATTTCCATTCCCGTTTCTTTTCCATTCCCGTTCCATTTCCATTCCAGTTCCATTACCATTCCCGTTCCATTTCCATTCCCGATCCATTTCCATTCCCGTTCCTTTTCCATTCCCGTTCCATTTCCATTCCCGTTCCGTTACCATTCCCGTTCCATTTCCGTTCCCGTTCCGTTTCCGTTCCCGTTCCATTTCCGTTCTCGTTCCGTTTCCGTTCCCGTTCCATTTCCATTCCCGTTCCATTTCCGTTCCCGTTCCATTTCCATTCCCGTTCCATTTCCATTCCCTTTCCATTTCCATTTCATTCCATTCCGTTCTGCTCGGGTACATTCCATTCCATTCCATTGCATTCCATTCCGTTCTGCTCCTGTCCATTCCATTCCATTCCATTCCGTTCCATTCCGTTCTACTCGGGTAGATTCCATTCCATTCCATTCCATTCCATTCCATTCCATTCCATTCCATTCCATTCCATTCTACTGGTGTCCATTCCATTCCATTCCGTTCCATTCCATTCCATTCCATTCCATTCCATTCCATTGCATTCCATTCCATTCCATTCCATTCCATTCCGTTCCGTTCTACTCGGTTCCATTCCATTCCATTCCATTCCATTCCATTCCATAGAATTCCATTCCATTCCATTCCATTCCATTGAATTCCGTTCCATTCCATTCCATTCCGTTCCGTTCCGTTCCGTTCCGTTCCGTTGCGTTCCGTTCCGTTCCGTTTTGTTCCGTTCCGTTCTACTCGGGTTGATTCCATTCTATTCCATTCCATTCCAATCCATTCCATTCCATTCCATTGAATTCCATTCCATTCCATTCCATTCCATTCCATTCCATTCCATTCCATTCCATTCCATTCCATTCCATTCCATTGAATTCCATTCCATTCCATTCCATTCCATTCCATTCCATTCCATTGAATTCCATTCCATTCCATTCCATTTCCATTCCCATTCCATTTCCATTCCCGTTCCATTTCCATTCCCGTTTCTTTTCCATTCCCGTTCCATTTCCATTCCAGTTCCATTACCATTCCCGTTCCATTTCCATTCCCGATCCATTTCCATTCCCGTTCCTTTTCCATTCCCGTTCCATTTCCATTCCCGTTCCGTTACCATTCCCGTTCCATTTCCGTTCCCGTTCCGTTTCTGTTCCCGTTCCATTTCCGTTCTCCTTCCGTTTCCGTTCCCGTTCCATTTCCATTCCCGTTCCATTTCCGTTCCCGTTCCATTTCCATTCCCGTTCCATTTCCATTCCCTTTCCATTTCCATTTCATTCCATTCCGTTCTGCTCGGGTACATTCCATTCCATTCCATTGCATTCCATTCCGTTCTGCTCCTGTCCATTCCATTCCATTCCATTCCGTTCCATTCCGTTCTACTCGGGTAGATTCCATTCCATTCCATTCCATTCCATTCCATTCCATTCCATTACATTCCATTCTACTGGTGTCCATTCCATTCCATTCCATTCCATTCCATTCCATTCCATTCCATTCCATTGCATTCCATTCCATTCCATTCCATTCCATTCCGTTCCGTTCTACTCGGTTACATTCCATTCCATTCCATTCCATTCCATTCCATGGAATTCCATGCCATTCCATTCCATTCCATTCCATTCCATAGAATTCCATTCCATTCCATTCCATTCCATTGAATTCCGTTCCATTCCATTCCATTCCGTTCCGTTCCGTTCCGTTCCGTTGCGTTCCGTTCCGTTCCGTTGTGTTCCGTTCCGTTCTACTCGGGTTGATTCCATTCTATTCCATTCCATTCCAATCCATTCCATTCCATTCCATTGAATTCCATTCCATTCCAATCCATTCCATTCCATTCCATTCCATTCCATTCCAATCCATTCCATGGAATTCCGTTCCATTCCATTCCATTCCGTTCCGTTCCGTCCCGTTCCGTTCCGTTCCGTTCCGTTGCGTTCCGTTCCGTTCTACTCGGGTTGATTCCATTCTATTCCATTCCATTCCATTCGATTCCATTCGATTCCATTCGATTCCACTCCATTCCATTCCATAGAATTCCATTCCATTCCATTGAATTCCATTCCATTCCATTCCATTCCATTGAATTCCATTCCATTCCATTCCATTCCATTGAATTCCATTCCATTCCATTCCATTCCATTCCATTCCATTCCATTCCATTCCATTCCATTCTACTGTTGTCCATTCCATTCCATTCCATTCCATTCCATTCCATTCCATTCCATTCCATTCCATTCCTTTCCATTCCATTGCATTCCATTGCATTCCATTCCATTCCATTCCATTCCATTCCATTCCATTCCATTCCATTCCGTGCTTCTCGGGTACATTCCGTTCCGTTCCATTCCATTCCATTCCATTCCATTCCGTTCCAGTGCACTCTACTCCACTCCACTCCACTCCACTCCGGTACATTCCATTCCATTCCATTCCATTCCATTTCCATTCCCATTCAATTTCCATTCCCGTTCCATTTCCATTCCCGTTTCTTTTCCATTCCCGTTCCATTTCCATTCCCGTTCCATTACCATTCCCGTTCCATTTCCATTCCCGATCCATTTCCATTCCCGTTCCTTTTCCATTCCCGTTCCATTTCCATTCCTGTTCCGTTACCATTCCCGTTCCATTTCCGTTCCCGTTCCGTTTCCGTTCCCGTTCCATTTCCCTTCTCGTTCCGTTTCCGTTCCCGTTCCATTTCCATTCCCGTTCTATTTCCGTTCCCGTTCCATTTCCATTCCCGTTCCATTTCCATTCCCTTTCCATTTCCATTTCATTCCATTCCGTTCTGCTCGGGTACATTCCATTCCATTCCATTGCATTCCATTCCGTTCTGCTCCTGTCCATTCCATTCCATTCCATTCCGTTCCATTCCGTTCTACTCGGGTAGATTCCATTCCATTCCATTCCATTCCATTCCATTCCATTCCATTCCATTCCATTCCATTCCATTCTACTGGTGTCCATTCCATTCCATTCCATTCCATTCCATTCCATTCCATTCCATTGCATTCCATTCCATTCCATTCCATTCCATTCCATTCCGTTCCGTTCTACTCGGTTACATTCCATTCAATTCCATTCCATTCCGTTCTACTCGGGTAGATTCCATTCCATTCCATTCCATTCCTTTCCATTCCATTGCATTCCATTGCATTGCATTGCACTCAATTCCATTCCATTCCATTCCATTCCATTCCATTCCATTCCATTCCATTCCATTCCGTTCCGTTCAATCCGGTTACATTCCATTGAATTACATTCCATTCCGTTCTACTCGGTTACATTCCATTCCATTCCATTCCATTCCATTCCAATCCATTCCATTCCATTCCATTCCGTTCTACTCGGGTACATTCCATTCCATTCCATTCCATTCCATTCCATTCCGTTCTACTTTGGTACATTCCATTCCATTCCATTCCATTCCATTCCATTCCATTCCATTAGATTCCATTCCATTCGATTCCATTCCATTCCATTCCACTCCATTCCATGGAATTCCATTCCATTCCATTCCATTCCATTCCATTCCATTCCATTGAATTCCATTCCATTCCATTCCATTGAATTCCATTCCGTTCCATTCCATTCCATTGAATTCCATTCCATTCCATTTCATTCCATTCCATTCCATTCCATTCCATTCCATTGAATTCCATTCCATTCCATTCCATTCCATTCCATCCCATTCCATTCCATTCCATTCCATTCCGTTCTACTCGGGTTGATTCCATTCTATTCCATTCCATTCCATTCGATCCCATTTGATTCCATTCGATTCCATTCAATTCCATTCGATTCCATTCCATTCCACTCCATTCCATTCCATTGAATTCCATTCCATTCCATTCCATTCCATTCCATTGAATTCCATTCCATTCCATTCCATTGAATTCCATTCCGTTCCATTCCATTCCATTGAATTCCATTCCATTCCATTCCATTCCATTGAATTCCATTCCATTCCATTCCATTGAATTCCGTTCCATTCCATTCCATTCCGTTCCGTTCCGTTCCGTTCCGTTCCGTTGCGTTCCGTTCCGTTCCGTTGTGTTCCGTTCCGTTCTACTCGGGATGATTCCATTCTATTCCATTCCATTCCAATCCATTCCATTCCATTCCATTGAATTCCATTCCATTCCATTCCATTCCATTCCATTCCATTGAATTCCATTCCATTCCATTCCATTCCATTCCATTCCATTCCATTCCATTCCATTCCATTGAATTCCATTCCATTCCAATCCATTCCATGGAATTCCGTTCCATTCCATTCCATTCCGTTCCGTTCCGTCCCGTTCCGTTCCGTTCCGTTCCGTTGCGTTCCGTTCCGTTCCGTTGTGTTCCGTTCCGTTCTACTCGGGTTGATTCCATTCTATTCCATTCCATTCCAATCCATTCCATTCCATTCCATTCCATTCCATTCCATTGAATTCCATTCCATTCCATTCCATTCCATGGAATTCCGTTCCATTCCATTCCATTCCGTTCCGTTCCATCCCGTTCCGTTCCGTTCCGTTCCGTTGCGTTCCGTTCCGTTCTACTCGGGTTGATTCCATTCTATTCCATTCCATTCCATTCGATTCCATTCGATTCCATTCGATTCCACTCCATTCCATTCCATAGAATTCCATTCCATTCCATTGAATTCCATTCCATTCCATTCCATTCCATTCTATTCCATTCCATTCCAATCCATTCCATTCCATTCCATTCCATTCCATTCCATTGCATTCCATTCCATTCCATTCCATTCCATTCCATTCCATTCCATTGAATTCCATTCCATTCCATTCCATTCCATGGAATTCCGTTCCATTCCATTCCATTCCGTTCCGTTCCGTCCCTTTCCGTTCCGTTCCGTTCCGTTGCATTCCGTTCCGTTCTACTCGGGTTGATTCCATTCTATTCCATTCCATTCCATTCGATTCCATTCGATTCCATTCGATTCCACTCCATTCCATTCCATAGAATTCCATTCCATTCCATTCCATTCCATTGAATTCCATTCCATTCCATTCCATTCCATAGAATTCCATTCCATTCCATTCCATTCCATTGAATTCCATTCCATTCCATTCCATTCCATTCCATTCCATTCCATTCCATTCCATTCCATTCCATTCTACTGGTGTCCATTCCATTCCATTCCATTCCATTCCATTCCATTCCTTTCCATTCCATTGCATTCCATTGCATTCCATTCCATTCCATTCCGTTCCATTCCATTCCATTCCACTCCACTCCACTCCACTCCACTCCATTCCACTCCACTCCACTCCGGTATATTCAATTCCATTCCATTCCATTCCATTCCATTCCGTGCTTCTCGGGTACATTCCGTTCCGTTCCATTCCATTCCATTCCATTCCATTCCGTTCCAGTGCACTCTACTCCACTCCACTCCACTCCACTCCACTCTGGTACATTCCATTCCATTCCATTCCATTCCATTTCCATTCCCATTCCATTTCCATTCCCGTTCCATTTCCATTCCCGTTTCTTTTCCATTCCCGTTCCATTTCCATTCCAGTTCCATTACCATTCCCGTTCCATTTCCATTCCCGATCCATTTCCATTCCCGTTCCATTTCCATTCCCGTTCCATTTCCATTCCCGTTCCATTACCATTCCCGTTCCATTTCCGTTCCCGTTCCGTTTCCGTTCCCGTTCCATTTCCGTTCTCGTTCCGTTTCCGTTCCCGTTCCATTTCCATTCCCGTTCCATTTCCGTTCCCGTTCCACTTCCATTCCCGTTCCATTTCCATTCCCTTTCCATTTCCATTTCATTCCATTCCGTTCTGCTCGGGTACATTCCATTCCATTCCATTGCATTCCATTCCGTTCTGCTCCTGTCCATTCCATTCCATTCCATTCCGTTCCATTCCGTTCTACTCGGGTAGATTCCATTCCATTCCATTCCATTCCATTCCATTCCATTCCATTCCATTCCATTCCATTCCATTCTACTGGTGTCCATTCCATTCCATTCCATTCCATTCCATTCCATTCCATTCCATTGCATTCCATTCCATTCCATTCCATTCCATTCCATTCCGTTCCGTTCTACTCGGTTACATTCCATTCAATTCCATTCCATTCCGTTCTACTCGGGTAGATTCCATTCCATTCCATTCCATTCCTTTCCATTCCATTGCATTCCATTGCATTGCATTGCACTCAATTCCATTCCATTCCATTCCATTCCATTCCATTCCATTCCATTCCATTCCATTCCATTCCGTTCCGTTCAATCCGGTTACATTCCATTGAATTACATTCCATTCCGTTCTACTCGGTTACATTCCATTCCATTCCATTCCATTCCATTCCAATCCATTCCATTCCATTCCATTCCGTTCTACTCGGGTACATTCCATTCCACTGCATTCCATTCCATTCCATTCCATTCCATTCCATTCCGTTCTACTTTGGTACATTCCATTCCATTCCATTCCATTCCATTCCATTCCATTCCATTACATTCCATTCCATTCGATTCCATTCCATTCCATTCCACTCCATTCCATGGAATTCCATTCCATTCCATTCCATTCCATTCCATTCCATTCCATTCCATTGAATTCCATTCCATTCCATTCCATTGAATTCCATTCCGTTCCATTCCATTCCATTGAATTCCATTCCATTCCATTCCATTCCATTCCATTCCATTCCATTCCATTCCATTGAATTCCATTCCATTCCATTCCATTCCATTCCATCCCATTCCATTCCATTCCATTCCATTCCGTTCTACTCGGGTTGATTCCATTCTATTCCATTCCATTCCATTCGATCCCATTTGATTCCATTCGATTCCATTCAATTCCATTCGATTCCATTCCATTCCACTCCATTCCATTCCATTGAATTCCATTCCATTCCATTCCATTGAATTCCATTCCATTCCATTCCATTGAATTCCATTCCGTTCCATTCCATTCCATTGAATTCCATTCCATTCCATTCCATTCCATTGAATTCCATTCCATTCCATTCCATTGAATTCCGTTCCATTCCATTCCATTCTGTTCCGTTCCGTTCCGTTCCGTTCCGTTGCGTTCCGTTCCGTTCCGTTGTGTTCCGTTCCGTTCTACTCGGGATGATTCCATTCTATTCCATTCCATTCCAATCCATTCCATTCCATTCCATTGAATTCCATTCCATTCCATTCCATTCCATTCCATTCCATTGAATTCCATTCCATTCCATTCCATTCCATTCCATTCCATTCCATTCCATTCCATTCCATGGAATTCCATTCCATTCCAATCCATTCCATGGAATTCCGTTCCATTCCATTCCATTCCGTTCCGTTCCGTCCCGTTCCGTTCCGTTCCGTTCCGTTGCGTTCCGTTCCGTTCCGTTGTGTTCCGTTCCGTTCTACTCGGGTTGATTCCATTCTATTCCATTCCATTCCAATCCATTCCATTCCATTCCATTCCATTCCATTCCATTCCATTGAATTCCATTCCATTCCATTCCATTCCATGGAATTCCGTTCCATTCCATTCCATTCCGTTCCGTTCCATCCCGTTCCGTTCCGTTCCGTTCCGTTGCGTTCCGTTCCGTTCTACTCGGGTTGATTCCATTCTATTCCATTCCATTCCATTCGATTCCATTCGATTCCATTCGATTCCACTCCATTCCATTCCATAGAATTCCATTCCATTCCATTCCATTCCATGGAATTCCATTCCATTCCATTCCATTCCATTCTATTCCATTCCATTCCAATCCATTCCATTCCATTCCATTCCATTCCATTCCATTGCATTCCATTCCATTCCATTCCATTCCATTCCATTCCATTCCATTCCATTGAATTCCATTCCATTCCATTCCATTCCATGGAATTCCGTTCCATTGCATTCCATTCCGTTCCGTTCCGTCCCGTTCCGTTCCGTTCCGTTCCGTTGCATTCCGTTCCGTTCTACTCGGGTTGATTCCATTCTATTCCATTCCATTCCATTCGATTCCATTCGATTCCATTCGATTCCACTCCATTCCATTCCATAGAATTCCATTCCATTCCATTCCATTCCATTGAATTCCATTCCATTCCATTCCATTCCATAGAATTCCATTCCATTCCATTCCATTCCATTGAATTCCATTCCATTCCATTCCATTCCATTCCATTCCATTCCATTCCATTCCATTCCATTCCATTCTACTGGTGTCCATTCCATTCCATTCCATTCCATTCCATTCCATTCCATTCCATTCCTTTCCATTCCATTGCATTCCATTGCATTCCATTCCATTCCATTCCGTTCCATTCCATTCCATTCCACTCCACTCCACTCCACTCCACTCCATTCCACTCCACTCCACTCCGGTGTATTCAATTCCATTCCATTCCATTCCATTCCATTCCGTGCTTCTCGGGTACATTCCGTTCCGTTCCATTCCATTCCATTCCATTCCATTCCGTTCCAGTGCACTCTACTCCACTCCACTCCACTCCACTCCACTCCGGTACATTCCATTCCATTCCATTCCATTCCATTCCATTCCGTGCTTCTCGGGTACATTCCGTTCCGTTCCATTCCATTCCATTCCATTCCATTCCGTTCCAGTGCACTCTACTCCACTCCACTCCACTCCACTCCACTCTGGTACATTCCATTCCATTCCATTCCATTCCATTTCCATTCCCATTCCATTTCCATTCCCGTTCCATTTCCATTCCCGTTTCTTTTCCATTCCCGTTCCATTTCCATTCCAGTTCCATTACCATTCCCGTTCCATTTCCATTCCCGATCCATTTCCATTCCCGTTCCATTTCCATTCCCGTTCCATTTCCATTCCCGTTCCATTACCATTCCCGTTCCATTTCCGTTCCCGTTCCGTTTCCGTTCCCGTTCCATTTCCGTTCTCGTTCCGTTTCCGTTCCCGTTCCATTTCCATTCCCGTTCCATTTCCGTTCCCGTTCCATTTCCATTCCCGTTCCATTTCCATTCCCTTTCCATTTCCATTTCATTCCATTCCGTTCTGCTCGGGTACATTCCATTCCATTCCATTGCATTCCATTCCGTTCTGCTCCTGTCCATTCCATTCCATTCCATTCTGTTCCATTCCGTTCTACTCGGGTAGATTCCATTCTATTCCATTCCATTCCATTCCATTCCATTCCATTCCATTCCATTCCATTCTACTGGTGTCCATTCCATTCCATTCCATTCCATTCCATTCCATTCCATTCCATTCCATTCCAATCCATTGAATTCCATTCCATTCCATTCCATTCAATTGAATTCCGTTCCATTCCATTCCATTCCGTTCCGTTCCGTCCCGTTCCGTTCCGTTCCGTTGCGTTCCGTTCCGTTCAACTAGGGTTGATTCCATTCTATTCAATTCCATTCCATTCCATTCTACACGGGTTGATCATTCCATTCCGTTCCGTTCCGTTCCGTTCCGTTCCGTTCCGTACCGTTCTACTCGGGTTGATTCCATTCTATTCCATTCCATTCCATTCGATTCCATTCGACTCCATTCCATTCCATTCCATTCCATTCCATTCCATTCCATTCCATTGCATTCCATTCCACTCCAATCCATTCCATTCCATTCCATTCCATTACATTCCATTCCGTTCCGTTCCGTTCCGTTCCGTTCCGTTGCGTTCCGTTCCGTTCTACTCGGGTTGATTCCATTCTATTCCATTCCATTCCATTTGACTCCATTCGATTCCATTCCATTCCATTGCATTGAATTCCATTCCATTCCATTCCATTCCATTCCATTCCATTCCATTCCACTCCATTGAATTCCATTCCATTCCATTCCATTCCATTCCATTCCATTCCATTCCATTCCACTCCATTCCATTACACTCCACTGCACTCCACTCCACTCCACTCCACTCCATTCCACTCCCTTCCATTCCATTAAATTGAATTCCATTCCATTCCATTCCATTCCATTCCATTCCATTCCATTCCATTCCACTCCATTCCATTCCACTCCACTCCACTCCACTCCACTCCACTCCATTCCATTCCCTTCCATTCCATTCAATTGAATTGCATTGAATTCCATTCCATTCCATTCCATAACATTTCATTCCATTCCATTCCATTCCATTCCATTCCATTCCATTCCATTCCGTTCTACTCGGGTTGATTCCATTCTATTCCATTCCATTCCATTCGATTCCATTAGATTCCATTCGATTCCATTCGATTCCATTCGTTTCCATTCCATTCCATTCCATTCTATTCCATTGAATTCCATTCCATTCCATTCCATTCCATTCCATTCCATTGCATTCCATTCCATTGAATTCCATTGAATTCCATTCCATTCCATGGAATTCCATTCCATTCCATTCCATTCCATTCCATAGAATTCCATTCCATTCCATTCCATTCCATGGAATTCCGTTCCATTCCATTCCATTCCGTTCCGTTCCGTTCCGTTCCGTTGCGTTCCGTTCCGTTCCGTTGTGTTCCGTTCCGTTCTACTCGGGTTGATTCCATTCTATTCCATTCCATTCCAATCCATTCCATTCCATTCCATTGAATTCCATTCCATTCCATTCCATTCCATTCCATTCCATTCCATTCCATTGAATTCCATTCCATTCCATTCCATTCCATTCCATTCCATTCCATTGAATTCCATTCCATTCCATTCCATTCCATGGAATTCCGTTCCATTCCATTCCATTCCGTTCCGTTCCGTCCCGTTCCGTTCCGTTCCGTTCCGTTGCGTTCCGTTCCGTTCTACTCGGGTTGATTCCATTCTATTCCATTCCATTCCATTCGATTCCATTCGATTCCATTCGATTCCACTCCATTCCATTCCATAGAATTCCATTCCATTCCATTCCATTCCATTGAATTCCATTCCATTCCATTCCATTCCATAGAATTCCATTCCATTCCATTCCATTCCATTGAATTCCATTCCATTCCATTCCATTCCATTCCATTCCATTCCATTCCATTCCATTCCATTCTACTGGTGTCCATTCCATTCCATTCCATTCCATTCCATTCCATTCCTTTCCATTCCATTGCATTCCATTGCATTCCATTCCATTCCATTCCGTTCCATTCCATTCCATTCCACTCCACTCCACTCCACTCCACTCCATTCCACTCCACTCCACTCCGGTACATTCAATTCCATTCCATTCCATTCCATTCCATTCCATTCCATTCCGTGCTTCTCGGGTACATTCCGTTCCGTTCCATTCCATTCCATTCCATTCCATTCCGTTCCAGTGCACTCTACTCCACTCCACTCCACTCCACTCCTTTCTGGTACATTCCATTCCATTCCATTCCATTCCATTTCCATTCCCATTCCATTTCCATTCCCGTTCCATTTCCATTCCCGTTTCTTTTCCATTCCCGTTCCATTTCCATTCCAGTTCCATTACCATTCCCGTTCCATTTCCATTCCCGATCCATTTCCATTCCCGTTCCATTTCCATTCCCGTTCCATTTCCATTCCCGTTCCATTACCATTCCCGTTCCATTTCCGTTCCCGTTCCGTTTCCGTTCCCGTTCCATTTCCGTTCTCGTTCCGTTTCCGTTCCCGTTCCATTTCCATTCCCGTTCCGTTTCCGTTCCCGTTCCATTTCCATTCCCGTTCCATTTCCATTCCCTTTCCATTTCCATTTCATTCCATTCCGTTCTGCTCGGGTACATTCCATTCCATTCCATTGCATTCCATTCCGTTCTGCTCCTGTCCATTCCATTCCATTCCATTCCGTTCCATTCCGTTCTACTCGGGTAGATTCCATTCCATTCCATTCCATTCCATTCCATTCCATTCCATTCCATTCCATTCCATTCCATTCCATTCTACTGGTGTCCATTCCATTCCATTCCATTCCATTCCATTCCATTCCATTCCATTCCATTGAATTCCATTCCATTCCATTCCATTCAATTGAATTCCGTTCCATTCCATTCCATTCCGTTCCGTTCCGTCCCGTTCCGTTCCGATCCTTTGCGTTCCGTTCCGTTCAACTAGGGTTGATTCCATTCTATTCAATTCCATTCCATTCCATTCTACACGGGTTGATCATTCCATTCCGTTCCGTTCCGTTCCGTTCCGTACCGTTCTACTCGGGTTGATTCCATTCTATTCCATTCCATTCCATTCGATTCCATTCGACTCCATTCCATTCCATTCCATTCCATTCCATTCCATTCCATTGCATTCCATTCCACTCCATTCCATTCCATTCCATTCCATTCCATTACATTCCATTCCGTTCCGTTCCGTTCCATTCCGTTCCGTTGCGTTCCGTTCCGTTCTACTCGGGTTGATTCCATTCTATTCCATTCCATTCCATTTGACTCCATTCGATTCCATTCCATTCCATTGCAATGAATTCCATTCCATTCCATTCCATTCCATTCCATTCCATTCCATTCCACTCCATTGAATTCCATTCCATTCCATTCCATTCCATTCCATTCCATTCCATTCCACTCCATTCCATTACACTCCACTGCACTCCACTCCACTCCACTCCACTCCATTCCACTCCCTTCCATTCCATTAAATTGAATTCCGTTCCATTCCATTCCATTCCATTCCATTCCATTCCATTCCACTCCATTCCATTCCACTCCACTCCACTCCACTCCACTCCACTCCATTCCATTCCCTTCCATTCCATTCAATTGAATTGCATTGAATTCCATTCCATTCCATTCCATAACATTTCATTCCATTCCATTCCATTCCATTCCATTCCATTCCATTCCATTCCGTTCTACTCGGGTTGATTCCATTCTATTCCATTCCATTCCATTCGATTCCATTAGATTCCATTCGATTCCATTCGATTCCATTCGTTTCCATTCCATTCCATTCCATTCTATTCCATTGAATTCCATTCCATTCCATTCCATTCCATTCCATTCCATTGCATTCCATTCCATTGAATTCCATTGAATTCCATTCCATTCCATGGAATTCCATTCCATTCCATTCCATTCCATTCCATAGAATTCCATTCCATTCCATTCCATTCCATTGAATTCCGTTCCATTCCATTCCATTCCGTTCCGTTCCGTTCCGTTCCGTTGCGTTCCGTTCCGTTCCGTTGTGTTCCGTTCCGTTCTACTCGGGTTGATTCCATTCTATTCCATTCCATTCCATTCGATTCCATTCCATTCCATTGAATTCCATTCCATTCCATTCCATTCCATTCCATTCCATTGAATTCCATTCCATTCCATTCCATTCCATTCCATTCCATTCCATTGAATTCTATTGAATTCCATTCCATTCCATTCCATTCCATTGAATTCCATTCCATTCCATTCCATTCCATGGAATTCCGTTCCATTCCATTCCATTCCGTTCCGTTCCGTCCCGTTCCGTTCCGTTCCGTTCCGTTGCGTTCCGTTCCGTTCTCCTCGGGTTGATTCCATTCTATTCCATTCCATTCCATTCGATTCCATTCGATTCCATTCGATTCCACTCCATTCCATTCCATAGAATTCCATTCCATTCCATTCCATTCCATTGAATTCCATTCCATTCCATTCCATTCCATTGAATTCCATTCCATTCCATTCCATTCCATTGAATTCCATTCCATTCCATTCCATTCCATTCCATTCCATTCCATTCCATTCCATTCTACTGTTGTCCATTCCATTCCATTCCATTCCATTCCATTCCATTCCATTCCATTCCATTCCTTTCCATTCCATTGCATTCCATTGCATTCCATTCCATTCCATTCCATTCCATTCCAATCCACTCCACTCCACTCCACTCCATTCCACTCCACTCCACTCCGGTACATTCCATTCCATTCCATTCCATTCCATTCCATTCCATTCCATTCCGTGCTTCTCGGGTACATTCCGTTCCGTTCCATTCCATTCCATTCCATTCCATTCCGTTCCAGTGCACTCTACTCCACTCCACTCCACTCCACTCCACTCTGGTACATTCCATTCCATTCCATTCCATTCCATTTTCATTCCCATTCCATTTCCATTCCCGTTCCATTTCCATTCCCGTTTCTTTTCCATTCCCGTTCCATTTCCATTCCAGTTCCATTACCATTCCCGTTCCATTTCCATTCCCGATCCATTTCCATTCCCGATCCATTTCCATTCCCGTTCCATTTCCATTCCCGTTCCATTACCATTCCCGTTCCATTTCCGTTCCCGTTCCGTTTCCGTTCCCGTTCCATTTCCGTTCTCGTTCCGTTTCCGTTCCCGTTCCATTTCCATTCCCGTTCCATTTCCGTTCCCGTTCCATTTCCATTCCCGTTCCATTTCCATTCCCTTTCCATTTCCATTTCATTCCATTCCGTTCTGCTCGGGTACATTCCATTCCATTCCATTGCATTCCATTCCGTTCTGCTCCTGTCCATTCCATTCCATTCCATTCCGTTCCATTCCGTTCTACTCGGGTAGATTCCATTCCATTCCATTCCATTCCATTCCATTCCATTCCATTCCATTCCATTCCATTCTACTGGTGTCCATTCCATTCCATTCCATTCCATTCCATTCCATTCCATTCCATTGAATTCCATTCCATTCCATTCCATTCAATTGAATTCCGTTCCATTCCATTCCATTCCGTTCCGTTCCGTCCCGTTCCGTTCCGTTCCGTTCCGTTCCGTTGCGTTCCGTTCCGTTCTACTCGGGTTGATTAAATTCTATTCCATTCCATTCTATTCGATTCCATTCAATTCCAATCGATTCCATTCGATTCCAATCGATTCCATTGAATTCCATTCCATTCCATTCCATTCCATTGAATTCCGTTGCATTATATTCCATTCCGTTCCGTTCCGTCCCGTTCCGTTCCGTTCCGTTCCGTTGCGTGCCGTTCCGTTCTACTCGGGTTGATTCCATTCCATTCCATTCCATTCCATTCCATTCCATTCCATTCCATTCCATTGAATTCCATTCCATTCCATTCCATTCCATTCCATTCCATTCCATTCCATTCCGTTCTACTCGGGTTGATTCCATTCTATTCCATTCCATTCCATTCGATCTCATTCGATTCCATTCGATTCCATTCGATTCCACTCCATTCCATTCCATTGAATTCCATTCCATTCCATTCCATTCCATTCCATTCCATTCCATTCCATTGATTTCCATTCCATTCCATTCCATTCCATTCCATTCCATTCCATTCCATTGAATACCATTCCATTCCATTGAATTCCATTCCATTCCATTCCATTCCATTCCATTCCATTCCATTGAATTCCATTCCATTCCATTGAATTCCATTCCATTCCATTCCATTCCATTGAATTCCGTTCCATTCCATTCCATTCCATTCCATTCCATTGAATTCCATTCCATTCCATTCCATAGAATTCCGTTCCATTCCATTCCATTCCATTCCATTCCATTCCATTCCATTCCATTCCATTGAATTCAATTCCATTTCATTCCATTCCTTTCCATTGAATTCCATTCTGTTCCATTCCATTCCTTTGAATTCCGTTCCATTCCATTCCATTCCATTCCTTTCCTTTCCGTTCCGTTCCGTTCCGTTCCGTTGCGTTCCGCTCCGTTCTACTCAGGTTGATTCCATTCTATTCCATTCCATTCCATTCGATCCCATTCGATTCCATTCGATTCCATTCGATTCCATTCGATTCCACTCCATTCCATTCCATAGAATTCCGTTCCATTCCATTCCATTTGAATTCCATTCCATTCCATTCCATTGAATTCCATTCCATTCCATTCCATTCCATTGAATTCCATTCCATTCCATTCCATTCCATTGAATTCCGTTCCTTTCCATTCCATTCCGTTCCGTTCCGTTCCGTTCCGTTCCGTTGCGTTCCGTTCCGTTCCGTTGCGTTCCGTTCTACTCGGGTTGATTCCATTCTATTCCATTCCATTCCATTCCATTCCATTCCATTCAATTGAATTGCATTGAATTCCATTCCATTCCATTCCATAACATTTCATTCCATTCCATTCCATTCCATTCCATTCCATTCCGTTCTACTCGGGTTGATTCCATTCTATTCCATTCCATTCCATTCGATTCCATTAGATTCCATTCGATTCCATTCGATTCCATTCGTTTCCATTCCATTCCATTCCATTCTATTCCATTGAATTCCATTCCATTCCATTCCATTCCATTCCATTCCATTGCATTCCATTCCATTGAATTCCATTGAATTCCATTCCATTCCATGGAATTCCATTCCATTCCATTCCATTCCATTCCATAGAATTCCATTCCATTCCATTCCATTCCATTGAATTCCGTTCCATTCCATTCCATTCCGTTCCGTTCCGTTCCGTTCCGTTGCGTTCCGTTCCGTTCCGTTGTGTTCCGTTCCGTTCTACTCGGGTTGATTCCATTCTATTCCATTCCATTCCATTCGATTCCATTCCATTCCATTGAATTCCATTCCATTCCATTCCATTCCATTCCATTCCATTGAATTCCATTCCATTCCATTCCATTCCATTCCATTCCATTCCATTCCATTGAATTCCATTGAATTCCATTCCATTCCATTCCATTCCATTGAATTCCATTCCATTCCATTCCATTCCATGGAATTCCGTTCCATTCCATTCCATTCCGTTCCGTTCCGTCCCGTTCCGTTCCGTTCCGTTCCGTTGCGTTCCGTTCCGTTCTCCTCGGGTTGATTCCATTCTATTCCATTCCATTCCATTCGATTCCATTCGATTCCATTCGATTCCACTCCATTCCATTCCATAGAATTCCATTCCATTCCATTCCATTCCATTGAATTCCATTCCATTCCATTCCATTCCATTGAATTCCATTCCATTCCATTCCATTCCATTGAATTCCATTCCATTCCATTCCATTCCATTCCATTCCATTCCATTCCATTCCATTCTACTGTTGTCCATTCCATTCCATTCCATTCCATTCCATTCCATTCCATTCCATTCCATTCCTTTCCATTCCATTGCATTCCATTGCATTCCATTCCATTCCATTCCATTCCATTCCAATCCACTCCACTCCACTCCACTCCATTCCACTCCACTCCACTCCGGTACATTCCATTCCATTCCATTCCATTCCATTCCATTCCATTCCATTCCGTGCTTCTCGGGTACATTCCGTTCCGTTCCATTCCATTCCATTCCATTCCATTCCGTTCCAGTGCACTCTACTCCACTCCACTCCACTCCACTCCACTCTGGTACATTCCATTCCATTCCATTCCATTCCATTTTCATTCCCATTCCATTTCCATTCCCGTTCCATTTCCATTCCCGTTTCTTTTCCATTCCCGTTCCATTTCCATTCCAGTTCCATTACCATTCCCGTTCCATTTCCATTCCCGATCCATTTCCATTCCCGATCCATTTCCATTCCCGTTCCATTTCCATTCCCGTTCCATTACCATTCCCGTTCCATTTCCGTTCCCGTTCCGTTTCCGTTCCCGTTCCATTTCCGTTCTCGTTCCGTTTCCGTTCCCGTTCCATTTCCATTCCCGTTCCATTTCCGTTCCCGTTCCATTTCCATTCCCGTTCCATTTCCATTCCCTTTCCATTTCCATTTCATTCCATTCCGTTCTGCTCGGGTACATTCCATTCCATTCCATTGCATTCCATTCCGTTCTGCTCCTGTCCATTCCATTCCATTCCATTCCGTTCCATTCCGTTCTACTCGGGTAGATTCCATTCCATTCCATTCCATTCCATTCCATTCCATTCCATTCCATTCCATTCCATTCCATTCTACTGGTGTCCATTCCATTCCATTCCATTCCATTCCATTCCATTCCATTCCATTCCATTGAATACCATTCCATTCCATTCCATTCAATTGAATTCCGTTCCATTCCATTCCATTCCGTTCCGTTCCGTCCCGTTCCGTTCCGTTCCGTTCCGTTGCGTTCCGTTCCGTTCTACTCGGGTTGATTAAATTCTATTCCATTCCATTCTATTCGATTCCATTCAATTCCAATCGATTCCATTCGATTCCAATCGATTCCATTGAATTCCATTCCATTCCATTCCATTCCATTGAATTCCGTTGCATTATATTCCATTCCGTTCCGTTCCGTCCCGTTCCGTTCCGTTCCGTTCCGTTGCGTGCCGTTCCGTTCTACTCGGGTTGATTCCATTCCATTCCATTCCATTCCATTCCATTCCATTCCATTCCATTCCATTGAATTCCGTTCCTTTCCATTCCATTCCGCTCCGTTCCGTTCCGTTCCGTTCCGTTGCGTTCCGTTCCGTTCCGTTGCGTTCCGTTCTACTCGGGTTGATTCCATTCTATTCCATTCCATTCCATTCCATTCCATTCCATTCCATGCCATTCCATTCCATTCCATTGAATTCCATTCCATTCCATTCCATTCCATTGAATTCCATTCCATTCCATTCCATTCCATTCTATTCCATTCCATTCCAATCCATTCCATTCCATTCCATTCCATTCCATTCCATTGCATTCCATTCCATTCCATTCCATTCCATTCCATTCCATTGAATTCCATTCCATTCCATTCCATTCCATGGAATTCCGTTCCATTCCATTCCATTCCGTTCCGTTCCGTCCAGTTCCGTTCCGTTCCGTTCCGTTGCATTCCGTTCCGTTCTACTCGGGTTGATTCCATTCTATTCCATTCCATTCCATTCGATTCCATTCGATTCCATTCGATTCCACTCCATTCCATTCCATAGAATTCCATTCCATTCCATTCCATTCCATTGAATTCCATTCCATTCCATTCCATTCCATAGAATTCCATTCCATTCCATTCCATTCCATTGAATTCCATTCCATTCCATTCCATTCCATTCCATTCCATTCCATTCCATTCCATTCCATTCCATTCTACTGGTGTCCATTCCATTCCATTCCATTCCATTCCATTCCATTCCATTCCATTCCTTTCCATTCCATTGCATTCCATTGCATTCCATTCCATTCCATTCAGTTCCATTCCATTCCATTCCACTCCACTCCACTCCACTCCACTCCATTCCACTCCACTCCACTCGGGTATATTCAATTCCATTCCATTCCATTCCATTCCATTCCGTGCTTCTCGGGTACATTCCGTTCCGTTCCATTCCATTCCATTCCATTCCATTCCGTTCCAGTGCACTCTACTCCACTCCACTCCACTCCACTCCACTCCGGTACATTCCATTCCATTCCATTCCATTCCATTCCATTCCGTGCTTCTCGGGTACATTCCGTTCCGTTCCATTCCATTCCATTCCATTCCATTCCGTTCCAGTGCACTCTACTCCACTCCACTCCACTCCACTCCACTCTGGTACATTCCATTCCATTCCATTCCATTCCATTTCCATTCCCATTCCATTTCCATTCCCGTTCCATTTCCATTCCCGTTTCTTTTCCATTCCCGTTCCATTTCCATTCCAGTTCCATTACCATTCCCGTTCCATTTCCATTCCCGATCCATTTCCATTCCCGTTCCATTTCCATTCCCGTTCCATTTCCATTCCCGTTCCATTACCATTCCCGTTCCATTTCCGTTCCCGTTCCGTTTCCGTTCCCGTTCCATTTCCGTTCTCGTTCCGTTTCCGTTCCCGTTCCATTTCCATTCCCGTTCCATTTCCGTTCCCGTTCCATTTCCATTCCCGTTCCATTTCCATTCCCTTTCCATTTCCATTTCATTCCATTCCGTTCTGCTCGGGTACATTCCATTCCATTCCATTGCATTCCATTCCGTTCTGCTCCTGTCCATTCCATTCCATTCCATTCTGTTCCATTCCGTTCTACTCGGGTAGATTCCATTCTATTCCATTCCATTCCATTCCATTCCATTCCATTCCATTCCATTCCATTCCATTCCATTCTACTGGTGTCCATTCCATTCCATTCCATTCCATTCCATTCCATTCCATTCCATTCCATTCCATTCCATTGAATTCCATTCCATTCCATTCCATTCAATTGAATTCCGTTCCATTCCATTCCATTCCGTTCCGTTCCGTCCCGTTCCGTTCCGTTCCGTTGCGTTCCGTTCCGTTCAACTAGGGTTGATTCCATTCTATTCAATTCCATTCCATTCCATTCTACACGGGTTGATCATTCCATTCCGTTCCGTTCCGTTCCGTTCCGTTCCGTACCGTTCTACTCGGGTTGATTCCATTCTATTCCATTCCATTCCATTCGATTCCATTCGACTCCATTCCATTCCATTCCATACCATTCCATTCCATTCCATTCCATTGCATTCCATTCCACTCCATTCCTTTCCATTCCATTCCATTCCATTACATTCCATTCCGTTCCGTTCCGTTCCGTTCCGTTCCGTTGCGTTCCGTTCCGTTCTACTCGGGTTGATTCCATTCAATTCCATTCCATTCCATTTGACTCCATTCGATTCCATTCCATTCCATTGCATTGAATTCCATTCCATTCCATTCCATTCCATTCCATTCCATTCCATTCCACTCCATTGAATTCCATTCCATTCCATTCCATTCCATTCCATTCCATTCCATTCCATTCCATTCCACTCCATTCCATTACACTCCACTGCACTCCACTCCACTCCACTCCACTCCATTCCACTCCCTTCCATTCCATTAAATTGAATTCCATTCCATTCCATTCCATTCCATTCCATTCCATTCCATTCCATTCCACTCCATTCCATTCCACTCCACTCCACTCCACTCCACTCCACTCCATTCCATTCCCTTCCATTCCATTCAATTGAATTGCATTGAATTCCATTCCATTCCATTCCATAACATTTCATTCCATTCCATTCCATTCCATTCCATTCCATTCCATTCCATTCCGTTCTACTCGGGTTGATTCCATTCTATTCCATTCCATTCCATTCGATTCCATTAGATTCCATTCGATTCCATTCGATTCCATTCGTTTCCATTCCATTCCATTCCATTCTATTCCATTGAATTCCATTCCATTCCATTCCATTCCATTCCATTCCATTGCATTCCATTCCATTGAATTCCATTGAATTCCATTCCATTCCATGGAATTCCATTCCATTCCATTCCATTCCATTCCATAGAATTCCATTCCATTCCATTCCATTCCATTCCGTTCCGTTCTACTCGGTTACATTCCATTCCATTCCATTCCATTCCATTCCATGGAATTCCATGCCATTCCATTCCATTCCATTCCATTCCATAGAATTCCATTCCATTCCATTCCATTCCATTGAATTCCGTTCCATTCCATTCCATTCCGTTCCGTTCCGTTCCGTTCCGTTCCGTTGCGTTCCGTTCCGTTCCGTTGTGTTCCGTTCCGTTCTACTCGGGTTGATTCCATTCTATTCCATTCCATTCCAATCCATTCCATTCCATTCCATTGAATTCCATTCCATTCCAATCCATTCCATTCCATTCCATTCCATTCCATTCCAATCCATTCCATGGAATTCCGTTCCATTCCATTCCATTCCGTTCCGTTCCGTCCCGTTCCGTTCCGTTCCGTTCCGTTGCGTTCCGTTCCGTTCTACTCGGGTTGATTCCATTCTATTCCATTCCATTCCATTCGATTCCATTCGATTCCATTCGATTCCACTCCATTCCATTCCATAGAATTCCATTCCATTCCATTGAATTCCATTCCATTCCATTCCATTCCATTGAATTCCATTCCATTCCATTCCATTCCATTGAATTCCATTCCATTCCATTCCATTCCATTCCATTCCATTCCATTCCATTCCATTCCATTCTACTGTTGTCCATTCCATTCCATTCCATTCCATTCCATTCCATTCCATTCCATTCCATTCCATTCCTTTCCATTCCATTGCATTCCATTGCATTCCATTCCATTCCATTCCATTCCATTCCATTCCATTCCATTCCATTCCGTGCTTCTCGGGTACATTCCGTTCCGTTCCATTCCATTCCATTCCATTCCATTCCGTTCCAGTGCACTCTACTCCACTCCACTCCACTCCACTCCGGTACATTCCATTCCATTCCATTCCATTCCATTTCCATTCCCATTCAATTTCCATTCCCGTTCCATTTCCATTCCCGTTTCTTTTCCATTCCCGTTCCATTTCCATTCCCGTTCCATTACCATTCCCGTTCCATTTCCATTCCCGATCCATTTCCATTCCCGTTCCTTTTCCATTCCCGTTCCATTTCCATTCCTGTTCCGTTACCATTCCCGTTCCATTTCCGTTCCCGTTCCGTTTCCGTTCCCGTTCCATTTCCCTTCTCGTTCCGTTTCCGTTCCCGTTCCATTTCCATTCCCGTTCTATTTCCGTTCCCGTTCCATTTCCATTCCCGTTCCATTTCCATTCCCTTTCCATTTCCATTTCATTCCATTCCGTTCTGCTCGGGTACATTCCATTCCATTCCATTGCATTCCATTCCGTTCTGCTCCTGTCCATTCCATTCCATTCCATTCCGTTCCATTCCGTTCTACTCGGGTAGATTCCATTCCATTCCATTCCATTCCATTCCATTCCATTCCATTCCATTCCATTCCATTCCATTCTACTGGTGTCCATTCCATTCCATTCCATTCCATTCCATTCCATTCCATTCCATTGCATTCCATTCCATTCCATTCCATTCCATTCCATTCCGTTCCGTTCTACTCGGTTACATTCCATTCAATTCCATTCCATTCCGTTCTACTCGGGTAGATTCCATTCCATTCCATTCCATTCCTTTCCATTCCATTGCATTCCATTCCATGGAATTCCATTCCATTCCATTCCATTCCATTCCATTCCATAGAATTCCATTCCATTCCATTCCATTCCATTGAATTCCGTTCCATTCCACTCCATTCCATTCCGTTCCGTTCCGTTCCGTTCCGTTCCCTTCCGTTGCGTTCCGCTCCGTTCTACTCGGGTTGATTCCATTCTATTCCATTCCAGTCCATTCGATCCCATTCGATTGCATTCGATTCCATTCGATTCCATTCGATTCCACTCCATTCCATTCCATAGAATTCCATTCCATTCCATTCCATTCCATTCCATTCCCTTCCATTCCATTCCATTGAATTCCATTCCATTCCATTCCATTCCATGGAATTCCATTCCATTCCATTCCATTCCAATCCATAGAATTCCATTCCATTCCATTCCATTCCATTGAATTCCGTTCCATTCCATTCCATTCCGTTCCGTTCCGTTCCGTTCCGTTCCGTTGCGTTCCGTTCCGTTCCGTTGTGTTCCGTTCCGTTCTACTCGGGTTGATTCCATTCTATTCCATTCCATTCCAATCCATTCCATTCCATTCCATTCCATTCCATTCCATTCCATTCCATTCCATTCCATTCCATTCCATTCCATTCCATTGAATTCCATTCCATTCCATTCCATTCCATGGAATTCCGTTCCATTCCATTCCATTCCGTTCCGTTCCATCCCGTTCCGTTCCGTTCCGTTCCGTTGCGTTCCGTTCCGTTCTACTAGGGTTGATTCCATTCTATTCCATTCCATTCCATTCGATTCCATTCGATTCCATTCGATTCCACTCCATTCCATTCCATAGAATTCCATTCCATTCCATTCCATTCCATTGAATTCCATTCCATTCCATTCCATTCCATTGAATTCCATTCCATTCCATTGAATTCCATTCCATTCCATTCCATTCCATTCCATTCCATTCCATTCCATTCTACTGGTGTCCATTCCATTCCATTCCATTCCATTCCATTCCATTCCATTCCTTTCCATTCCATTGCATTCCATTGCATTCCATTCCATTCCATTCCATTCCATTGCATTCCATTCCACTCCACTCCACTCCACTCCACTCCATTCCACTCCACTCCACTCCGGTACATTCCATTCCATTCCATTCCATTCCATTCCATTCCATTCCGTGCTTCTCGGGTACATTCCGTTCCGTTCCATTCCATTCCATTCCATTCCATTCCATTCCGTTCCAGTGCACTCTACTCCACTCCACTCCACTCCACTCCACTCCGGTACATTCCATTCCATTCCATTCCATTCCATTCCATTCCATTTCCATTCCCATTCCATTTCCATTCCCGTTCCATTTCCATTCCCGTTTCTTTTCCATTCCCGTTCCATTTCCATTCCAGTTCCATTACCATTCCCGTTCCATTTCCATTCCCGATCCATTTCCATTCCCGTTCCATTTCCATTCCCGTTCCATTTCCATTCCCGTTCCGTTACCATTCCCGTTCCATTTCCGTTCCCGTTCCGTTTCCGTTCCCGTTCCATTTCCGTTCTCGTTCCGTTTCCGTTCCCGTTCCATTTCCATTCCCGTTCCATTTCCGTTCCCTTTCCATTTCCATTCCCGTTCCATTTCCATTCCCTTTCCATTTCCATTTCATTCCATTCCATTCTGCTCGGGTACATTCCATTCCATTCCATTGCATTCCATTCCGTTCTGTTCCTGTCCATTCCATTCCATTCCATTCCGTTCCATTCCGTTCTACTCGGGTAGATTCCATTCCATTCCATTCCATTCCATTCCATTCCATTCCATTCCATTCCATTCTACTGGTGTCCATTCCATTCCATTCCATTCCATTCCATTCCATTCCATTCCATTCCATTCCATTGCATTCCATTCCATTCCATTCCATTCCGTTCCGTTCTACTCGGTTACATTCCATTCAATTCCATTCCATTCCGTTCTACTCGGGTAGATTCCATTCCATTCCATTCCATTCCTTTCCATTCCATTGTATTCCATTGCATTGCATTGCACTCAATTCCATTCCATTCCATTCCATTCCATTCCATTCCATTCCATTCCGTTCCGTTCAACTCGGTTACATTCCATTCAATTACATTCCATTCCGTTCTACTCGGTTACATACCATTCCATTCCATTCCATTCCATTCCAATACATTCCATTCCATTCCATTCCGTTCTACTCGTGTACATTCCATTCCATTCCATTCCATTCCATTCCATTCCATTCCATTCCATTCCATTCCATTCCATTCCATTCCATTCCATTCCGTTCTACTTTGGTACATTCCATTCCATTCCATTCCATTCCATTCCATTCCATTCCATTCCATTCCATTCTACTCAGGTTGATTCCATTCTATTCCATTCCATTCCATTCCATTCCATTCCATTCCATTCCATTCGATTCCATTCCATTCCATTCCATAGAATTCCATTCCATTCCATTCCATTCCATGGAATTCCATTCCATTCCATTCCATTCCATGGAATTCCATTCCATTCCATTCCATTCCATTCCATTCCATTCCATTCCATTGAATTCCATTCCGTTCCATTCCATTCCATTGAATTCCATTCCATTCCATTCCATTCCATTCCATTCCATTCCATCCCATTCCATTCCATTGAATTCCATTCCATTCCATTCCATTCCATTCCATTCCATTCCATCCCATTGAATTCCATTCCATTCCATTCCATTCCATTCCATTCCATTCCATCCCATTCCATTCCATTCCATTCCATTCCGTTCTACTCGGGTTGATTCCATTCTATTCCATTCCATTCCATTCGATCCCATTTGATTCCATTCGATTCCATTCAATTCCATTCGATTCCATTCCATTCCACTCCATTCCATTCCATTGAATTCCATTCCATTCCATTCCATTCCATTCCATGGAATTCCATTCCATTCCATTCCATTCCATTCCATTCCATAGAATTCCATTCCATTCCATTCCATTCCATTGAATTCCATTCCATTCCATTCCATTCCATTGCATTCCATTCCATTCCATTGAATTCCATTCCATTCCATTCCATTCCATTCCATTCCATTCCATTCCATTCCATTCCAATCCATTCCATTCCATTCCATTCCATTCCATTCCATTCCATTCCATTCCATGGAATTCCATTCCATTCCATTCCATTCCATTCCATTCCATTGAATTCCATTCCATTCCATTCCATTCCATTCCATTCCATTCCATTGAATTCCATTCCATTCCATTCCATTCCATTGAATTCCGTTCCATTCCACTCCATTCCATTCCGTTCCGTTCCGTTCCGTTCCGTTCCCTTCCGTTGCGTTCCGCTCCGTTCTACTCGGGTTGATTCCATTCTATTCCATTCCAGTCCATTCGATCCCATTCGATTGCATTCGATTCCATTCGATTCCATTCGATTCCACTCCATTCCATTCCATAGAATTCCATTCCATTCCATTCCATTCCATTCCATTCCCTTCCATTCCATTCCATTGAATTCCATTCCATTCCATTCCATTCCATGGAATTCCATTCCATTCCATTCCATTCCAATCCATAGAATTCCATTCCATTCCATTCCATTCCATTGAATTCCGTTCCATTCCATTCCATTCCGTTCCGTTCCGTTCCGTTCCGTTCCGTTGCGTTCCGTTCCGTTCCGTTGTGTTCCGTTCCGTTCTACTCGGGTTGATTCCATTCTATTCCATTCCATTCCAATCCATTCCATTCCATTCCATTCCATTCCATTCCATTCCATTCCATTCCATTCCATTCCATTCCATTGAATTCCATTCCATTCCATTCCATTCCATGGAATTCCGTTCCATTCCATTCCATTCCGTTCCGTTCCATCCCGTTCCGTTCCGTTCCGTTCCGTTGCGTTCCGTTCCGTTCTACTAGGGTTGATTCCATTCTATTCCATTCCATTCCATTCGATTCCATTCGATTCCATTCGATTCCACTCCATTCCATTCCATAGAATTCCATTCCATTCCATTCCATTCCATTGAATTCCATTCCATTCCATTCCATTCCATTGAATTCCATTCCATTCCATTCCATTCCATTGAATTCCATTCCATTCCATTCCATTCCATTCCATTCCATTCCATTCCATTCCATTCCATTCTACTGGTGTCCATTCCATTCCATTCCATTCCATTCCATTCCATTCCATTCCTTTCCATTCCATTGCATTCCATTGCATTCCATTCCATTCCATTCCATTCCATTCCATTCCATTCCATTCCACTCCACTCCACTCCACTCCACTCCATTCCACTCCACTCCACTCCGGTACATTCCATTCCATTCCATTCCATTCCATTCCATTCCATTCCGTGCTTCTCGGGTACATTCCGTTCCGTTCCATTCCATTCCATTCCATTCCATTCCATTCCGTTCCAGTGCACTCTACTCCACTCCACTCCACTCCACTCCACTCCGGTACATTCCATTCCATTCCATTCCATTCCATTCCATTCCATTTCCATTCCCATTCCATTTCCATTCCCGTTCCATTTCCATTCCCGTTTCTTTTCCATTCCCGTTCCATTTCCATTCCAGTTCCATTACCATTCCCGTTCCATTTCCATTCCCGATCCATTTCCATTCCCGTTCCATTTCCATTCCCGTTCCATTTCCATTCCCGTTCCGTTACCATTCCCGTTCCATTTCCGTTCCCGTTCCGTTTCCGTTCCCGTTCCATTTCCGTTCTCGTTCCGTTTCCGTTCCCGTTCCATTTCCATTCCCGTTCCATTTCCGTTCCCTTTCCATTTCCATTCCCGTTCCATTTCCATTCCCTTTCCATTTCCATTTCATTCCATTCCATTCTGCTCGGGTACATTCCATTCCATTCCATTGCATTCCATTCCGTTCTGTTCCTGTCCATTCCATTCCATTCCATTCCGTTCCATTCCGTTCTACTCGGGTAGATTCCATTCCATTCCATTCCATTCCATTCCATTCCATTCCATTCCATTCCATTCTACTGGTGTCCATTCCATTCCATTCCATTCCATTCCATTCCATTCCATTCCATTCCATTCCATTGCATTCCATTCCATTCCATTCCATTCCGTTCCGTTCTACTCGGTTACATTCCATTCAATTCCATTCCATTCCGTTCTACTCGGGTAGATTCCATTCCATTCCATTCCATTCCTTTCCATTCCATTGCATTCCATTGCATTGCATTGCACTCAATTCCATTCCATTCCATTCCATTCCATTCCATTCCATTCCATTCCATTCCATTCCGTTCCGTTCAACTCGGTTACATTCCATTCAATTACATTCCATTCCGTTCTACTCGGTTACATACCATTCCATTCCATTCCATTCCATTCCAATACATTCCATTCCATTCCATTCCGTTCTACTCGTGTACATTCCATTCCATTCCATTCCATTCCATTCCATTCCATTCCATTCCATTCCGTTCTACTTTGGTACATTCCATTCCATTCCATTCCATTCCATTCCATTCCATTCCATTCCATTCCATTCCATTCCATTCTACTCAGGTTGATTCCATTCTATTCCATTCCATTCCATTCCATTCCATTCCATTCCATTCCATTCCATTCGATTCCATTCCATTCCATTCCATAGAATTCCATTCCATTCCATGGAATTCCATTCCATTCCATTCCATGGAATTCCATTCCATTCCATTCCATTCCATGGAATTCCATTCCATTCCATTCCATTCCATGGAATTCCATTCCATTCCATTCCATTCCATTCCATTCCATTCCATTCCATTCCATTGAATTCCATTCCGTTCCATTCCATTCCATTGAATTCCATTCCATTCCATTCCATTCCATTCCATTCCATTCCATTGAATTCCATTCCATTGAATTCCATTCCATTCCATTCCATTCCATTGAATTCCATTCCATTCCATTCCATTCCATTCCATTCCATTGAATTCCATTCCATTCCATTCCATTCCATTCCATAGAATTCCATTCCGTTCCCTTCCATTCCATTGAATTCCGTTCCATTCCATTCCATTCCATTCCATTCCATTCCATTGAATTCCATTCCATTCCATTCCATAGAATTCCATTCCGTTCCATTCCATTCCATTCCATTCAATTCCATTCCATTCCATTCCATTCCATTCCATTTGAATTCCATTCCGTTCCATTCCATTCCATTCCCTTCCATTCCATTCCATTCCATTCTACTCGGGTTGATTCCATTCTATTCCATTCCATTCCATTCGATTCCATTCGATTCGATTCGATTCCATTCCATTCCATTCCATTCCATTCCGTTCTACTCGGGTTGATTCCATTCTATTCCATTCCATTCCATTCGATTCCATTCGATTCCATTCGATTCCATTCGATTCCATTCCATTCCATAGAATTCCATTCCATTCCATTCCATTCCATTCCATTGAATTCCATTCCATTCCATTCCATTACATTCCATTTCATTGAATTCCATTCAATTCCATTCCATTCCATTCCATTCCATTCCATTGAATTCCATTCCATTCCATTCCATTCCATTCCATTCCATTCTACTCGGGTTGATTCCATTCTATTCCATTCCATTCCATTCGATCCCATTCGATTCCATTCGATTCCGTTCCATTCCATTCCATTCCATTCCATTCCATTCCATTCCATTCCATTGAATTCCATTCCATTCCATTCCATTGAATTCCGTTCCATTCCATTCCATTCCGTTCCGTTCCGTCCCGTTCCATTCCATTCCGTTCCGTTGCGTGCCGTTCTGTTCTACTCGGAATGATTCCATTCTATTCCATTCCATTCCATTCCATTCCATTCGATACCAATTGATTCCTTTCGATTCCATTCGATTCCATTCCATTCCATTCCATTGAATTCCATTCCGTTCCACTCCATTCCATTCCATTCCATTGAATTCCATTCCAATCCATTCCATTCCATTCCATTCCATTGAATTCCATTCCATTCCATTCCATTCCATTCCATAGAATTCCATTCCATTCCATTCCATTCCATTCCATAGAATTCCGTTCCATACCATTCCATTCCATTCCATTCCATTCCATTCCATTCCATTCCATTCCATTTGAATTCCATTCCATTCCATTCCATTCCATTCTATTCCATTCCATTCCATTCCATTCCATTCCATTCCATTCCATTCTACTCGGGTTGATTGCATTCTATCCCATTCCATTCCATTCGATTCCATTCGATTCCATTCGATTCCATTCCATTCCATTCCATTGAATTCCATTCCATTCAATTCCATTCCATTCCATTCCATTCCATTGAATTCCATTCCATTCCATTCCATTCCATTTCATTCCATTGCATTCCATTCCATTTGAATTCCATTCCATTCCATTCCATTCCATTCCATTCCATTCCATTTGAATTCCATTCCATTCCAATCCATTCCATTCCATTCCATTCCATTCCATTCCATTCCAATCCATAGAATTCCATTCCATTCCATTCCATTCCATTGAATTCCATTCCATTCCATTCCATTCCATGGAATTCCATTCCATTCCATTCCATTCCATTCCAATCCATAGAATTCCATTCCATTCCATTCCATTCCATTGAATTCCGTTCCATTCCATTCCGTTCCGTTCCGTTCCGTTCCGTTCCGTTCCGTTGCGTTCCGTTCCGTTCCGTTGTGTTCCGTTCCGTTCTACTCGGGTTGATTCCATTCTATTCCATTCCATTCCAATCCATTCCATTCCATTCCATTCCATTCCATTCCATTCCATTCCATTCCATTCCATTCCATTGAATTCCATTCCGTTCCATTCCATTCCATTGAATTCCATTCCATTCCATTCCATTCCATTCCATTCTATTCCATTGAATTCCATTCCATTGAATTCCATTCCATTCCATTCCATTCCATTCCATTCCATCCCATTCCATTCCATTCCATTCCATTCCGTTCTACTCGGGTTGATTCCATTCTATTCCATTCCATTCCATTCGATCCCATTTGATTCCATTCGATTCCATTCAATTCCATTCGATTCCATTCCATTCCACTCCATTCCATTCCATTGAATTCCATTCCATTCCATTCCATTCCATTCCATTCCATTCCATTCCATGGAATTCCATTCCATTCCATTCCATTCCATTCCATTCCATAGAATTCCATTCCATTCCATTCCATTCCATTGAATTCCGTTCCATTCCATTCCAATCCGTTCCGTTCCGTTCCGTTCCGTTCCGTTGCGTTCCGTTCCGTTCCGTTGTGTTCCGTTCCGTTCTACTCGGGATGATTCCATTCTATTCCATTCCATTCCAATCCATTCCATTCCATTCCATTGAATTCCTTTCCATTCCATTCCATTCCATTCCATTCCATTCCATTCCATTGAATTCCATTCCATTCCATTCCATTCCATTCCATTCCATTCCATTCCATTGAATTCCATTCCATTCCATTCCATTCCATTCCATTCCATTCCATTCCGTTCCATTCCATTCCATTCCATTCCATTCCATTTGAATTCCATTCCATTCCATTCCATTGAATTCCATTCCATTCCATTTGAATTCCATTCCATTCCAATCCATTCCATTCCATTCCATTCCATTCCATTCCATTCCATTCCATTCCATTCCATGGAATTCCATTCCATTCCATTCCATTCCATTCCATTCCATTCCATTGAATTCCATTCCATTCCATTCCATTCCATTCCATGCCATTCCATTCCATTCCATTCCATTCCATTGAATTCCATTCCGTTCCATTCCATTCCATTGAATTCCGTTCCATTCCACTCCATTCCATTCCGTTCCGTTCCGTTCCGTTCCGTTCCCTTCCGTTGCGTTCCGCTCCGTTCTACTCGGGTTGATTCCATTCTATTCCATTCCAGTCCATTCGATCCCATTCGATTGCATTCGATTCCATTCGATTCCATTCGATTCCACTCCATTCCATTCCATAGAATTCCGTTCCATTCCATTCCATTCCATTCCATTCCATTCCATTCCATTGAATTCCATTCCATTCCATTCCATTCCATGGAATTCCATTCCATTCCATTCCATTCCATTCCAATCCATAGAATTCCATTCCATTCCATTCCATTCCATTCCATTGAATTCCGTTCCATTCCATTCCGTTCCGTTCCGTTCCGTTCCGTTCCGTTCCGTTGCGTTCCGTTCCGTTCCGTTGTGTTCCGTTCCGTTCTACTCGGGTTGATTCCATTCTATTCCATTCCATTCCAATCCATTCCATTCCATTCCATTCCATTCCATTCCATTCCATTCCATTCCATTCCATTCCATTCCATTCCATTGAATTCCATTCCATTCCATTCCATTCCATGGAATTCCGTTCCATTCCATTCCATTCCGTTCCATTCCATCCCGTTCCGTTCCGTTCCGTTCCGTTGCGTTCCGTTCCGTTCTACTAGGGTTGATTCCATTCTATTCCATTCCATTCCATTCGATTCCATTCGATTCCATTCGATTCCACTCCATTCCATTCCATAGAATTCCATTCCATTCCATTCCATTCCATTTAATTCCATTCCATTCCATTCCATTCCATTGAATTCCATTCCATTCCATTCCATTCCATTGAATTCCATTCCATTCCATTCCATTCCATTCCATTCCATTCCATTCCATTCTACTGGTGTCCATTCCATTCCATTCCATTCCATTCCATTCCATTCCATTCCATTCCATTCCATTCCTTTCCATTCCATTGCATTCCATTGCATTCCATTCCATTCCATTCCGTTCCATTCCATTCCATTCCACTCCACTCCACTCCACTCCACTCCATTCCACTCCACTCCACTCCGGTACATTCCATTCCATTCCATTCCATTCCATTCCATTCCATTCCATTTGAATTCCATTCCATTCCATTCCATTCCATTCTATTCCATTCCATTCCATTCCATTCCATTCCATTCCATTCCATTCTACTCGGGTTGATTGCATTCTATCCCATTCCATTCCATTCGATTCCATTCGATTCCATTCGATTCCATTCCATTCCATTCCATTGAATTCCATTCCATTCAATTCCATTCCATTCCATTCCATTCCATTGAATTCCATTCCATTCCATTCCATTCCATTCCATTCCATTGCATTCCATTCCATTTGAATTCCATTCCATTCCATTCCATTCCATTCCATTCCATTCCATTTGAATTCCATTCCATTCCAATCCATTCCATTCCATTCCATTCCATTCCATTCCATTCCAATCCATAGAATTCCATTCCATTCCATTCCATTCCATTGAATTCCATTCCATTCCATTCCATTCCATGGAATTCCATTCCATTCCATTCCATTCCATTCCAATCCATAGAATTCCATTCCATTCCATTCCATTCCATTGAATTCCGTTCCATTCCATTCCGTTCCGTTCCGTTCCGTTCCGTTCCGTTCCGTTGCGTTCCGTTCCGTTCCGTTGTGTTCCGTTCCGTTCTACTCGGGTTGATTCCATTCTATTCCATTCCATTCCAATCCATTCCATTCCATTCCATTCCATTCCATTCCATTCCATTCCATTCCATTCCATTCCATTCCATTCCATTGAATTCCATTCCGTTCCATTCCATTCCATTGAATTCCATTCCATTCCATTCCATTCCATTCCATTCTATTCCATTGAATTCCATTCCATTGAATTCCATTCCATTCCATTCCATTCCATTCCATTCCATCCCATTCCATTCCATTCCATTCCATTCCGTTCTACTCGGGTTGATTCCATTCTATTCCATTCCATTCCATTCGATCCCATTTGATTCCATTCGATTCCATTCAATTCCATTCGATTCCATTCCATTCCACTCCATTCCATTCCATTGAATTCCATTCCATTCCATTCCATTCCATTCCATTCCATTCCATTCCATGGAATTCCATTCCATTCCATTCCATTCCATTCCATTCCATAGAATTCCATTCCATTCCATTCCATTCCATAGAATTCCGTTCCATTCCATTCCAATCCGTTCCGTTCCGTTCCGTTCCGTTCCGTTGCGTTCCGTTCCGTTCCGTTGTGTTCCGTTCCGTTCTACTCGGGATGATTCCATTCTATTCCATTCCATTCCAATCCATTCCATTCCATTCCATTGAATTCCTTTCCATTCCATTCCATTCCATTCCATTCCATTCCATTCCATTGAATTCCATTCCATTCCATTCCATTCCATTCCATTCCATTCCATTCCATTGAATTCCATTCCATTCCATTCCATTCCATTCCATTCCGTTCCATTCCATTCCATTCCATTCCATTCCATTTGAATTCCATTCCATTCCATTCCATTGAATTCCATTCCATTCCATTTGAATTCCATTCCATTCCAATCCATTCCATTCCATTCCATTCCATTCCATTCCATTCCATTCCATTCCATTCCATGGAATTCCATTCCATTCCATTCCATTCCATTCCATTCCATTCCATTGAATTCCATTCCATTCCATTCCATTCCATTCCATGCCATTCCATTCCATTCCATTCCATTCCATTGAATTCCATTCCGTTCCATTCCATTCCATTGAATTCCGTTCCATTCCACTCCATTCCATTCCGTTCCGTTCCGTTCCGTTCCGTTCCCTTCCGTTGCGTTCCGCTCCGTTCTACTCGGGTTGATTCCATTCTATTCCATTCCAGTCCATTCGATCCCATTCGATTGCATTCGATTCCATTCGATTCCATTCGATTCCACTCCATTCCATTCCATAGAATTCCGTTCCATTCCATTCCATTCCATTCCATTCCATTCCATTCCATTGAATTCCATTCCATTCCATTCCATTCCATGGAATTCCATTCCATTCCATTCCATTCCATTCCAATCCATAGAATTCCATTCCATTCCATTCCATTCCATTCCATTGAATTCCGTTCCATTCCATTCCGTTCCGTTCCGTTCCGTTCCGTTCCGTTCCGTTGCGTTCCGTTCCGTTCCGTTGTGTTCCGTTCCGTTCTACTCGGGTTGATTCCATTCTATTCCATTCCATTCCAATCCATTCCATTCCATTCCATTCCATTCCATTCCATTCCATTCCATTCCATTCCATTCCATTCCATTGAATTCCATTCCATTCCATTCCATTCCATGGAATTCCGTTCCATTCCATTCCATTCCGTTCCATTCCATCCCGTTCCGTTCCGTTCCGTTCCGTTGCGTTCCGTTCCGTTCTACTAGGGTTGATTCCATTCTATTCCATTCCATTCCATTCGATTCCATTCGATTCCATTCGATTCCACTCCATTCCATTCCATAGAATTCCATTCCATTCCATTCCATTCCATTTAATTCCATTCCATTCCATTCCATTCCATTGAATTCCATTCCATTCCATTCCATTCCATTGAATTCCATTCCATTCCATTCCATTCCATTCCATTCCATTCCATTCCATTCTACTGGTGTCCATTCCATTCCATTCCATTCCATTCCATTCCATTCCATTCCATTCCATTCCATTCCTTTCCATTCCATTGCATTCCATTGCATTCCATTCCATTCCATTCCATTCCATTCCATTCCATTCCACTCCACTCCACTCCACTCCACTCCATTCCACTCCACTCCACTCCGGTACATTCCATTCCATTCCATTCCATTCCATTCCATTCCATTCCGTGCTTCTCGGGTACATTCCGTTCCGTTCCATTCCATTCCATTCCATTCCATTCCGTTCCAGTGCACTCTACTCCACTCCACTCCACTCCACTCCGGTACATTCCATTCCATTCCATTCCATTCCATTCCATTCCATTTCCATTCCCATTCCATTTCCATTCCCGTTCCATTTCCATTCCCGTTTCTTTTCCATTCCCGTTCCATTTCCATTCCAGTTCCATTACCATTCCCGTTCCATTTCCATTCCCGATCCATTTCCATTCCCGTTCCATTTCCATTCCCGTTCCATTTCCATTCCCGTTCCGTTACCATTCCCGTTCCATTTCCGTTCCCGTTCCGTTTCCGTTCCCGTTCCATTTCCGTTCTCGTTCCGTTTCCGTTCCCGTTCCATTTCCATTCCCGTTACATTTCCGTTCCCTTTCCATTTCCATTCCCGTTCCATTTCCATTCCCTTTCCATTTCCATTTCATTCCATTCCATTCTGCTCGGGTACATTCCATTCCATTCCATTGCATTCCATTCCGTTCTGCTCCTGTGCATTCCATTCCATTCCATTCCGTTCCATTCCGTTCTACTCGGGTAGATTCCATTCCATTCCATTCCATTCCATTCCATTCCAATCCATTCCATTCCATTCTACTGGTGTCCATTCCATTCCATTCCATTCCATTCCATTCCATTCCATTCCATTCCATTCCATTGCATTCCATTCCATTCCATTCCATTCCGTTCCGTTCTACTCGGTTACATTCCATTCAATTCCATTCCATTCCGTTCTACTCGGGTAGATTCCATTCCATTCCATTCCATTCCCTTCCATTCCATTGCATTCCATTGCATTGCATTGCACTCAATTCCATTCCATTCAATTCCATTCCATTCCATTCCATTCCATTCCATTCCGTTCCGTTCAACTCGGTTACATTCCATTCAATTACATTCCATTCCGTTCTACTGGGTTACATACCATTCCATTCCATTCCATTCCATTCCAATCCATTCCATTCCATTCCATACCGTTCTACTCGTGTACATTCCATTCCATTCCATTCCATTCCATTCCATTCCATTCGATTCCATTCCATTCCATTCCGTTCTACTTTGGTACATTCCATTCCATTCCATTCCATTCCATTCCATTCCATTCCATTCCATTCCATTCCATTCCATTCCATTCCATTCTACTCAGGTTGATTCCATTCTATTCCATTCCATTCCATTCCATTCCATTCCATTCCATTCCATTCGATTCCATTCCATTCCATTCCATAGAATTCCATTCCATTCCATTCCATGGAATTCCATTCCATTCCATTCCATTCCATTCCATTCCATTCCATTCCATTGAATTCCATTCCGTTCCATTCCATTCCATTGAATTCCATTCCATTCCATTCCATTCCATTCCATTCCATTCCATTGAATTCCATTCCATTGAATTCCATTCCATTCCATTCCATTGCATTCCATTCCATCCCATTCCATTCCATTCCATTCCATTCCGTTCTACTCGGGTTGATTCCATTCTTTTCCATTCCATTCCATTCGATCCCATTTGATTCCATTCGATTCCATTCAATTCCATTCGATTCCATTCCATTCCACTCCATTCCATTCCATTGAATTCCATTCCATTCCATTCCATTCCATTCCATTCCATTCCATTCCATGGAATTCCATTCCATTCCATTCCATTCCATTCCATTCCATTCAATTCCATTCCATTCCATTCCATTCCATTGAATTCCGTTCCATTCCATTCCATTCCGTTCCGTTCCGTTCCGTTCCGTTCCGTTGCGTTCCGTTCCGTTCCGTTGTGTTCCGTTCCGTTCTACTCGGGATGATTCCATTCTATTCCATTCCATTCCAATCCATTCCATTCCATTCCATTGAATTCCATTCCATTCCATTCCATTCCATTCCATTCCATTCCATTCCATTGAATTCCATTCCATTCCATTCCATTCCATTCCATTCCATTCCATTCCATTCCATTCCATTGAATTCCATTCCATTCCAATCCATTCCATGGAATTCCGTTCCATTCCATTCCATTCCGTTCCGTTCCGTCCCGTTCCGTTCCGTTCCGTTCCGTTGCGTTCCGTTCCGTTCTACTCGGGTTGATTCCATTCTATTCCATTCCATTCCATTCGATTCCATTCGATTCCATTCGATTCCATTCCATTCCATTCCATAGAATTCCATTCCATTCCATTCCATTCCATTGAATTCCATTCCATTCCATTCCATTCCATTCTATTCCATTCCATTCCAATCCATTCCATTCCATTCCATTGAATTCCATTCCATTCCATTCCATTCCATTCCATTCCATTGAATTCCATTCCATTCCATTCAATTCCATTCCATTCCATTCCATTCCATTGAATTCCATTCCATTCCATTCCATTCCATTCCATTCCATTCCATTCCATTCCATTTGAATTCCATTCCATTCCATTCCATTCCATTCCATTACATTCCATTCCATTTGAATTCCATTCCATTCCAATCCATTCCATTCCATTCCATTCCATTCCATTCCATTCCATTCCATTCCATGGAATTCCATTCCATTCCATTCCATTCCATTCCATTCCATTGAATTCCATTCCATTCCATTCCATTGAATTCCATTCCATTCCATTCCATTCCATTCCATTCCATTCCATTCCATTGAATTCCATTCCGTTCCATTCCATTCCATTGATTTCCGTTCCATTCCACTCCATTCCATTCTGTTCCGTTCCGTTCCGTTCCGTTCCCTTCCGTTGCGTTCCGCTCCGTTCTACTCGGGTTGATTCCATTCTATTCCATTCCAGTCCATTCGATCCCATTCGATTGCATTCGATTCCATTCGATTCCATTCGATTCCACTCCATTCCATTCCATAGAATTCCATTCCATTCCATTCCATTCCATTCCATTCCATTCCATTCCATTGAATTCCATTCAATTCCATTCCATTCCATGGAATTCCATTCCATTCCATTCCATTCCAATCCATAGAATTCCATTCCATTCCATTCCATTCCATTGAATTCCGTTCCATTCCATTCAATTCCGTTCCGTTCCGTTCCGTTCCGTTCCGTTGCGTTCCGTTCCGTTCCGTTGTGTTCCGTTCCGTTCTACTCGGGTTGATTCCATTCTATTCCATTCCATTCCAATCCATTCCATTCCATTCCATTCCATTCCATTCCATTCCATTGAATTCCATTCCATTCCATTCCATTCCATGGAATTCCGTTCCATTCCATTCCATTCCGTTCCGTTCCATCCCGTTCCGTTCCGTTCCGTTCTGTTGCGTTCCGTTCCGTTCTACTAGGGTTGATTCCATTCTATTCCATTCCATTCCATTCGATTCCATTCGATTCCATTCGATTCCACTCCATTCCATTCCATAGAATTCCATTCCATTCCATTCCATTCCATTGAATTCCATTCCATTCCATTCCAATTCCATTCCATTCCATTCCATTCCATTGAATTCCATTCCATTCCATTCCATTCCATTCCATTCCATTCCATTCTACTGGTGTCCATTCCATTCCATTCCATTCCATTCCATTCCATTCCATTCCATTCCTTTCCATTCCATTGCATTCCATTGCATTCCATTCCATTCCATTCCATTCCATTCCATTCCATTCCACTCCACTCCACTCCACTCCACTCCATTCCACTCCACTCCACTCCGGTACATTCCATTCCATTCCATTCCATTCCATTCCATTCCATTCCATTCCGTGCTTCTCGGGTACATTCCGTTCCGTTCCATTCCATTCCATTCCATTCCATTCCATTCCGTTCCAGTGCACTCTACTCCACTCCACTCCACTCCACTCCACTCCGGTACATTCCATTCCATTCCATTCCATTCCATTCCATTCCATTTCCATTCCCATTCCATTTCCATTCCCGTTCCATTTCCATTCCCGTTTCTTTTCCATTCCCGTTCCATTTCCATTCCAGTTCCATTACCATTCCCGTTCCATTTCCATTCCCAATCCATTTCCATTCCCGTTCCTTTTCCATTCCCGTTCCATTTCCATTCCCGTTCCGTTACCATTCCCGTTCCATTTCCGTTCCCGTTCCGTTTCCGTTCCCATTCCATTTCCGTTCTCGTTCCGTTTCCGTTCCCGTTCCATTTCCATTCCCGTTCCATTTCCGTTCCCGTTCCATTTCCATTCCCGTTCCATTTCCATTCCCTTTCCATTTCCATTTCATTCCATTCCGTTCTGCTCGGGTACATTCCATTCCATTCCATTGCATTCCATTCCGTTCTGCTGCTGTCCATTCCATTCCATTCCATTCCGTTCCATTCCGTTCTACTCGGGTAGATTCCATTCCATTCCATTCCATTCCATTCCATTCCATTCCATTCCATTCCATTCTACTGGTGTCCATTCCATTCCATTCCATTCCATTCCATTCCATTCCATTCCATTCCATTCCATTGCATTCCATTCCATTCCATTCCATTCCATTCCATTCCATTCCGTTCCGTTCTACTCGGTTCCATTCCATTCCATTCCATTCCATTCCATGGAATTCCATTCCATTCCATTCCATTCCATTCCATTCCATAGAATTCCATTCCATTCCATTCCATTCCATTGAATTCCGTTCCATTCCATTCCATTCCGTTCCGTTCCGTTCCGTTCCGTTCCGTTGCGTTCCGTTCCGTTCCGTTGTGTTCCGTTCCGTTCTACTCGGGTTGATTCCATTCTATTCCATTCCATTCCAATCCATTCCATTCCATTCCATAGAATTCCATTCCATTCCATTCCATTCCATTCCATTCCATTCCATTCCATTCCATTCCATTGAATTCCATTCCATTCCATTCCATTCCATTCCATTCCATTCCATTCCATTGAATTCCATTCCATTCCATTCCATTCCATGGAATTCCGTTCCATTCCATTCCATTCCGTTCCGTTCCGTCCCGTTCCGTTCCGTTCCGTTCCGTTGCGTTCCGTTCCGTTCTACTCGGGTTGATTCCATTCTATTCCATTCCATTCCATTCGATTCCATTCGATTCCATTCGATTCCACTCCATTCCATTCCATAGAATTCCATTCCATTCCATTGAATTCCATTCCATTCCATTCCATTCCATTGAATTCCATTCCATTCCATTCCATTCCATTGAATTCCATTCCATTCCATTCCATTCCATTCCATTCCATTCCATTCCATTCTACTGTTGTCCATTCCATTCCATTCCATTCCATTCCATTCCATTCCATTCCATTCCATTCCTTTCCATTCCATTGCATTCCATTGCATTCCATTCCATTCCATTCCATTCCATTCCATTCCATTCCATTCCATTCCATTCCGTGTTTCTCGGGTACATTCCGTTCCGTTCCATTCCATTCCATTCCATTCCATTCCGTTCCAGTGCACTCTACTCCACTCCACTCCACTCCACTCCGGTACATTCCATTCCATTCCATTCCATTCCATTCCATTCCATTTCCATTCCCATTCCATTTCCATTCCCGTTCCATTTCCATTCCCGTTTCTTTTCCATTCCCGTTCCATTTCCATTCCCGTTCCATTACCATTCCCGTTCCATTTCCATTCCCGATCCATTTCCATTCCCGTTCCTTTTCCATTCCCGTTCCATTTCCATTCCTGTTCCGTTACCATTCCCGTTCCATTTCCGTTCCCGTTCCGTTTCCGTTCCCGTTCCATTTCCGTTCCCGTTCCGTTTCCGTTCCCGTTCCATTTCCCTTCTCGTTCCGTTTCCGTTCCCGTTCCATTTCCATTCCCGTTCCATTTCCATTCCCTTTCCATTTCCATTTCATTCCATTCCGTTCTGCTCGTGTACATTCCATTCCATTCCATTGCATTCCATTCCGTTCTGCTCCTGTCCATTCCATTCCATTCCATTCCGTTCCATTCCGTTCTACTCGGGTAGATTCCATTCCATTCCATTCCGTTCCATTCCATTCCATTCCATTCCATTCCATTCCATTCCATTCCGTTCTACTCGGGTTGATTCCATTCTATTCCATTCCATTCCATTCGATCCCATTTGATTCCATTCGATTCCATTCAATTCCATTCGATTCCATTCCATTCCACTCCATTCCATTCCATTCCATTCCATTCCATTCCATTCCATTCCATTCCATTCCATTCCATTCCATGGAATTCCATTCCATTCCATTCCATTCCATGGAATTCCATTCCATTCCATTCCATTCCATTCCATTCCATTCCATAGAATTCCATTCCATTCCATTCCATTCCATTGAATTCCGTTCCATTCCATTCCATTCCGTTCCGTTCCGTTCCGTTCCGTTCCGTTGCGTTCCGTTCCGTTCCGTTGTGTTCCGTTCCGTTCTACTCGGGATGATTCCATTCTATTCCATTCCATTCCAATCCATTCCATTCCATTCCATTGAATTCCATTCCATTCCATTCCATTCCATTCCATTCCATTCCATTCCATTCCATTCCATTGAATTCCATTCCATTCCATTCCATTCCATTCCATTCCATTCCATTCCATTGAATTCCATTCCATTCCATTCCATTCCATTCCATTCCATTCCGTTCCATTCCATTCCATTCCATTCCGCTCCGTTCCGTTCCGTTCCGTTCCCTTCCGTTGCGTTCTGCTCCGTTCTACTCGGGTTGATTCCATTCTATTCCATTCCAGTCCATTCGATCCCATTCGATTGCATTCGATTCCATTCGATTCCATTCGATTCCACTCCATTCCATTCCATAGAATTCCATTCCATTCCATTCCATTCCATTCCATTCCATTCCATTCCATTGAATTCCATTCCATTCCATTCCATTCCATGGAATTCCATTCCATTCCATTCCATTCCAATCCATAGAATTCCATTCCATTCCATTCCATTCCATTGAATTCCGTTCCATTCCATTCCATTCCGTTCCGTTCCGTTCCGTTCCGTTCCGTTGCGTTCCGTTCCGTTCCGTTGTGTTCCGTTCCGTTCTACTCGGGTTGATTCCATTCTATTCCATTCCATTCCAATCCATTCCATTCCATTCCATTCCATTCCATTCCATTCCATTCCATTCCATTCCATTCCATTCCATTGAATTCCATTCCATTCCATTCCATTCCATGGAATTCCGTTCCATTCCATTCCATTCCGTTCCGTTCCATCCCGTTCCGTTCCGTTCCGTTCCGTTGCGTTCCGTTCCGTTCTACTAGGGTTGATTCCATTCTATTCCATTCCATTCCATTCGATTCCATTCGATTCCATTCGATTCCACTCCATTCCATTCCATAGAATTCCATTCCATTCCATTCCATTCCATGGAATTCCATTCCATTCCATTCCATTCCATTGAATTCCATTCCATTCCATTCCATTCCATTGAATTCCATTCCATTCCATTCCATTCCATTCCATTCCATTCCATTCCATTCTACTGGTGTCCATTCCATTCCATTCTATTCCATTCCATTCCATTCCATTCCATTCCATTGCATTCCAAGGCATTCCATTCCATTCCATTCCATTCCATTCCATTCCATTCCACTCCACTCCACTCCACTCCACTCCATTCCACTCCACTCCACTCCGGTACATTCCATTCCATTCCATTCCATTCCATTCCATTCCATTCCGTGCTTCTCGGGTACATTCCGTTCCGTTCCATTCCATTCCATTCCATTCCATTCCATTCCGTTCCAGTGCACTCTACTCCACTCCACTCCACTCCACTCCACTCCGGTACATTCCATTCCATTCCATTCCATTCCATTCCATTCCATTTCCATTCCCATTCCATTTCCATTCCCGTTCCATTTCCATTCCCGTTTCTTTTCCATTCCCGTTCCATTTCCATTCCAGTTCCATTACCATTCCCGTTCCATTTCCATTCCCGATCCATTTCCATTCCCGTTCCATTTCCATTCCCGTTCCATTTCCATTCCCGTTCCGTTACCATTCCCGTTCCATTTCCGTTCCCGTTCCGTTTCCGTTCCCGTTCCATTTCCGTTCTCGTTCCGTTTCCGTTCCCGTTCCATTTCCATTCCCGTTCCATTTCCGTTCCCTTTCCATTTCCATTCCCGTTCCATTTCCATTCCCTTTCCATTTCCATTTCATTCCATTCCATTCTGCTCGGGTACATTCCATTCCATTCCATTGCATTCCATTCCGTTCTGCTCCTGTCCATTCCATTCCATTCCATTCCGTTCCATTCCGTTCTACTCGGGTAGATTCCATTCCATTCCATTCCATTCCATTCCATTCCATTCCATTCCATTCTACTGGTGTCCATTCCAATCCATTCCATTCCATTCCATTCCATTCCATTCCATTCCATTGCATTCCATTCCATTCCATTCCATTCCGTTCCGTTCTACTCGGTTACATTCCATTCAATTCCATTCCATTCCGTTCTACTCGGGTAGATTCCATTCCATTCCATTCCATTCCTTTCCATTCCATTGCATTCCATTGCATTGCATTGCACTCAATTCCATTCCATTCCATTCCATTCCATTCCATTCCATTCCATTCCATTCCGTTCCGTTCAACTCGGTTACATTCCATTCAATTACATTCCATTCCGTTCTACTCGGTTACATACCATTCCATTCCATTCCATTCCATTCCAATCCATTCCATTCCATTCCATTCCGTTCTACTCGTGTACATTCCATTCCATTCCACTCCATTCCATTCCATTCCATTCCATTCCATTCCATTCCATTCCGTTCTACTTTGGTACATTGCATTCCATTCCATTCCATTCCATTCCATTCCATTCCATTCCATTCCATTCCATTCCATTCTACTCAGGTTGATTCCATTCTATTCCATTCCATTCCATTCCATTCCATTCCATTCCATTCCATTCGATTCCATTCCATTCCATTCCATAGAATTCCATTCCATTCCATTCCATTCCATGGAATTCCATTCCATTCCATTCCATGGAATTCCATTCCATTCCATTCCATTCCATGGAATTCCATTCCATTCCATTCCATTCCATTCCATTCCATTCCATTCCATTCCATTGAATTCCATTCCGTTCCATTCCATTCCATGGAATTCCATTCCATTCCATTCCATTCCATTCCATTCCATTCCATTGAATTCCATTCCATTGAATTCCATTCCATTCCATTCCATTCCATTCCATTCCATCCCATTCCATTCCATTCCATTCCATTCCGTTCTACTAGGGTTGATTCCATTCTATTCCATTCCATTCCATTCGATCCCATTTGATTCCATTCGATTCCATTCAATTCCATTCGATTCCATTCCATTCCACTCCATTCCATTCCATTGAATTCCATTCCATTCCATTCCATTCCATTCCATTCCATTCCATGGAATTCCATTCCATTCCATTCCATTCCATTCCATTCCATAGAATTCCATTCCATTCCATTCCATTCCATTGAATTCCGTTCCATTCCATTCCATTCCGTTCCGTTCCGTTCCGTTCCGTTCCGTTGCGTTCCGTTCCGTTCCGTTGTGTTCCGTTCCGTTCTACTGGGGATGATTCCATTCTATTCCATTCCATTCCAATCCATTCCATTCCATTCCATTGAATTCCATTCCATTCCATTCCATTCCATTCCATTCCATTCCATTCCATTGAATTCCATTCCATTCCATTCCATTCCATTCCATTCCATTCCATTCCATTCCATTGAATTCCATTCCATTCCAATCCATTCCATGGAATTCCGTTCCATTCCATTCCATTCCGTTCCGTTCCGTCCCTTTCCGTTCCGTTCCGTTCCGTTGCGTTCCGTTCCGTTCTACTCGGGTTGATTCCATTCTATTCCATTCCATTCCATTCGATTCCATTCGATTCCATTCGATTCCACTCCATTCCATTCCATAGAATTCCATTCCATTCCATTCCATTCCATTGAATTCCATTCCATTCCATTCCATTCCATTCTATTCCATTCCATTCCAATCCATTCCATTCCATTCCATTGAATTCCATTCCATTCCATTCCATTCCATTCCATTCCATTCCATTCCATTGAATTCCATTCCATTCCATTCAATTCCATTCCATTCCATTCCATTCCATTGAATTCCATTCCATTCCATTCCATTCCATTCCATTCCATTCCATTCCATTCCATTTGAATTCCATTCCATTCCATTCCATTCCATTCCATTCCATTCCATTTGAATTCCATTCCATTCCAATCCATTCCATTCCATTCCATTCCATTCCATTCCATTCCATGGAATTCCATTCCATTCCATTCCATTCCATTCCATTCCATGGAATTCCATTCCATTCCATTCCATTCCATTCCATTCCATTCCATTCCGTTCCATTGAATTCCATTTCGTTCCATTCCATTCCATTGAATTCCGTTCCATTCCACTCCATTCCATTCTGTTCCGTTCCGTTCCGTTCCGTTCCCTTCCGTTGCGTTCCGCTCCGTTCTACTCGGGTTGATTCCATTCTATTCCATTCCAGTCCATTCGATCCCATTCGATTGCATTCGATTCCATTCGATTCCATTCGATTCCACTCCATTCCATTCCATAGAATTCCATTCCATTCCATTCCATTCCATTCCATTCCATTCCATTGAATTCCATTCAATTCCATTCCATTCCATGGAATTCCATTCAATTCCATTCCATTCCATGGAATTCCATTCCATTCCATTCCATTCCAATCCATAGAATTCCATTCCATTCCATTCCATTCCATTGAATTCCGTTCCATTCCATTCCATTCCGTTCCGTTCCGTTCCGTTCCGTTCCGTTGCGTTCCGTTCCGTTCCGTTGTGTTCCGTTCCGTTCTACTCGGGTTGATTCCATTCTATTCCATTCCATTCCAAACCATTCCATTCCATTCCATTCCATTCCATTCCATTCCATTCCATTCCATTGAATTCCATTCCATTCCATTCCATTCCATGGAATTCCGTTCCATTCCATTCCATTCCGTTCCGTTCCATCCCGTTCCGTTCCGTTCCGTTCCGTTGCGTTCCGTTCCGTTCTACTAGGGTTGATTCCATTCTATTCCATTCCATTCCATTCGATTCCATTCGATTCCATTCGATTCCACTCCATTCCATTCCATAGAATTCCATTCCATTCCATTCCATTCCATTGAATTCCATTCCATTCCATTCCATTCCAATTCCATTCCATTCCATTCCATTCCATTGAATTCCATTCCATTCCATTCCATTCCATTCCATTCCATTCCATTCCATTCCATTCTACTGGTGTCCATTCCATTCCATTCCATTCCATTCCATTCCATTCCATTCCTTTCCATTCCATTGCATTCCATTGCATTCCATTCCATTCCATTCCATTCCATTCCATTCCATTCCACTCCACTCCACTCCACTCCACTCCATTCCACTCCACTCCACTCCGGTACATTCCATTCCATTCCATTCCATTCCATTCCATTCCATTCCATTCCGTGCTTCTCGGGTACATTCCGTTCCGTTCCATTCCATTCCATTCCATTCCATTCCGTTCCAGTGCACTCTACTCCACTCCACTCCACTCCACTCCACTCCGGTACATTCCATTCCATTCCATTCCATTCCATTCCATTCCATTTCCATTCCCATTCCATTTCCATTCCCGTTCCATTTCCATTCCCGTTTCTTTTCCATTCCCGTTCCATTTCCATTCCAGTTCCATTACCATTCCCGTTCCATTTCCATTCCCGATCCATTTCCATTCCCGTTCCTTTTCCATTCCCGTTCCATTTCCATTCCCGTTCCGTTACCATTCCCGTTCCATTTCCGTTCCCGTTCCGTTTCCGTTCCCGTTCCATTTCCGTTCTCGTTCCGTTTCCGTTCCCGTTCCATTTCCATTCCCGTTCCATTTCCGTTCCCGTTCCATTTCCATTCCCGTTCCATTTCCATTCCCTTTCCATTTCCATTTCATTCCATTCCGTTCTGCTCGGGTACATTCCATTCCATTCCATTGCATTCCATTCCGTTCTGCTCCTGTCCATTCCATTCCATTCCATTCCGTTCCATTCCGTTCTACTCGGGTAGATTCCATTCCATTCCATTCCATTCCATTCCATTCCATTCCATTCCATTCCATTCCATTCTACTGGTGTCCATTCCATTCCATTCCGTTCCATTCCATTCCATTCCATTCCATTCCATTCCATTGCATTCCATTCCATTCCATTCCATTCCATTCCGTTCCGTTCTACTCGGTTCCATTCCATTCCATTCCATTCCATTCCATTCCATAGAATTCCATTCCATTCCATTCCATTCCATTGAATTCCGTTCCATTCCATTCCATTCCGTTCCGTTCCGTTCCGTTCCGTTCCGTTGCGTTCCGTTCCGTTCCGTTTTGTTCCGTTCCGTTCTACTCGGGTTGATTCCATTCTATTCCATTCCATTCCAATCCATTCCATTCCATTCCATTGAATTCCATTCCATTCCATTCCATTCCATTCCATTCCATTCCATTCCATTCCATTCCATTCCATTCCATTCCATTGAATTCCATTCCATTCCATTCCATTCCATTCCATTCCATTCCATTGAATTCCATTCCATTCCATTCCATTTCCATTCCCATTCCATTTCCATTCCCGTTCCATTTCCATTCCCGTTTCTTTTCCATTCCCGTTCCATTTCCATTCCAGTTCCATTACCATTCCCGTTCCATTTCCATTCCCGATCCATTTCCATTCCCGTTCCTTTTCCATTCCCGTTCCATTTCCATTCCCGTTCCGTTACCATTCCCGTTCCATTTCCGTTCCCGTTCCGTTTCTGTTCCCGTTCCATTTCCGTTCTCGTTCCGTTTCCGTTCCCGTTCCATTTCCATTCCCGTTCCATTTCCGTTCCCGTTCCATTTCCATTCCCGTTCCATTTCCATTCCCTTTCCATTTCCATTTCATTCCATTCCGTTCTGCTCGGGTACATTCCATTCCATTCCATTGCATTCCATTCCGTTCTGCTCCTGTCCATTCCATTCCATTCCATTCCGTTCCATTCCGTTCTACTCGGGTAGATTCCATTCCATTCCATTCCATTCCATTCCATTCCATTCCATTCCATTCCATTCCATTCTACTGGTGTCCATTCCATTCCATTCCATTCCATTCCATTCCATTCCATTCCATTCCATTGCATTCCATTCCATTCCATTCCATTCCATTCCGTTCCGTTCTACTCGGTTACATTCCATTCCATTCCATTCCATTCCATTCCATGGAATTCCATGCCATTCCATTCCATTCCATTCCATTCCATAGAATTCCATTCCATTCCATTCCATTCCATTGAATTCCGTTCCATTCCATTCCATTCCGTTCCGTTCCGTTCCGTTCCGTTCCGTTGCGTTCCGTTCCGTTCCGTTGTGTTCCGTTCCGTTCTACTCGGGTTGATTCCATTCTATTCCATTCCATTCCAATCCATTCCATTCCATTCCATTGAATTCCATTCCATTCCAATCCATTCCATTCCATTCCATTCCATTCCATTCCAATCCATTCCATGGAATTCCGTTCCATTCCATTCCATTCCGTTCCGTTCCGTCCCGTTCCGTTCCGTTCCGTTCCGTTGCGTTCCGTTCCGTTCTACTCGGGTTGATTCCATTCTATTCCATTCCATTCCATTCGATTCCATTCGATTCCATTCGATTCCACTCCATTCCATTCCATAGAATTCCATTCCATTCCATTGAATTCCATTCCATTCCATTCCATTCCATTGAATTCCATTCCATTCCATTCCATTCCATTGAATTCCATTCCATTCCATTCCATTCCATTCCATTCCATTCCATTCCATTCCATTCTACTGTTGTCCATTCCATTCCATTCCATTCCATTCCATTCCATTCCATTCCATTCCATTCCATTCCTTTCCATTCCATTGCATTCCATTGCATTCCATTCCATTCCATTCCATTCCATTCCATTCCATTCCATTCCATTCCGTGCTTCTCGGGTACATTCCGTTCCGTTCCATTCCATTCCATTCCATTCCATTCCGTTCCAGTGCACTCTACTCCACTCCACTCCACTCCACTCCGGTACATTCCATTCCATTCCATTCCATTCCATTTCCATTCCCATTCAATTTCCATTCCCGTTCCATTTCCATTCCCGTTTCTTTTCCATTCCCGTTCCATTTCCATTCCCGTTCCATTACCATTCCCGTTCCATTTCCATTCCCGATCCATTTCCATTCCCGTTCCTTTTCCATTCCCGTTCCATTTCCATTCCTGTTCCGTTACCATTCCCGTTCCATTTCCGTTCCCGTTCCGTTTCCGTTCCCGTTCCATTTCCCTTCTCGTTCCGTTTCCGTTCCCGTTCCATTTCCATTCCCGTTCTATTTCCGTTCCCGTTCCATTTCCATTCCCGTTCCATTTCCATTCCCTTTCCATTTCCATTTCATTCCATTCCGTTCTGCTCGGGTACATTCCATTCCATTCCATTGCATTCCATTCCGTTCTGCTCCTGTCCATTCCATTCCATTCCATTCCGTTCCATTCCGTTCTACTCGGGTAGATTCCATTCCATTCCATTCCATTCCATTCCATTCCATTCCATTCCATTCCATTCCATTCCATTCCATTCTACTGGTGTCCATTCCATTCCATTCCATTCCATTCCATTCCATTCCATTGCATTCCATTCCATTCCATTCCATTCCATTCCATTCCGTTCCGTTCTACTCGGTTACATTCCATTCAATTCCATTCCATTCCGTTCTACTCGGGTAGATTCCATTCCATTCCATTCCATTCCTTTCCATTCCATTGCATTCCATTGCATTGCATTGCACTCAATTCCATTCCATTCCATTCCATTCCATTCCATTCCATTCCATTCCATTCCATTCTACTGGTGTCCATTCCATTCCATTCCATTCCATTCCATTCCATTCCATTCCTTTCCATTCCATTGCATTCCATTGCATTCCATTCCATTCCATTCCATTCCATTCCATTCCATTCCACTCCACTCCACTCCACTCCACTCCATTCCACTCCACTCCACTCCGGTACATTCCATTCCATTCCATTCCATTCCATTCCATTCCATTCCATTCCGTGCTTCTCGGGTACATTCCGTTCCGTTCCATTCCATTCCATTCCATTCCATTCCGTTCCAGTGCACTCTACTCCACTCCACTCCACTCCACTCCACTCCGGTACATTCCATTCCATTCCATTCCATTCCATTCCATTCCATTTCCATTCCCATTCCATTTCCATTCCCGTTCCATTTCCATTCCCGTTTCTTTTCCATTCCCGTTCCATTTCCATTCCAGTTCCATTACCATTCCCGTTCCATTTCCATTCCCGATCCATTTCCATTCCCGTTCCTTTTCCATTCCCGTTCCATTTCCATTCCCGTTCCGTTACCATTCCCGTTCCATTTCCGTTCCCGTTCCGTTTCCGTTCCCGTTCCATTTCCGTTCTCGTTCCGTTTCCGTTCCCGTTCCATTTCCATTCCCGTTCCATTTCCGTTCCCGTTCCATTTCCATTCCCGTTCCATTTCCATTCCCTTTCCATTTCCATTTCATTCCATTCCGTTCTGCTCGGGTACATTCCATTCCATTCCATTGCATTCCATTCCGTTCTGCTCCTGTCCATTCCATTCCATTCCATTCCGTTCCATTCCGTTCTACTCGGGTAGATTCCATTCCATTCCATTCCATTCCATTCCATTCCATTCCATTCCATTCCATTCCATTCTACTGGTGTCCATTCCATTCCATTCCGTTCCATTCCATTCCATTCCATTCCATTCCATTCCATTGCATTCCATTCCATTCCATTCCATTCCATTCCGTTCCGTTCTACTCGGTTCCATTCCATTCCATTCCATTCCATTCCATTCCATAGAATTCCATTCCATTCCATTCCATTCCATTGAATTCCGTTCCATTCCATTCCATTCCGTTCCGTTCCGTTCCGTTCCGTTCCGTTGCGTTCCGTTCCGTTCCGTTTTGTTCCGTTCCGTTCTACTCGGGTTGATTCCATTCTATTCCATTCCATTCCAATCCATTCCATTCCATTCCATTGAATTCCATTCCATTCCATTCCATTCCATTCCATTCCATTCCATTCCATTCCATTCCATTCCATTCCATTCCATTGAATTCCATTCCATTCCATTCCATTCCATTCCATTCCATTCCATTGAATTCCATTCCATTCCATTCCATTTCCATTCCCATTCCATTTCCATTCCCGTTCCATTTCCATTCCCGTTTCTTTTCCATTCCCGTTCCATTTCCATTCCAGTTCCATTACCATTCCCGTTCCATTTCCATTCCCGATCCATTTCCATTCCCGTTCCTTTTCCATTCCCGTTCCATTTCCATTCCCGTTCCGTTACCATTCCCGTTCCATTTCCGTTCCCGTTCCGTTTCTGTTCCCGTTCCATTTCCGTTCTCGTTCCGTTTCCGTTCCCGTTCCATTTCCATTCCCGTTCCATTTCCGTTCCCGTTCCATTTCCATTCCCGTTCCATTTCCATTCCCTTTCCATTTCCATTTCATTCCATTCCGTTCTGCTCGGGTACATTCCATTCCATTCCATTGCATTCCATTCCGTTCTGCTCCTGTCCATTCCATTCCATTCCATTCCGTTCCATTCCGTTCTACTCGGGTAGATTCCATTCCATTCCATTCCATTCCATTCCATTCCATTCCATTCCATTCCATTCTACTGGTGTCCATTCCATTCCATTCCATTCCATTCCATTCCATTCCATTCCATTCCATTGCATTCCATTCCATTCCATTCCATTCCATTCCGTTCCGTTCTACTCGGTTACATTCCATTCCATTCCATTCCATTCCATTCCATGGAATTCCATGCCATTCCATTCCATTCCATTCCATTCCATAGAATTCCATTCCATTCCATTCCATTCCATTGAATTCCGTTCCATTCCATTCCATTCCGTTCCGTTCCGTTCCGTTCCGTTCCGTTGCGTTCCGTTCCGTTCCGTTGTGTTCCGTTCCGTTCTACTCGGGTTGATTCCATTCTATTCCATTCCATTCCAATCCATTCCATTCCATTCCATTGAATTCCATTCCATTCCAATCCATTCCATTCCATTCCATTCCATTCCATTCCAATCCATTCCATGGAATTCCGTTCCATTCCATTCCATTCCGTTCCGTTCCGTCCCGTTCCGTTCCGTTCCGTTCCGTTGCGTTCCGTTCCGTTCTACTCGGGTTGATTCCATTCTATTCCATTCCATTCCATTCGATTCCATTCGATTCCATTCGATTCCACTCCATTCCATTCCATAGAATTCCATTCCATTCCATTGAATTCCATTCCATTCCATTCCATTCCATTGAATTCCATTCCATTCCATTCCATTCCATTGAATTCCATTCCATTCCATTCCATTCCATTCCATTCCATTCCATTCCATTCCATTCCATTCTACTGTTGTCCATTCCATTCCATTCCATTCCATTCCATTCCATTCCATTCCATTCCATTCCATTCCTTTCCATTCCATTGCATTCCATTGCATTCCATTCCATTCCATTCCATTCCATTCCATTCCATTCCATTCCATTCCGTGCTTCTCGGGTACATTCCGTTCCGTTCCATTCCATTCCATTCCATTCCATTCCGTTCCAGTGCACTCTACTCCACTCCACTCCACTCCACTCCGGTACATTCCATTCCATTCCATTCCATTCCATTTCCATTCCCATTCAATTTCCATTCCCGTTCCATTTCCATTCCCGTTTCTTTTCCATTCCCGTTCCATTTCCATTCCCGTTCCATTACCATTCCCGTTCCATTTCCATTCCCGATCCATTTCCATTCCCGTTCCTTTTCCATTCCCGTTCCATTTCCATTCCTGTTCCGTTACCATTCCCGTTCCATTTCCGTTCCCGTTCCGTTTCCGTTCCCGTTCCATTTCCCTTCTCGTTCCGTTTCCGTTCCCGTTCCATTTCCATTCCCGTTCTATTTCCGTTCCCGTTCCATTTCCATTCCCGTTCCATTTCCATTCCCTTTCCATTTCCATTTCATTCCATTCCGTTCTGCTCGGGTACATTCCATTCCATTCCATTGCATTCCATTCCGTTCTGCTCCTGTCCATTCCATTCCATTCCATTCCGTTCCATTCCGTTCTACTCGGGTAGATTCCATTCCATTCCATTCCATTCCATTCCATTCCATTCCATTCCATTCCATTCCATTCCATTCCATTCTACTGGTGTCCATTCCATTCCATTCCATTCCATTCCATTCCATTCCATTCCATTGCATTCCATTCCATTCCATTCCATTCCATTCCATTCCGTTCCGTTCTACTCGGTTACATTCCATTCAATTCCATTCCATTCCGTTCTACTCGGGTAGATTCCATTCCATTCCATTCCATTCCTTTCCATTCCATTGCATTCCATTGCATTGCATTGCACTCAATTCCATTCCATTCCATTCCATTCCATTCCATTCCATTCCATTCCATTCCATTCCATTCCGTTCCGTTCAATCCGGTTACATTCCATTGAATTACATTCCATTCCGTTCTACTCGGTTACATTCCATTCCATTCCATTCCATTCCATTCCAATCCATTCCATTCCATTCCATTCCGTTCTACTCGGGTACATTCCATTCCATTCCATTCCATTCCATTCCATTCCGTTCTACTTTGGTACATTCCATTCCATTCCATTCCATTCCATTCCATTCCATTCCATTAGATTCCATTCCATTCGATTCCATTCCATTCCATTCCACTCCATTCCATGGAATTCCATTCCATTCCATTCCATTCCATTCCATTCCATTCCATTGAATTCCATTCCATTCCATTCCATTGAATTCCATTCCGTTCCATTCCATTCCATTGAATTCCATTCCATTCCATTTCATTCCATTCCATTCCATTCCATTCCATTTCATTCCATTCCATTCCATTCCATTCCATTCCATTGAATTCCATTCCATTCCATTCCATTCCATTCCATCCCATTCCATTCCATTCCATTCCATTCCGTTCTACTCGGGTTGATTCCATTCTATTCCATTCCATTCCATTCGATCCCATTTGATTCCATTCGATTCCATTCAATTCCATTCGATTCCATTCCATTCCACTCCATTCCATTCCATTGAATTCCATTCCATTCCATTCCATTCCATTCCATTGAATTCCATTCCATTCCATTCCATTGAATTCCATTCCGTTCCATTCCATTCCATTGAATTCCATTCCATTCCATTCCATTCCATTGAATTCCATTCCATTCCATTCCATTGAATTCCGTTCCATTCCATTCCATTCCGTTCCGTTCCGTTCCGTTCCGTTCCGTTGCGTTCCGTTCCGTTCCGTTGTGTTCCGTTCCGTTCTACTCGGGATGATTCCATTCTATTCCATTCCATTCCAATCCATTCCATTCCATTCCATTGAATTCCATTCCATTCCATTCCATTCCATTCCATTCCATTGAATTCCATTCCATTCCATTCCATTCCATTCCATTCCATTCCATTCCATTCCATTGAATTCCATTCCATTCCAATCCATTCCATGGAATTCCGTTCCATTCCATTCCATTCCGTTCCGTTCCGTCCCGTTCCGTTCCGTTCCGTTCCGTTGCGTTCCGTTCCGTTCCGTTGTGTTCCGTTCCGTTCTACTCGGGTTGATTCCATTCTATTCCATTCCATTCCAATCCATTCCATTCCATTCCATTCCATTCCATTCCATTGAATTCCATTCCATTCCATTCCATTCCATGGAATTCCGTTCCATTCCATTCCATTCCGTTCCGTTCCATCCCGTTCCGTTCCGTTCCGTTCCGTTGCGTTCCGTTCCGTTCTACTCGGGTTGATTCCATTCTATTCCATTCCATTCCATTCGATTCCATTCGATTCCATTCGATTCCACTCCATTCCATTCCATAGAATTCCATTCCATTCCATTCCATTCCATTGAATTCCATTCCATTCCATTCCATTCCATTCTATTCCATTCCATTCCAATCCATTCCATTCCATTCCATTCCATTCCATTCCATTGCATTCCATTCCATTCCATTCCATTCCATTCCATTCCATTCCATTGAATTCCATTCCATTCCATTCCATTCCATGGAATTCCGTTCCATTCCATTCCATTCCGTTCCGTTCCGTCCCTTTCCGTTCCGTTCCGTTCCGTTGCATTCCGTTCCGTTCTACTCGGGTTGATTCCATTCTATTCCATTCCATTCCATTCGATTCCATTCGATTCCATTCGATTCCACTCCATTCCATTCCATAGAATTCCATTCCATTCCATTCCATTCCATTGAATTCCATTCCATTCCATTCCATTCCATAGAATTCCATTCCATTCCATTCCATTCCATTGAATTCCATTCCATTCCATTCCATTCCATTCCATTCCATTCCATTCCATTCCATTCCATTCCATTCTACTGGTGTCCATTCCATTCCATTCCATTCCATTCCATTCCATTCCTTTCCATTCCATTGCATTCCATTGCATTCCATTCCATTCCATTCCGTTCCATTCCATTCCATTCCACTCCACTCCACTCCACTCCACTCCATTCCACTCCACTCCACTCCGGTATATTCAATTCCATTCCATTCCATTCCATTCCATTCCGTGCTTCTCGGGTACATTCCGTTCCGTTCCATTCCATTCCATTCCATTCCATTCCGTTCCAGTGCACTCTACTCCACTCCACTCCACTCCACTCCACTCTGGTACATTCCATTCCATTCCATTCCATTCCATTTCCATTCCCATTCCATTTCCATTCCCGTTCCATTTCCATTCCCGTTTCTTTTCCATTCCCGTTCCATTTCCATTCCAGTTCCATTACCATTCCCGTTCCATTTCCATTCCCGATCCATTTCCATTCCCGTTCCATTTCCATTCCCGTTCCATTTCCATTCCCGTTCCATTACCATTCCCGTTCCATTTCCGTTCCCGTTCCGTTTCCGTTCCCGTTCCATTTCCGTTCTCGTTCCGTTTCCGTTCCCGTTCCATTTCCATTCCCGTTCCATTTCCGTTCCCGTTCCATTTCCATTCCCGTTCCATTTCCATTCCCTTTCCATTTCCATTTCATTCCATTCCGTTCTGCTCGGGTACATTCCATTCCATTCCATTGCATTCCATTCCGTTCTGCTCCTGTCCATTCCATTCCATTCCATTCCGTTCCATTCCGTTCTACTCGGGTAGATTCCATTCCATTCCATTCCATTCCATTCCATTCCATTCCATTCCATTCCATTCCATTCCATTCTACTGGTGTCCATTCCATTCCATTCCATTCCATTCCATTCCATTCCATTCCATTGCATTCCATTCCATTCCATTCCATTCCATTCCATTCCGTTCCGTTCTACTCGGTTACATTCCATTCAATTCCATTCCATTCCGTTCTACTCGGGTAGATTCCATTCCATTCCATTCCATTCCTTTCCATTCCATTGCATTCCATTGCATTGCATTGCACTCAATTCCATTCCATTCCATTCCATTCCATTCCATTCCATTCCATTCCATTCCATTCCATTCCGTTCCGTTCAATCCGGTTACATTCCATTGAATTACATTCCATTCCGTTCTACTCGGTTACATTCCATCCCATTCCATTCCATTCCATTCCATTCCGTTCTACTCGGGTTGATTCCATTCTATTCCATTCCATTCCATTCGATCCCATTTGATTCCATTCGATTCCATTCAATTCCATTCGATTCCATTCCATTCCACTCCATTCCATTCCATTGAATTCCATTCCATTCCATTCCATTGAATTCCATTCCATTCCATTCCATTGAATTCCATTCCGTTCCATTCCATTCCATTGAATTCCATTCCATTCCATTCCATTCCATTGAATTCCATTCCATTCCATTCCATTGAATTCCGTTCCATTCCATTCCATTCTGTTCCGTTCCGTTCCGTTCCGTTCCGTTGCGTTCCGTTCCGTTCCGTTGTGTTCCGTTCCGTTCTACTCGGGATGATTCCATTCTATTCCATTCCATTCCAATCCATTCCATTCCATTCCATTGAATTCCATTCCATTCCATTCCATTCCATTCCATTCCATTGAATTCCATTCCATTCCATTCCATTCCATTCCATTCCATTCCATTCCATTCCATTCCATGGAATTCCATTCCATTCCAATCCATTCCATGGAATTCCGTTCCATTCCATTCCATTCCGTTCCGTTCCGTCCCGTTCCGTTCCGTTCCGTTCCGTTGCGTTCCGTTCCGTTCCGTTGTGTTCCGTTCCGTTCTACTCGGGTTGATTCCATTCTATTCCATTCCATTCCAATCCATTCCATTCCATTCCATTCCATTCCATTCCATTCCATTGAATTCCATTCCATTCCATTCCATTCCATGGAATTCCGTTCCATTCCATTCCATTCCGTTCCGTTCCATCCCGTTCCGTTCCGTTCCGTTCCGTTGCGTTCCGTTCCGTTCTACTCGGGTTGATTCCATTCTATTCCATTCCATTCCATTCGATTCCATTCGATTCCATTCGATTCCACTCCATTCCATTCCATAGAATTCCATTCCATTCCATTCCATTCCATGGAATTCCATTCCATTCCATTCCATTCCATTCTATTCCATTCCATTCCAATCCATTCCATTCCATTCCATTCCATTCCATTCCATTGCATTCCATTCCATTCCATTCCATTCCATTCCATTCCATTCCATTCCATTGAATTCCATTCCATTCCATTCCATTCCATGGAATTCCGTTCCATTGCATTCCATTCCGTTCCGTTCCGTCCCGTTCCGTTCCGTTCCGTTCCGTTGCATTCCGTTCCGTTCTACTCGGGTTGATTCCATTCTATTCCATTCCATTCCATTCGATTCCATTCGATTCCATTCGATTCCACTCCATTCCATTCCATAGAATTCCATTCCATTCCATTCCATTCCATTGAATTCCATTCCATTCCATTCCATTCCATAGAATTCCATTCCATTCCATTCCATTCCATTGAATTCCATTCCATTCCATTCCATTCCATTCCATTCCATTCCATTCCATTCCATTCCATTCTACTGGTGTCCATTCCATTCCATTCCATTCCATTCCATTCCATTCCATTCCATTCCTTTCCATTCCATTGCATTCCATTGCATTCCATTCCATTCCATTCCGTTCCATTCCATTCCATTCCACTCCACTCCACTCCACTCCACTCCATTCCACTCCACTCCACTCCGGTGTATTCAATTCCATTCCATTCCATTCCATTCCATTCCGTGCTTCTCGGGTACATTCCGTTCCGTTCCATTCCATTCCATTCCATTCCATTCCGTTCCAGTGCACTCTACTCCACTCCACTCCACTCCACTCCACTCCGGTACATTCCATTCCATTCCATTCCATTCCATTCCATTCCGTGCTTCTCGGGTACATTCCGTTCCGTTCCATTCCATTCCATTCCATTCCATTCCATTCCGTTCCAGTGCACTCTACTCCACTCCACTCCACTCCACTCCACTCTGGTACATTCCATTCCATTCCATTCCATTCCATTTCCATTCCCATTCCATTTCCATTCCCGTTCCATTTCCATTCCCGTTTCTTTTCCATTCCCGTTCCATTTCCATTCCAGTTCCATTACCATTCCCGTTCCATTTCCATTCCCGATCCATTTCCATTCCCGTTCCATTTCCATTCCCGTTCCATTTCCATTCCCGTTCCATTACCATTCCCGTTCCATTTCCGTTCCCGTTCCGTTTCCGTTCCCGTTCCATTTCCGTTCTCGTTCCGTTTCCGTTCCCGTTCCATTTCCATTCCCGTTCCATTTCCGTTCCCGTTCCATTTCCATTCCCGTTCCATTTCCATTCCCTTTCCATTTCCATTTCATTCCATTCCGTTCTGCTCGGGTACATTCCATTCCATTCCATTGCATTCCATTCCGTTCTGCTCCTGTCCATTCCATTCCATTCCATTCTGTTCCATTCCGTTCTACTCGGGTAGATTCCATTCTATTCCATTCCATTCCATTCCATTCCATTCCATTCCATTCCATTCCATTCCATTCTACTGGTGTCCATTCCATTCCATTCCATTCCATTCCATTCCATTCCATTCCATTCCATTCCAATCCATTGAATTCCATTCCATTCCATTCCATTCAATTGAATTCCGTTCCATTCCATTCCATTCCATTCCGTTCCGTTCCGTCCCGTTCCGTTCCGTTCCGTTGCGTTCCGTTCCGTTCAACTAGGGTTGATTCCATTCTATTCAATTCCATTCCATTCCATTCTACACGGGTTGATCATTCCATTCCGTTCCGTTCCGTTCCGTTCCGTTCCGTTCCGTACCGTTCTACTCGGGTTGATTCCATTCTATTCCATTCCATTCCATTCGATTCCATTCGACTCCATTCCATTCCATTCCATTCCATTCCATTCCATTCCATTCCATTGCATTCCATTCCACTCCAATCCATTCCATTCCATTCCATTCCATTACATTCCATTCCGTTCCGTTCCGTTCCGTTCCGTTCCGTTGCGTTCCGTTCCGTTCTACTCGGGTTGATTCCATTCTATTCCATTCCATTCCATTTGACTCCATTCGATTCCATTCCATTCCATTGCATTGAATTCCATTCCATTCCATTCCATTCCATTCCATTCCATTCCATTCCACTCCATTGAATTCCATTCCATTCCATTCCATTCCATTCCATTCCATTCCATTCCATTCCACTCCATTCCATTACACTCCACTGCACTCCACTCCACTCCACTCCACTCCATTCCACTCCCTTCCATTCCATTAAATTGAATTCCATTCCATTCCATTCCATTCCATTCCATTCCATTCCATTCCATTCCACTCCATTCCATTCCACTCCACTCCACTCCACTCCACTCCACTCCATTCCATTCCCTTCCATTCCATTCAATTGAATTGCATTGAATTCCATTCCATTCCATTCCATAACATTTCATTCCATTCCATTCCATTCCATTCCATTCCATTCCATTCCATTCCGTTCTACTCGGGTTGATTCCATTCTATTCCATTCCATTCCATTCGATTCCATTAGATTCCATTCGATTCCATTCGATTCCATTCGTTTCCATTCCATTCCATTCCATTCTATTCCATTGAATTCCATTCCATTCCATTCCATTCCATTCCATTCCATTGCATTCCATTCCATTGAATTCCATTGAATTCCATTCCATTCCATGGAATTCCATTCCATTCCATTCCATTCCATTCCATAGAATTCCATTCCATTCCATTCCATTCCATGGAATTCCGTTCCATTCCATTCCATTCCGTTCCGTTCCGTTCCGTTCCGTTGCGTTCCGTTCCGTTCCGTTGTGCTCCGTTCCGTTCTACTCGGGTTGATTCCATTCTATTCCATTCCATTCCAATCCATTCCATTCCATTCCATTGAATTCCATTCCATTCCATTCCATTCCATTCCATTCCATTCCATTCCATTGAATTCCATTCCATTCCATTCCATTCCATTCCATTCCATTCCATTGAATTCCATTCCATTCCATTCCATTCCATGGAATTCCGTTCCATTCCATTCCATTCCGTTCCGTTCCGTCCCGTTCCGTTCCGTTCCGTTCCGTTGCGTTCCGTTCCGTTCTACTCGGGTTGATTCCATTCTATTCCATTCCATTCCATTCGATTCCATTCGATTCCATTCGATTCCACTCCATTCCATTCCATAGAATTCCATTCCATTCCATTCCATTCCATTGAATTCCATTCCATTCCATTCCATTCCATAGAATTCCATTCCATTCCATTCCATTCCATTGAATTCCATTCCATTCCATTCCATTCCATTCCATTCCATTCCATTCCATTCCATTCTACTGGTGTCCATTCCATTCCATTCCATTCCATTCCATTCCATTCCTTTCCATTCCATTGCATTCCATTGCATTCCATTCCATTCCATTCCGTTCCATTCCATTCCATTCCACTCCACTCCACTCCACTCCACTCCATTCCACTCCACTCCACTCCGGTACATTCAATTCCATTCCATTCCATTCCATTCCATTCCATTCCATTCCGTGCTTCTCGGGTACATTCCGTTCCGTTCCATTCCATTCCATTCCATTCCATTCCGTTCCAGTGCACTCTACTCCACTCCACTCCACTCCACTCCTTTCTGGTACATTCCATTCCATTCCATTCCATTCCATTTCCATTCCCATTCCATTTCCATTCCCGTTCCATTTCCATTCCCGTTTCTTTTCCATTCCCGTTCCATTTCCATTCCAGTTCCATTACCATTCCCGTTCCATTTCCATTCCCGATCCATTTCCATTCCCGTTCCATTTCCATTCCCGTTCCATTTCCATTCCCGTTCCATTACCATTCCCGTTCCATTTCCGTTCCCGTTCCGTTTCCGTTCCCGTTCCATTTCCGTTCTCGTTCCGTTTCCGTTCCCGTTCCATTTCCATTCCCGTTCCGTTTCCGTTCCCGTTCCATTTCCATTCCCGTTCCATTTCCATTCCCTTTCCATTTCCATTTCATTCCATTCCGTTCTGCTCGGGTACATTCCATTCCATTCCATTGCATTCCATTCCGTTCTGCTCCTGTCCATTCCATTCCATTCCATTCCGTTCCATTCCGTTCTACTCGGGTAGATTCCATTCCATTCCATTCCATTCCATTCCATTCCATTCCATTCCATTCCATTCCATTCCATTCTACTGGTGTCCATTCCATTCCATTCCATTCCATTCCATTCCATTCCATTCCATTCCATTGAATTCCATTCCATTCCATTCCATTCCATGGAATTCCGTTCCATTCCATTCCATTCCGTTCCGTTCCGTCCCGTTCCGCTCCGTTGCGTTCCGTTCCGTTCTACTCGGGTTGATTCCATTCTATTCCATTCCTTTCCATTCGATTCCATTCGATTCCATTCGATTCCATTCGATTCCATTCCATTCCATTCCATTGAATTCCATTCCATTCCATTCCATTCCATTGAATTCCATTCCATTCCATTCCATTCCATTCCATTCCATTGAATTCCATTCCATTCCATTCCATTCCATTCCATAGAATTCCATTCCGTTCCATTCCATTCCATTGAATTCCGTTCCATTCCATTCCATTCCATTCCATTCCATTCCATTCCATTCCATTGAATTCCATTCCATTCCATTCCATAGAATTCCATTCCGTTCCATTCCATTCCATTCCATTAAATTCCATTCCATTCCATTCAATTCCATTCCATTCCATTCCATTCCATTCCATTTGAATTCCATTCCGTTCCATTCCATTCCATTCCCTTCCATTCCATTCCATTCCATTCTACTCGGGTTGATTCCATTCTATTCCATTCCATTCCATTCGATTCCATTCGATTCGATTCGATTCCATTCCATTCCATTCCATTCCATTCCGTTCTACTCGGGTTGATTCCATTCTATTCCATTCCATTCCATTCGATTCCATTCGATTCCATTCGATTCCATTCGATTCCATTCCATTCCATAGAATTCCATTCCATTCCATTCCATTCCATTGAATTCCATTCCATTCCATTCCATTCCATTGAATTCCATTCCATTCCATTCCATTCCATTGAATTCCATTCCATTCCATTCCATTCCATTCCATTCCATTCCATTCCATTCCATTCTACTGTTGTCCATTCCATTCCATTCCATTCCATTCCATTCCATTCCATTGCATTCCATTCCATTCCTTTCCATTCCATTGCATTCCATTGCATTCCATTCCATTCCATTCCATTCCATTCCATTCCATTCCACTCCACACCACTCCACTCCACTCCATTCCACTCCACTCCACTCCGGTACATTCCATTCCATTCCATTCCATTCCATTCCATTCCATTCCATTCCGTGCTTCTCGGGTACATTCCGTTCCGTTCCATTCCATTCCATTCCATTCCATTCCCTTCCAGTGCACTCTACTCCACTCCACTCCACTCCACTCCGGTACATTCCATTCCATTCCATTCCATTCCATTCCATTCCATTTCCATTCCCATTCCATTTCCATTCCCGTTCCATTTCCATTCCCGTTTCTTTTCCATTCCCCTTCCATTTCCATTCCCGTTCCATTACCATTCCCGTTCCATTTCCATTCCCGATCCATTTCCATTCCCGTTCCTTTTCCATTACCGTTCCATTTCCATTCCTGTTCCGTTACCATTCCCGTTCCATTTCCGTTCCCGTTCCGTTTCCGTTCCCGTTCCATTTCCGTTTTCGTTCCGTTTCCGTTCCCGTTCCATTTCCATTCCCGTTCCATTTCCGTTCCCGTTCCATTTCCATTCCCGTTCCATTTCCATTCCCTTTCCATTTCCATTTCATTCCATTCCGTTCTGCTCGGGTACATTCCATTCCATTCCATTGCATTCCATTCCGTTCTGCTCCTGTCCATTCCATTCCATTCCATTTAGTTCCATTCCGTTCTATTCGGGTAGATTCCATTCCATTCCATTCCATTCCATTCCATTCCATTCCATTCCATTCCATTCCATTCTACTGGTGTCCATTCCATTCCATTCCATTCCATTCCATTCCATTCCATTCCATTCCATTGCATTCCATTCCATTCCATTCCATTCCATTCCGTTCCGTTCTACTCGGTTACATTCCATTCAATTCCATTCCATTCCGTTCTACTCGGGTAGATTCCATTCCATTCCATTCCATTCCTTTCCATTCCATTGCATTCCATTGCATTGCATTGCACTCAATTCCATTCCATTCCATTCCATTCCATTCCATAGAATTCCGTTCCATTCCATTCCATTCCATTCCACTCCATTCCATTCCATTCCATTCCATTCCATTCCATTCCATTCCATTCCATTCTACTCGGGTTGATTGCATTCTATTCCATTCCATTCCATTCGATTCCATTCGATTCCATTCGATTCCATTCGATTCCATTCCATTCCATTCCATTCCATTCCATTCCATTCCAATGAATTCCATTCCATTCCATTCCATTCCATTCCATTCCATGGAATTCCATTCCATTCCATTCCATTCCATTCCATTCCATTCCATTCCATGGAATTCCATTCCATTCCATTCCATTCCATTCCATTCCATTCCATTGAATTCCATTCCATTCCATTCCATTCCTTTCCATTCCATGGAATTCCATTCCATTCCATTCCATTCCATTCCATTCCATTCCATTCCATTCCATTGAATTCCATTCCGTTCCATTCCATTCCATTGAATTCCGTTCCATTCCACTCCATTCCATTCCGTTCTGTTCCGTTCTGTTCCGTTCCCTTCCGTTGCGTTCCGCTCCGTTCTACTCGGGTTGATTCCATTCTATTCCATTCCAGTCCATTCGATCCCATTCGATTGCATTCGATTCCATTCGATTCCATTCGATTCCACTCCATTCCATTCCATAGAATTCCATTCCATTCCATTCCATTCCATTCCATTCCATTCCATTCCATTCCATTGAATTCCATTCCATTCCATTCCATTCCATGGAATTCCATTCCATTCCATTCCATTCCAATCCATAGAATTCCATTCCATTCCATTCCATTGCATTGAATTCCGTTCCATTCCATTCCATTCCGTTCCGTTCCGTTCCGTTCCGTTGCGTTCCGTTCCGTTCCGTTGTGTTCCGTTCCGTTCTACTCGGGTTGATTCCATTCTATTCCATTCCATTCCAATCCATTCCATTCCATTCCATTCCATTCCATTCCATTCCATTCCATTCCATTCCATTCCATTCCATTCCATTCCATTCCATTCCATTCCATTCCATTCCATTCCATTGAATTCCATTCCATTCCATTCCATTCCATGGAATTCCGTTCCATTCCATTCCATTCCGTTCCGTTCCGTCCCGTTCCGCTCCGTTGCGTTCCGTTCCATTCTACTCGGGTTGATTCCATTCTATTCCATTCCTTTCCATTCGATTCCATTCGATTCCATTCGATTCCATTCGATTCCATTCCATTCCATTCCATTGAATTCCATTCCATT